>NW_023270807.1:56474141-56817011 GCF_011800145.1 Mirounga leonina | reverse complement strand
GAAGAAGAAGAAGAAGAAGAAGAAGAAGAAGAAGAAGAAGAAGAAGAGGAGGAGGAGGAGGAGGAAGAAGAAGATACAACCTCTTCTTTATCTCAGAGGCAGAGATAATCTCCCTTGTGTCTCTTCTTACTCATGAATGAATCCCATTCATTCGGGCTCCACCTTCATGACCTAATTATCTCCCAAAGACTTTGCCTGCAAATACAATCACATTGGGACTAGGGTTTCAACATATGATTTTGAGAGACACAAATGTTCAGTCCATAGCAACCCACAACTAAATTTCAAGACCTTCAAAGACAGAAATTGTTCCTTTTACTGCTTTGGGATTTTCAGTGCCTATGGCCATCCTGGGCACAGGGTGGGTACTTAATAAATACTTCTCTCATCCACTAAACGTTTTTGGAGCATAACCTAAAAAAGACTATTTTCAGTTATGCAACATCAACTCACCACATGGCAACTCTTTTCACCCACACTCTGCTGGTTGGAACAGTTAGAGTTAGGGAGAGCTATAAGAGAGTGAGAGATTTCTAAAACTGTGCAGGAGGGAACAGGTTAGAGCCCCAGTGATGCTACACTGAAATAATAAGAGATGCTTTGGCAGAAGCTATAGGGAACTGTTAGTAAAAACAAAACAAAACAAAAACAAACAAACAAAACCTAAACCCTCTCTCTTACATTGTCATTACTTTCATTTTTACCTTACATATTGTCTGCAGCCTCACCTCTTCTTCTCTAGTAGACATATCTTGTTTGCCCAGCAGCACCCTTTTCTCTGTGGAACCTAAGCTCCCCTCTCCAGGTGGTCTCAATGGGGCTGTCAATGACATCTCCTCATTGCAGAAAGGTGCACTTGACCTATGACCATCAATCCCCCAGCAGGGCAAATTGGTGGCATGAAGCAGGGCCGATTACCTTCTTTCATGAGTTTTGCCAGGCCACCCGGCCACAGAGGATCTCTCCTTGAATGATAAATTGCAAGAATAGGCTTAAAGATGTCCTTATCTATCTTCCCCACCATATCCAAAGACTGCCTTCAGAATGAAGCCCTCATGCAGAGAAGGCTGAGTTGAAAGATGGGAAGAGAGATAGGTCCTGGTAGCTTTGGAGCTCCTACCTCATTCTGTGCTCAAGGCAGCACCACCCCTAGACTTCCCAGTTACATGGGCTAGAATTGCCCTTTCTTCTTGCTCTATTTGGAGCTGGAGTTCTGTTGCAACTCAAATAATTCCTCGACAAAAACCCTTCCTCCTTTTGCCACCCTTCCCTACCTGATTATTATTACCTGTCTCTCCTGGTTTCCTTCCCACCTCTGCTAGCACCTCTTCTAGCAGAGAAACTTCTCTAAGGGTAGAATTACATTTCATACCTATTTTAGGACCCAGCAGCATCTATAATAATGCTAGGCACACTCTGGTCAGTGCTGCTAAATGCAGACATTCCTCTTTATCTAGATCTGACATATTCTAGTTCGTATTAGAGTGAATTCTCCATGACGTGCCTCGGGGAAGATGTTTTCATCCCTGCGGCTGGGCATTAAGGGGAGTCCTTTTTTTCTCTGAAGTCCTTATGAATTACATGGAAAATTCCCTTAATTTGGAAACTTACAAACATTTTTATAATATCTAGATTTATTACAGGACAAACTTTATTGCCTTGGGAAAATTTATAAAATGAATCCACAGTAATTTATAGTTGATTTGCAATCCACAAATTAGAAATTACTACCCAAAATGCATTTTTAAATAAATTTTGTATTAATCTTTAGGATGAGAGAAATAACAGAAAACCCAACAATGTCAGCAACATTGTTGCTGACAATTAATATTTTTGAGTGTTTGTATGTCCTGCACACGTTCTTATTGGATTTATATGGATTAATTTAATCCTCACACTGAACTTATAAGATAGAATTTATTATTATCTTCATATTATGAATGATAAAACTTGGGCCCAAGGAAGTTAAATAGTCTGCAGTAGTCACACAGAAGTAAGCAGGTACCAGCCCACTACCCTACTATCTTCAAACATGTACTATCAGAAGGAAATATCTTCCAAAAATGGTTTAGAGGCCAAATTTTTTTCTTCAAGTACTGTCATTGGGGTAGAATATGCATTTAAAAAATCAACATGGGATTTATAGAACAGAGTTGAATATAATCCTTGGTAATTCTGCATGTATTACGAGTCAAGCTAGAATGCTCTATTAGGCACATATCCTCTCCTCTTGGTTTTTTCTACACTTATAACAATGATAGAAAATGACATCCAAAGTAGGTAGGGAGTCATGGCAACCTTAATTCAGTCACTTGATCCTGAGAACTGACATGTTTTCGGCCTGGTTTTTAGGAGTGTATGAAGACGAGTTAGGCAAGCAGCAGGGAAATCTATGTTCTCACCTCACCTGAAACTTTGGGCTGCGCCTGCGTAGATGCAGACTACCAAGATTTCAGGAGAACAACTTCTTTCTTGACTCATACAAATGGGTCTTGACTTTCAATGACAAGGGGTTAATTTAGACAGACATCAGAAACCAATTCAGGCCCCAAGTCAGAGAGAGAGCCAGAAAAGACTTCAGAACCAGCAGCTTCTCCTGCAGAAGGCTGTGGTCTGCGTTCCACTCATCTGTTCATTTTCCTGGTATGTTTTACACTTCTTAATTTGCCCCCATCCCCAAATAGCCTATAGAGCAGATAAGAGCATTTTAAATACATATTTCCTTAAACTTTTTAATAAGAAAGAATACGTGACTTCTCTGCCCCTAAAAGACTTTTCAAAATCTGAAGGCTTTGAAGATTCAGAGAAATAGCAAGGCAGAGGCGATCAGGAGAGAGTGGGCAGACTTCTCCACTCTCCTCCTCACCACTTCCCTCAGACATCTCAGCTTATATATACAGATATTAATGAAGTGTGCAAGATAGAGTTCCTGAAAGGGGCCTTGGAGAGGAGTAGGTTCTGAGGAATGGCATCAGAAAAGGAAGGAGGAGGTAGCAATGTCAGTGAAATACCCACCCAGGTGCATCTGTGGTGAAAATGTATGCGTTTCATTCATAGATTATGTCTCCTAATGAACTGCCAATTTAGGAATTTTGTTTCTGTTTTTGTGTGTATCTTTCTGATACCCTAAGGTTTGGGAGGAATGGAGAATACATTGTCAGAAAAGAAGCAATACTATTAGGATAATCGAGGTTACATCTAGCCAGAGGATGGAGCAAAGCAACTTTTTATTTTTCCTCTTAGATTATCCATCACTCCATACTGAAGCCATCTTAGTTCAGTGTCAAGGATTTTCTCCTTTTCTGTCTCCCTCTCCCTTATTCACCTCCCCTGATAATCCAGGCTAACTTTTCACCCCTCTACTTTCACCCCAAGGTATTGGATTTTGTTTTTTTTTTAATTTAATTTTATTATGTTATGTTAATCACCGTACATTACATCATTAGTTTTTGATGTAGTGTTCCATGATTCATTGTTTGTGCATAACACCCAGTGCTCCATGCAGAACGTGCCCTCTTTAATACCCATCACCAGGCTAACCTATCCCCCCACCCCTCTCCCCTCTAGAACCCTCAGTTTGTTTCTCAGAGTCCATAGTCTCTCATGGTTCTCTCCCCCTCCGATTCCCCCCCTTCATTTTTCCCTTCCTACTATCTTCTTTTTTTTAACATATAATGTATGATTTGTTTCAGAGGTACAGGTTTGTGATTCAACAGTCCTACACAATTCACAGCACTCACCATAGCACATACCCTCCCCAGTGTCTATCACCCAGCCACCCCATCCCTCCCACCCCCCACCACTCCAGCAATCCTCAGTTTGTTTCATGAGATTAAGAATTCCTCATATCAGTGAGATCATATGATACATGTCTTTCTCTGATTGACTTATTTTGCTCAGCATAATATCCTCCAGTTCCATCCACGTCATTGCAAATGGCAAGATTTCATTCCTTTTGATGGCTGCATAATATTCCATTGTATATATATATATCACATCTTATTTATCCATTCATCTGTCCATGGACATCTTAGCTCTTTCCACAGTTTAGCTATTGTGGACATTGCTGCTATAAACATCGGGGTCCACGTACCCCTTCAGATCCATACATTTGTATCTTTGGGGTAAATACCCAGTAATGCAATTGCTGGATTGTATGGTAGCTCTATTTTCAACTTTTTGAGGAACCTCCATACTGTTTTCCAGAGTGGCTGCACCAGCTTGCATTCCCACCAACAGTGTAGGAGGGTTCCCCTTTCTCCGCATCCCCGCCAACATCTGTTGTTTCCTGACTTGTTAATTTTAGCCATTCTGACTGGTGTGAGGTGGTATCTCATTGAGGTTTTGATTTGGATTTCCCTGATGCCGAGCAATACTGAGCACTTTTTCATATGTCTGTTGGCCATTTGGATGTCTTCTTTGGAAAAATGTCTGTTCATGTCTTCTGCCCATTTCTTGATTGGATTCTTTGTTCTTTGGGTGTTGAGTTTGATGAGTTCTTTATAGATTTTGGATACTAGCCCTTTATCTGATACGTCATTTGCAAATATCTTCTCCCATTCTGTCGGTTGTCTTTTGGTTTTGTTGACTGTTTCCTTTGCTTTGCAAAAGCTTTTTATCTTGATGAAGTCCCAATAGTTCATTTTTGCCCTTGCTCCCCTTGCCTTTGGCGATCTTTCTAGGAAGAAGTTGCTGCGGCTGAGGTCGAAGAGGTTGCTGCCTGTGTTCTCCTTTAGGATTTTGATGGACTCCTGTCTCACATTGAGGTCTTTCAACCATTTGGAGTCTATTTTTGTGTGTGGTGTAAGGAAGTGGTCCAGTTTCATTCTTCTGCATGTGGCTATCCAATTTTCCCAACACCATTTGTTGAAGAGACTGTCTTTTTTCCATTGGACATTCTTTCCTGCTTTGTCGAAGATTAGTTGACCATAGAGTTGAGGGTCCATTTCTGGGCTCTCTATTCTGTTCCACTGATCTATGTGTCTGTTTTTGTGCCAGCACCATACTGTCTTGATGATGACAGCTTTGTAATAGGGCTTGAAGTCCGTAATTGTGAAGGTATTGGATTTCAGCTATGTTGTGTCATTTGGATTCCCCACCTCTTTCTCATGAAGCTGGTGAGACTGAGTGCAGGTGGGAGGGCTTTAAATTCTTCAGGTACTTCGCAGTAATATTTACAAGGTAAACACACCCCATCTCTTATAATATGACCACTTCTCTCAGCATAATGCTAGGGTATTATTATCATATAGTTCTTTTACTCCGCTGTGCAGATATCTACTTCTACTGCTCTGAACTGACATGGGCAGCACTCAGAGAGACAGGTGAGCCAGATCTTCCCTCTGCCCCACAATGAAGAGAGTTCAGGAGTAGGAGGAGAGCTCTTCCTATCTGGTGCAGCCTTTGAAGTCTGGCACAGGGGTTTTGCTAAAGCTCACCAAACAGGGGATACTTTTCACAAAAGCTAGAAAATGCAGGTTGCAAAGTTTTTCCAGGCTGCTAATGCAAAGAAGACGTGGAACACACTAGTTAGGCAAAACAGACCGTCTGGTCAAGATGGCAGAAAAACTGAATTGGGGCGGTGATTGGCAGTTCTAATAGCCAGTGATGGAGGCCATGGACAATTCCTTTTTTCCAGGGTTCTAGCCTTTCCTGCTCAGAGGTTTTCCTGCCTTTCACTGTTGACCACTTTTATAAATCCCTATGCTCAGTACATGTTAACATCCTCACCTGTGGAAGGTAATCTTTGTAAATTTGAAGGCTGCTTGTATTAATGGTAGTTATGCCAAGTATGGAACACATAAACAAGCACAAGTGGTAATAGAACACTCTTTAAAAGGTTAGTTCCTAAATATTCTATGTTTTTTTCTAAGACCTATAATTGCATTATCTATGCTTTCTTTAGGAGATCGCTTCAGAAATAAATGTGTCTTTAAAATACTATATCTGAAGCTGGAATCATGCTCTCCCTCCCCTCTCTCCTGAGTCCCAGGAGGCTGAGGCAATATCAGTAATGGAGACACTCAGATATGGGCAAGATACACATTGAACAAGTCCCATGAAGGAAAGCTTGTTTGCTGTGTCCCTATGCTCTTCAAAGTCAACCAGGATGATGGCAAAGGGCAACTGTCTTACAACCCCTTACTTTAGTGCAGAAAAAGGCCTTCAGTGGTCAGAATTACTCACTTTACACAAGGTAATTGTCAAAACATTTCTGAATACCATAATTCACCATGATAGAGACAGTGTTATTAGAGAAAATAAAATTATTAAGCTACAATAAGAGGTCAGGCTGCCCAGTATTAAACATGTCATAAGAATGCAGATGTTGTAGTTACCTGAACTTCCTGTTTCAAATAAAAATCAAGTATAAGCTTTTTCTGTTACATGAATAATCATGTAATCTTCTAAAGGTGGCTTTTACAACATGAAAGATTCAACATTTTCTAGTACGTATTAGGAACATTCTTAAATTGAATCTTTCCTTTTATCTACTCTTTCTGAAAGCTGCTTCTTTGGGGACAGATGAGCGTAGTAGGCAGGTATTGGTTGACTGCTGCTTTATAGAAAACATTCAATTTGCTAAGCACTTGTCAATAAGCATCTCTTCACCACCTACTATGTGCTGAGCACAGTGAGTAAGACAAAATGAGTCAAAGATCGAGAATATGCCTTTCAGAAGAATATACACTTGTTAGGAAAACAGCAAATGCTAAAACAAAAAAACAAAAAAAAAGTAAGACAAGACAGAATATGGAATAGAAATACTAAATGCCATGGGAGAGATTGCAATCAAGAGACAAGGAATGTTAGGAGAGGCCTGGAGCTTGGCAAGAAGGTAGAGAAACCATTCTGAGCAAAATGCCAGAAGGCAAAAAAGCAAGGCAAGTATAGGACAGGATGAAGAGCCTCAGGAAATAAGGTTATTCCCATGAGGAAAGGTCAGATGATAAGAAAGTTTCGATTTCAGGGGCTCCTGGATGGCTCAGTCAGTTAAGTGTCTAACTTCAGCTCAGGTCATGATTTCACGGTCCTGAGATCGAACCCCACACTGCTTCGGGCTCCATGCTCAATGAGGAGTCTGCTTGTCCCTTTCACTCTGCCCCTGTCCCCACTTGTGCGCACTTTCTCTCTCTCTCTCAAATAAATAAATAAAATCTTTAAAAAGAAAAAGTTTCGATTCCATCAAAAGGGTTTTTTCAGTTGATCTCATAAACAATGGAGTCACGGTAGTAAAAAGGAACCATGCAAGTGGGCGGCGGGGGCACATAGAATACACTCAGAGATTAAACATCAGCAAACATGAACATTAGAGCAGGGCTTTTGCAGTAATACACCCATTACATGAGCAGAGTCTATGGTAGAGTCCATGGGCTAGAAAGAAAAACCCAAACTGGACTGATTGATGACAAGATTGAAAGAAAATAAAATGCTGAAGATCAGGCCCTAGGACGGGGCCTGATAGAGTTAAACAGTGGTTATTCAGTGCGTGGTGTCTGAATAGGTAGCTAATAAGTAAATCTCAGATTCTGAGCCTGGGCAACTGAGGCACTGATAGACAATAAATAAGAGACTGTGGTGTCACCAACACCCTCACACTGGCTCCGTGGAGACCACGCAAAATTGAAATTATGATCACTCAAGGTCAGTTCATTTAATTCAGTAAATCCAGTTTTAAAAAATCCAACTGGTTAGTTTAAGGATACATAAGAGGGACAGCTAGCTTTTCCATAGTTCCCTTCTTGCCCACTCATTTTTGATGTCGTGGAGACCTAGACCCATAAACGAAGAAGGATCGAGCCATATGAGGGCCTGTGGAATATGCTAACCTTTCCTACATTTTTTTTCTTGTACAGAAAAGATTGCTGACTAAGCTGACTATACTCTCAATGAATAAATCTTTCCGTAGGATCATTTGCCAAGTCCAAAACGAAAGAGGACTTCTCACGGAGCAACAAACAGCTTTTCCTAAACACATTGAGCCATTTCCACCAGGGCAGTTCAGCTCACCCTTCACCAGCCTGCTGAAGAGCCGTCACTCCCTCTCTTTTCCTGTTCCTGGTTTTAAATCATTTCTTTATTGTTATTCCCTTGGCTCAAAGCTCCCATAATTGCTTTTCCTCAAGCACAGAGACATGGAAAATCAGAGCAATAATAACAATGGCACAGTGCTGCTGGTGCGAAGGATGGGCAGCCCCACAATCTTATCTCGGCACGGAAGTCACAGACCGAAGCCTCCTTGCACTTCTAAGCTCTGTTTTATTTTCAAGCCTATCAACTGGCAGTGGTTCCTTGAAAAGGAGTATTTTTGCATGAAAGTCAAAACAAGCAATATTTAGTCTGAGGCTAGAAGAGATCATTAATAATTGGATGCTTCCTGCCTAGTTCCAGGTTGGTAGCGCCTCGGAGGTGTTTATTCCTGGATCCATTGTTTTTATGTAGTTACTGTATCTTCTAATTAAAACACTTCAGAAGGGGAGGATTTGAAAGCTATGAACATGCTGCCACCTTGAGGATTCTTCCTGTCCGTTTGGAGATTTACCTTTACCAAGCAAGGGTAGATTCGTGGTGGTCTCATTTTATTCTGGGAGGAAACTGAACTAACTTGTAGCTCTCCAGTTTGGGATTTTGCAGAACCTGGGGCAAGCATCCTGATGGACGATGACACTGTACGCTCTTCAGCCGTAAGTTTTCGCATCAGGTGCCACAGGCAGCGATCAGAAGCAGCCTTTCGCACTGTCCTCGCTGGTGACTGCTTAGACTCACAGGAACCTTATCATCCAACTCCCTCTTCTTGCCCCACCTCCACCTCCCACAAGCAGTATAAAATACTGGAGAAAATAAAAAGATAGGATTCTATTTCATTGAGGTTTAAAACAACATAAAACGAACAAATAACTTAAAATACAGATTTAATTATAGAAAAAAACTACAAAACCCTCACCTCTCCAACCCTCCCAAATGCTGTCAATTCTTTCCGCATTAATGCCTTAACGATGACAATGGTGCCCTAAAAATGCTCTGCTCAGAAAATAGAGGAGTTAGGGATGGATGGGATCCCACTCCTAAATTTATAATAAGGGGCAGGGTGGCTGCCAAGTTCATTACCTTCTCCAAATGAAGAGACAATGAAGTGTGTTACCAACGGTATCCTCTATCAACCAGTCCCCATTTGATGCGATTTAGTTCTATGTATGTTAGATTGATGTATTCTTTAAAAAATAAACCTAAACAGTAGACTGTTCATTTGGGGGATCGTTCTGTATTTCTTGGCTTTCAGAAACGCTTCTCATTAAACCTTTAGTACATTCCGCATGAATCCTTTAGAACATGTTTACCAAGATGCCTGCTTCCAGCATGCTGAGGAAGAGAAGACTTGAACTTCTATTGAACCTGAGGCGCAGGCACAATTCCGGGGCAAAAGTGGTTCTATTTCCCCATTAAAAAGCTTTCATTTGTAAGCCACAGATGAAATTTCATCTGCTTTGCATCAGTCTAGTTTTAACTTGAGAGAACTTGGCACCATAAGCCTAAACCCCATTATTGGTGTTCCCCTTCTGAGGGGAAATAATACATTTACGGCTTGGTTTTTGTTTATTTTGTTTTTGTTTAAAAAAAAATTAAACACAGTGGTGCCCTCACATTTTTCACCTCTCATTCGAAGCTTATTATTCTGGGCTCCTCTCCACTGAGCATCCCTGGAATGACAGCCATATGTGGTTTTTTGTCCTTGTGTACATTGCCAAGCATCTTGGAGCTCTTTTGGCACCTACACACGCCCTCCTGGGTTGCTGAGTCCACTTACATACAAAACACTATTTTATACATGGGAAAATAAAATGGCCCATTTTAAGTTTTCCCTTAGAAAATATAATCATGGGACAAATAAGCTTTCTCCTTCTCCATGTTCTTATACTACAAAGGTGCTACTCAGGAGGTACTTATTAGACCCATAAAGTGCAGTTTAATGTAAGGGGCCCGGAATCATCCTGATTGGATGTTGATAGCCACGTGGGGGACTCCGTGAGGATGGATCGCTGCAGGGCACAGCCACTCAATAATAAGATTTTTGAGGACAGGAGCCGGTCTCATGCATTTGGAGAATATGTATTTCTTGGAAAAGGATACAGAAGAATGAGAGAGAAAAAGGAGAAAAGAAAGAGTGCCACTTGCTGGGAAGTGGTGGGGGGCTACCATAATCCCCGTTGCTCAGAGAGTCCCAGGCACTGAGGAGGGGCCGGCCAGTGGGGCCTGTCTTAATCCCTTGCATGGAGTGACAGCCCCCAGAATTCACCATTTCCATTTCTCCATGTACAGAATGCAGAAGGAATGGCAAAATGATTGGGCAAGCAACTGGAATAAGCCCCCATTTCATTCCGGCAGGGATTTCTTTACCTTCCTCTTTTGGCTAGGTTTTATCTTCCTGAACCAAGTTCTTGTCACTTAGCTCTTCTTAGCTTTTAACACTTGTCAATTAGCTCTTATCATCAAAATAAATACCTGATTCAACATTGATTCTTTCGGTAGAGAGAAATGGTTTGGCCATAAAGTCCTTAGCTGAAATGAATAGATTTTATCAAATAACAGAAAGAGGGCAAATCTTTGCAAAAATATAGCATAGACGTTTTTCCCTCAAATAAAATTTGAAAAGCAAAACGTTCAACTCGTTCTGCAAAGTTAAAAATAAAGGAAGGGGAAAATGCAACCACCGAACTTCTTGGCAGATGAAGTCACACGATATAATGGATAGTATGACTCACATTCCAAACTGTTATCATGTCCCAATATTAGAAGCACTTTTTAAAATACCTTAATATTTAACTCAGTGATAAACTCAATTACATGTTATTCATTCTATATCTTTTCTTCATGTGAAAACAGAAGTAAAATGTGCCTTACAGTGTAACCACGGATATGGATAGCTAGAATTATGAGAATTTCAAGATGAACAGCTCACTTAATCCTATGAATTTATGTCACTACACTTAGATTATAATAACATAATAATGGTTAGTGTAACCAGGTATTGTTAGAAGCTTTGGATCTACCATCTCATTTAGTCCTCCTAGCACTATGAGGAAGTCGCTATTATAATTCCATTTTATTCTGACACTCAACCAGAGGATACAACTTCCCAGAGTGAAACAATAGCAAATGGCAAATTAAAATTCAGACAGCTGGAGTCCAACACCAGAAACCACCCTGTGGGCAACCGCACGGTAAAGATCATCCTGTTATAATCATTCGCTTATTCTAGTTCCATTTCAAGATTCTTATTTACAGTGACTATTAACCTGAGCTCGCGTTGTCCTTGGAGGAGTGACTTTTGGCATCTACTATGCCTAAATTCACTTAGGGAAGTTCTAAAAGAATCTGCTCAGTTTTTTTTTTTTTTCCCCTAAGTTACAATGAATGAAGAAAGACTCACCTAAACCATCAAATCTATAAAATGTCAAAAGAATTTGATTTTTAAAAAAGCCATGTCTGTGAGAGACGATGGACTCTGAAAAACAAACTGGGGGTTCTGGAGGGGAGGGGGGTGGGGGAGGGGTTAGCCCAGTGATGGGTATTAAAGAGGGCACGTACTGAATGGAGCGCTGGGTGTTATGTACAAACAATGAATCATGGAACACTACATCAAAAACTAATGATGTAATGTATGGTGATTAACATAACAATAAAAAAATTTTTTTAAAAAGCCATGTCTGCAGCACAGTTTTTGGGTCTAAAAGAAGACCAAGTGAAAAAACCAGCAGTTGAACGATGTGTTCATTCTGTCACTCTGTTAAAAGCTTACAACTCAAAACCCAAAAAAAGCTTCAGGAAGAAACTAGTAAACTTGTTTGTAGTTTTATAATACTGGCAACAGCTAACAGCCTCCAGCATTAGAACTGATGCTCATTAGGAAGAGATCCCCAGAACATTGTTTTATTGGTAATGGCTGTATGTCCCTTATTATCATCACATGAAGAACAAAGGGAGCTGCATAAACCCAATGTTCTCGACTTACTCATATGGATCATCACAGCCTCCATCTACCTACGAATTTGTAACACGTGTTCCAATTAATGAGCAGCGTTGCACTGTGCCTTTTACAGATTTATCATTCACTGTAGATGTTAACTACCACAACGAAGCAAGAGAGAGGGTTGAAAGAGTTCCAAAAAATTTTTCACGGTTCACATAGCAGACAGGCATGTGCAAGGTCAATTTACAACAGAGGGCAGAGGTTGCAGTAAGAGCCTTTCCCTTCATTTTACCTAAAAAATCAGCACGGTGGAATTAGAAAGTCATTTTAATGACCTCATTAAAAACTTTACTTGGTAAATAGAGGCATACAATGTACTTTAGTTTTTTCTGTAACTAAACTAATAATAAATAAAACTCCTTAGAAATTTTGTGATGGCACAATAAAAGTCAAATTTATGAGGCTTTTTTCACCTCCAAATGATCCATCTAATGCTTTCTCCTTACCTCCCTAGGTATTAAAGGGAAGGTCTGCCGATTTTCCATGAGGAAAAAAACAAAAGGATCTTGATACTCTTCAAAAGTAAGACAACATTTAAATGCAGATTGCTCACATTGTTTTCCTTTCATATATATAAAAGCATATATATATATACATATATATATATATATATTTCCATTACACAGTGACTCCATTCCTACATTTCCTACAAAACCCAGAGAAACATCAACCCTTCCATGCTTTCTCAATATTCCTTGGCTTCAAGTGGCTTACAGTACTTTTCCTATTCCCCTAAAGCCCTTGGAGAGTTTGACAACAGTTTCACCAACTGGAATTTTAAATATCAAATTTGTGAAGATCATGATATTATTTATAGACTATGGATAAAATGTTTCTGAAACATTTTCCTACCTTTAAAATCAGATGAATGCAGTCTAATTTTAAATTATATTTGGTCAAGAGTGCTTTTGTTGCTTGGGACTTTTATTTATGGTCTAGGATGTGGCCATAGTTTGAATAAGATTCCTTGCCTATGAGGAGCTTGGCCTGATGAAAGGGATAAATCACCTCTTATTCATGATGCTGCATACAACAAGACATAAGCCACCTTCCTGCTTATTCTGGGCACTTCATTATTCCTATTGCTGTCAGCCTCCTTGGTAATCCTATTTTAGAAACCTGAACAAACTTGAAGAGTCACAGAGCACTGAGACACTCTTTTCCTGAAAGGTAGTTGGATAAGCCACCTCTTCTCTCAGACAAGTATAAGTAACTTGGCTTATTCATACACTTAACTTGGTCATTTTTAACCATTTTTAGACAAGCAAGCCCGCCTTCCTTTTCCTGGGATTTGAGGGTACATTTTCTCACATGTTTAACCTGGTTCATTCATCAAAGCGTTTTCCTTTCTAACAAAAGGCCATCACCTTGTTCCAGCTTCTTTACCCATGACCTGAGTCTTCCGTAAGGAATGATTCCTGGGCTGTTCAAAGGGGCGGTCTGTCTCACACATCATCGCGAAGAACTCTTCTAACTGGAAGCTATCTTTGAAATCCTCATTCTAAAAGAACTGTATTTTAGAAAATAGCCAACAGTAATTTTCACTACTATGTTTTACTACTAAGAAGTCTTCCAGCCTATATGATAAAAACAAAGAGAGAACAACTTCCTCCCGTCCGAAGACACAGGTTAGCCATGATGGTGAGAGGCAGTGGGCTAAGGCAGAAAGAGCCCCTGAGTAGGACACTGGCTGCCTCCTAGACTCGGTGACCTTGCGCAAGCATTGAACTGCTCTGGGCCTCGGTTTCCTCTTCTAAAAAAAATGAGGATCTATGCTAGGTGAACCCTAAAACTCTGTCCAGTCTGATCTATGAATATGCTAGCTTTATAAACACGACAGAAGGCACAAGCTTTGATATTTGACAGTCTCTCATGCACACGTCCTTATTTCACGTCTTTATTCCCCAGTAACTCCTCTCCTGTACTTCTTGTCTGGTAACCAGACCATGCAGGTAAATCCAATTAGGGGCAGGCCTTCTCTTTGGGCACCAGCAGAGTAACCAACTGCTGATCATTAGAGACCCTCCACATCTAGCTAGTTCTACAAAAACTAATTAGAGCGCTTACATCAGGATTTTTAACAAAAAGATGTTGTCTTTGAATAAGCCCAAAGTGATATGGACAAAATGATAAGCAGCTTTATTAGACACTGAATAAAACACTAAACAAATCACAGTACCTGTAAGTAAGCCAGCAGTTGGCAGCCACACTTTTTTTCCCCATACATCCTTCCCATCTTCTTCATGAGAACCTCATGAGTTGTATCGCAGGCTGGGTCTCCAAGACACTGGCCGTCTGTGATGCTAGGAATGCCAAGGACACAGCAGAGCCTAGCTCCACAGAGATTTCTCAGTTCCCAAACTGCATGATTATTGTTGGAGGTATTTGTGGAAAATTCTTCTAACTTTGTTCTTCTGCCTCTTCCTTCTACCCTGTTTATATGGTGCTGGCTCCTGTTTTATCTCCCCCTCTGGACTCCGGCTTTCTGAGACAGCCTTCCCCACGCTCTACATGACCCTTCCCTGGGCAGTGTGGCTGCTTCGGCTCTCTGCCTACACTCTTCTCCAATATGGGTGGCCAATCATCTATAAAACGAGAAGCTACACTAGGTAATCAATAAAACCCAACCAGCCTGCTTACATGGGTAGCCATTTGGAGTCGTCTACAAAGATTCTTCCATCCTTGGTTCTTGGAACGTACTCAAGAGGAGAGGCCACTCACCACTCAGATTTTTCTTCATTTTAAAGCATTCCCAGACCTTATCAAATTCCATGAGCTCTTAACCCCTTCCTTACCAGTATATTTATATATAATAAAATAATAAAATAAAATTATATATAAATATAATTTTTATGTAATAACTATAAGCAATGTTTCTATGTGCCAGAAACTATACTGAGTGCTTTTATTCATCCTCACAACCACTCTTTGAGGAAAGTATCATTATTATACCCATTTCACAGATGGGGAAAATGTGGCTCAGATTGGTTAAGTAATTTGCCCAACATCACATAGTAGGAAATAGCAAAGCTGGGCTTTGAAATCAGGCAACCTAGCCTTAGGACCTACACCCTAAAACTCTTTGCACTCTCCTGCCTCTCCACATGGGTTTCAGATGCACAACAATTTGGTTGGAATCATGTGCGTATGTCATGGAGAGGGAAGGGTTGAAATGATTTAATTCCATGGAATATCAAGTAATTACCTGGACCCTCTTCCCTCTTTCAAAACAACTGCTTGTCAAAAGCCCAGCTTATTTAATTTATCGGTTCCTATAAATCTTAAGTTGGCAGATCTGCTCTTCCAAAATTATACACCCTGATTTGGGCTGGGAAACAAAGATTGTCATCTGGTTTGGGATGGGTACAGCCACTTTAAGAGGGAGCCATGTGAATAACAAGAATATAAGCAATAGAGAGAGTAGGAGGGGACTTGATCTTTTGTTATACAAAAGAAAATTGAGGCCCAGAAAAATGAGGGGACCTGTCTGGGTTCAGAAAGTCTGTTAGGGATAGAACAGAATTAGAATCACCAATTTCTATTTTAGACTTCTTTCTAGAAATGGATGGTGCTTCTTATTTGGTAAATTATCTAAAATAAATACCACAGCCTTGCTACTGTCAATGGGCTTATATTTTTGATAACATTGTGTATGTTTTCCTTTCTTTCTCCCATCAGTGTCCAAGAGAAAAGAAAATGTCAATAAGAAACTAGCAACCATAGCCACTGTACCTCTTCTCTCACCCCAATACTGAGGAAGCAGTTCCTCTACCCCTATTCTTGGGCCAGAGGGGCATGACAGAAACTGGGGTGGGGGATATGATGAAGAAAGCAAAGCCAGATTCAACACCTGTGACCTGGCCATTGTTTAATGCAGTCATATTCATGGTGCATTTCCTTAGAAATTCTCTTCAATCTTACCAGACCTTTTAAATTATTTAACCTTCCTGGAGTTGAATCAGGAGAGAAAGGTATTTTTTTTAAAATACTCCCTCTGTCCCCAAATCCTGAGTCTCAGATATGTAAATAACCTAATTCAATTATTAGACCTTCTTTCATGCCCTCTTGGAATCCTTTCCAAAGTATTTGTCAATGGAAAAGACTTTATTCAGGAAATTTAATAATTTACTCTTTTACTCAGTTTAGGTTCCCCATAACATTCAGCTTGCTTGTAGCTTTTACTTGCTATGTCACTGAATCAAGCTCTGCTTCTATCTGACCTTTCAGCTCAAACTTCAGCCCCCAAATTATTGTAGTGCACATGTCTCCATGGCCCATTTCCTGTGAGAGAGCATCTGGCCAATCAGTGAATTGATAGGCCTTGGATGATGTATCCATCCCTTGTTCAAGGGCCATAGGAATCAGAAGAGCAACAAGCCTGCCTTTCTATTACATAGTCATCAGGGGACTCTTAAAAAAACGCTAATAAATTCAGTGAAGTTCAACAAAAAGTATAAAGACATCAAGCTGAAATGAAGAAAAAGACATGGGTAGCATTAGAATGTTCAACCCCTTTTGCTGGAATAAGATCAATCCCAATCTATATAAAGCCAGATAGTCTGTTCAAAGTGTGACAGCAATTCATGCAAAGAGAAGTATTATAGAAACTCCAATTTTTTTTTACTTCATGGGATTTTACTGTGTTTAAATACAAAAAGGAAGGACAGGAAGCATTTTCTCAGTTTGAAGTTCAGAGAGAGAAAAGGACCATGTGGCTTTAGCAGTATAGAGATAGCTCCATTGCTTCCTGAGGACTGGCATTTCCCAGCTCCCATCGTGGAGGTTATAGTCTCCTCCTTTGAGTTCCTTAAGCTATTCCTGTAGTCTTTAACTTATTCCCCTTAAGTCAAGTAGTCTTGTGGAGTTCTTTTTTTTCTTTTTAACCAAACTAACTAGCAAGTCTACATGAGCATCCATATTCTAAATCTTACTTGTTTGTTTAATTGTTCTTTCACTAAAATGGTGAAACACAGGAGTCTCAACTGGAAAGAGAGTTAAATGCTTCCATAATCTGAAAGGTTGTCTGTGTGTGGAATCAGATGAATTAGCAATATGGTTAGTTGGAGTTCTGCTACCATCATGGAAGCCATTTGTTGAGCGGAAAATACCTGTAATTTCAGGCTCAGGATAACTAGTTATCATCTGGTAAAGCCGAATCTCCACAGTCAAGCTCAGAGAGCTCAGATTCAGTACCTAGGATCTTAGCACTTGATATTTCCAAATCAGAATGTATACTATCCTTTCAACATTAGGCATCATAGATATAAAAAGCGAACACACACACACACACACACACACACACACACACACAATTTAATGGGAAGCAGCACCCTACAGTGGTGAGACAAGGAATAGCCACTGTTTAAGGGAGACACCCGCATTTGTTCCCTTGGAGACAGAGGACTGGTTCTTTGTTATTTTTCCAGAGCCGGTAAGATGTGATCAATGCAGTGTTATTTTCTGTGAGAAAACATTTTTATGATGTTTTCACTTCTTGACCTCGGAACAATTGTTGGCTAAATTTCAAACTTCCAGATGAAAATGCTAACAATGAAAAAAATAGTTGTCATATTTTGCCATGTGTGTTTGTGTTTATTACAACCAAATGCATTTCAAAAAATAATGATTGAAAAAATGCTATTGCCTGAGGATTTTCCTTTTATGCTTTGGCACAGAGAACATTTTACTGTTAAATTTAATCTACTGAAAATCAAATTTAATAACTGAAAATTTAGCACAAATGTAACCATAGGCATTATAGTGATCACATTAAATAAATGAATGTAAAATACACCTCTGATATGATAAATTTGGCCACAGTTTGGCTTATAATTTATCCTGTGTATGAGGTATAAAACAGTGATCTGAAAACCTTTCCCACCTATTTCAGTCGAAGGATATCGCTGCTTCTGCTTTTTGAAGTATCAAGACCTTAATTTCTAGAATGTATTCTGTTTATGTCATGATGGGATGTTCATCTTTCCTCAACAATGCTTGATCTCTTAATACCTTCACTGACACCCTCAGTGGGCAGCCTTCCTAGACATTTCTCCATAAGTGAAGAGTTTTCAAGAGAACTTCTGCAGACTCACTGGTATCTAAAGAGTCATTTTCTCATTATTTAACTTTTTAAGGCTTCTTGCTATTGAAAAAAAACATGATTAGCAGCAGAGCTGCAAAATAATCTGTAGTTAAGAGGAATGCCTGGTCAGGATCCGCAAAGCTCAGATAGCATCTTTGAAGGGTTAACAAAGCATAAAAATAAAGACAGCCCTTAGCACAGCTGAGTGACATACAGAGTGATGCCAGACCCAGTGTTTTCAATACTTTAATATTCTTCATATCCCAGAACGCAGAGAAAGAAAGGTCCTGGATTACCCATATTCTCATATTTTCTCTATTTTTTGATGCTCTAGGGCCTCACCTGCCTTGGAGAGACCGTCTCTCAGGGGCAATTCCTAGGGACCGTAAAGGACTTGCCCGGAAGCACCCCTTTCATATGCAAACCACCCAATCTGCAGCCCAAGCTCCCTGACTACCTCCTTTACAGAATTCTCAGGTACCCAGCCACCAGCCCCGCTGCCCTGATCACCTCAGGACCAAGTATAAAACAGTTCAGGACAATCCATACACCCCAGAGCCTGCTGCAATTATTCAAACTAGCCAATCTTAAATCTGCTTGCCTTGCCTTGCCTGGCCCATTCTTTCCCACAGAAACCACAATGAAGACTTTTCCCACACTTCCCCTTGCCTTCCCTCTACCTCCTGACCAACCTGTTCTTCCCATGTGGACCTGCGTGGCATGCCTAGCTTCCAGCTTCTAAAGATCTGTGAGTATAAAAACTCCTTCCTTCACCATAGTCATTTCCATGTCTATGGGTCTTACCATAAAACAAATTAAATCAACCCCTGGGTACATTTTAAGACAGGTTTCTGATAATGTAGTGCTCTCTCATCCCCATCATTTTCATTTCCTGATACCACTTTACTCCCCAAATTATGTGAAAGTATGTTTTGTCCAGGACTGTGGGTGGATTTGAAGGCCCAGAGATGTATAAAGAGAAGATGATTACTCTCTTTGTTACTTTGTGTGTGGGTCTCATTTATGCCATTGAGAAAATTTCCCCATAAGCCCTAGTCTACATAGTGATTCTGAAACCATGCTTTCTGCGGCTTTATGAACCAAATTCAGTTTCTGACTTTGAAATTTGATTATGGCTTTGGTCTCTGTATTAGCTCCAACCATTGTTTTTATTGCACTGGCTTTTAACTGATTTTAAAGTGCTAAAAACAAATACAAAACTGATTAAACAACCAAGGCATTAATTTGGTGGTGATCAATAATCGCCACATTTACGTATTTGCCCCACGTGGCTTGATGCATTTGGTATGTTATGACATATTATATTTTGACTAAATAATTAACTTCCAGTCTGCCTGATAAATGGTTTCACTCTTCTCATAGCTTGTGCCCAATTGACTAGGCTGCTCTATTTCCTCTATTGGATTCAAAGTGCCCCAAGGCTGGGCACGTTTCATTTGCACAACTAAACACTGTTCTCCTAGGGGAACATTTAATTAAAATAGCAGTGTTTAAGAGAAATATTCCACTTCCAAGGTCCAAACCATCCTTTGCTAGTATAATTACTTTACCAAAGTCACACTGTGGCAAGATAGGGAGAAAACAGATGCAATTATGGAATCACTCTCTGAAAGCTAGAGAACAAAATCATCAGGAGGCAGCTGTCATTTTTTTGCCTTGTTTCTACTTAATAAACTCATACACCAAATATATCAACAAAACATCATCCACAGTAGATGCCCAGGTCTACTGCATTTTTTATTTTACTGACAGAAAACAGCTTTTGAATCTTGTATCCGAGTATGCTAGGTATGGGTGAGTGTGTGTAGATGTGCCTATGTGTGTGGGTGAATGCGTATGTGTGTGTGCATGTGTGTATCACGGGGGACACTATCATTAATTCAATTCCTCCTACATCCAAGGCACTTTGTTTGACCACTGTGCATTTGTTCTCTCATTTAATTCTTACAATTCTAGTAAATACTATGATTCTTACAGTTACAGCCCTATGTAGTGAATTTTCAACTTCCGGTAACGTAAAGATTAATAAGAATGGACATTTATGTTTTATACATGGGTAGAGAACTTAACTGCTGAAATGAAAAAATGTTTTAGGAACTCTACCTACGTTATAGGAAATTAATATTTCTGTGCCAGGCCCTGAGTTAAGAATTTTATGTATGTTTTCTCATTTAAGCCTTACAACAATCAGTGAAACGGGGTTTATTATTCTCTTTTTATTGTTGAGGAAAATCAGGCTCCCTAGAGGTAAAATGATTTTTTTACATTTATGTAGCTCTTTCTACTTTCCTGTATTTTTTGTTAAGGGATATCTAGATGGTGAGGTAGACAATATTTTAAGATCTTAACAGAGGTTCCTTTTCATGCTTTTTCTTGATTTGCCTGTGGCTTTCCTTTCGGTGGGTCAGTGAGACTCATGGCCTGGGGAGCGGGCAGATGTAGCTTCCCAGATCGCACAGAGAAGCCCTATGCCAGGTGCAACATGGAGCCTGAACAGGAAAAGCAATCATCCAGGCCAAGACTTCTCAAACTCACTGTGGTGAAGGCCCAGTTACTTTTTTAATAAAAATAGAATAATAAAAATGAATCACTAGGTATATAATAAAGAAAATCCAAAAACATAAAAATACAAGCCCCAAGTTTTAATTATTAAATCCAAATTTCTACAAAAGTTTCTGAATGTTTATTCTCTATGCCTGTACTGATCTCATTAAAAACTAATAACAAATAATTTAAATAGTTTATGTACTCATATCATGTCCATATACCACCCTTTTTTTAAGATTTTATTTATTTATCTGAGAGAGAGAATGAGAGAGAGAGAGAGAGCACATGAGGGGGGGAGGGTCAGAGGGAGAAGCAGACTCCCTGCTGAGCAAGGAGGCCAATGCAGGACTCGATCCTTGGGACTCCAGGATCATGACCTGAGCCGAAGGCAGTAGCTTAACCAGCTGAGCCACCCAGGTGCCCCACATACCACCCTTTTTATCCAGAGTTCTACTCACCTTAGTTTGGGGTAGGGACCAGTCGGGGGTTCCTGGTCCCCAAGGAGGCAGAGAAGTATCTAAGGGAATGATAGACTAAAGAACCCTTGTGATTGGGTCAAGAAGGACACAGAGAGTATAGATTATACAACTGGAAGTGGAAGACGAAGCAAAGGCAGAAGTCAATCCCCAAGACCTGGTGAGGTGAGTTACACCTCAGCAAAGGCCTCTGAGGGCAGGAGACCACCACAGATAAGACATGCACTCTTCAATGCACCAGCATTCCCTTAGATAAGCCTCCATAAACCCAGATTCTTTCAAGGAGAATGGAAGAAGGGGGAAAAGACTCTTGAAAGGCTGAGTAGTAAGTTTCCAAAAAAACTGAGTTTAAAACCAGAAGTGACTGAGTTACCTCAATTGGGCAAGATTCAGTTTTCTGTTGTTAAAGAGGGTATCGCACACTAAAATAAATGCAATTCCAGATATTTTGAAATTATATTTTTGAAAACTTGAGTATGTATTTTGTGAAACATCATATCTTCTACATGGAATTATTTACATTTTAACAGAAGACAATGTTCTGCTCTAGAAAAGTGAATTTTTAACAGAAGAATGTTTAGTCACAAGTCTAGAACAGACTTTTTTTTTTTTTTAATGGGAATTTTAATTTCCTAAGTCGCAATGCCACAGAGAGTCACTTACCCATATGCTCAGGCCTTTTGAGAAGTTCTGTTTTGCCCCATGGGAATCACTGGCAGATCTGTAATAATATATGACACTGTAAGGCTTTGCATTTTAGAAATCATTTAATATTCCATTTGCTTATTTGAGAATTTAGAGTGATACACAGTTAAATATCTGCGTGGTAAATAACCAGTCTAGATGACAACTGAAACTTTTGCTCTTTCAGTCAGATGTTTCACCAGTATGCAGACCATGGCGTCCATATGTCACTAAGACCTTCACTAACTTATCACAGTGTTTTCGGCTATGCCCTCCAGGCATGGATACTCACCTATTCTGTATGGCAAGGGCTCTCCAAACTTTGTAGCCACTGGCTTTGTTTTTTTGTTTTGTTTTGTTTTGTTTTTAAATAAAACTGAATAGAGGATCTTGATATATAAAAGATCTTTTTATACAGCAGAGAAAAGAGGTAAGGAATGGAATCACATCCACTAGTACCCTCCTCCTCATGTCCGTCCCTGAGCCTTGGCAAAACCCTGGGTCTCTGAAGAACAAGCTTGGAAACCACTTCAGGGGCTCTACCTACCCAGATGGCGACCTCCTCTCTGGAGAAAACTAAACCATGGGCTTTACTCAGGTGTGTGTTTCTCTCATATTTGAAGTGGTCAGCAGTCAGGAGACACTTCAGTGGGAAAAGTTCTGGCTGGTGGTTAGAACACAGTTGATGAAAAGAATGCCTTATCTCTGAAGGCATGGTCTGTGTGGATACTAGAGATCAGGGCTTAACATATGCTATGTGGCCATAACACTGGACCAGAATGAAAGATGTGGCTGGTTTCATTCACTGTGGCTTGGTAATAAGGCAAAGCCATAAGGCGGAAACCTGGAAAGTCCTGGGCTCCCATCTTTCCTTGTTGACACGGACTTCGCTAAATGACATCAACAACATGTTTTTAGTCTCACATTTTCAATGAGTATTCCCAGATTTACTGTTTTGATTTCTTGTGATAACATCTTATGACAACATCTGAAACAAGTTTTGAAAGTAATGATATGAATATTTTATGCTGTCTTCCACTTCCTGGACTTTAATCTCCATATTGAGGGTACTGTTTTCTCCATGATTCATCCTTCTAACTTTCTGTTTGGCTGTGTGGGGTAATAACAACATATGGTAGCTATTACCACAATCAATAGCAAAAATAACCAAAAAATGCTCAATTTTAAACATGACTACTTTCTCAATCCATTGACTTAGAAAGGTATTTTTAAGCCAACGTATTCATACTTTATTTAAAATCATAAAAACAAGCCATTATTGAATTCATTCTTTAGCCTCTGACTAACTTATTTTAAATATACATTAACTGCGGGCACCTGCGTGGCTTAGTTGGTTAAGCATCTGACTCTTGGTTTCAGCTCAGGTCGTGATCTCACCGTTGTGGGATCGAGCCCCACATCGGGCTCTGCACTCAGGGTGAAATCTGCTTCAGATTCTCTCTCTCCCTCTCTCAAATAAATAAAATCTTTAAAAATAAATAGATAAATATATATTAATTGAACACTTACTGTATATGACACTTTGTGTTGGGATAACCAATGTGAATGAGCCATGATGGAACTAATGAGCTATCTACAGTTCAGTAGCATTGTCAGAGATCCAGAAAGGAGTGGAGTATATATTTCCCTCTTCCTAACAGAACCTTGAGTCTTTCAGGCATGAAGTTTGGTTGTAATTGACCCCAGCTCTATTCCAAGGACAGCTTCTGATTGACTTAAACCATTCAGATTAATCCCATTCTCTTGACCTAGTCCCAGAATGAAAGACACAATCTAATTTGATGCAGAGTAAAGCCCTGTCTGGAGCTTTTTAGAGGGAGAGGGAAAGAAAAGCTTTCTCCTCCTGGATGATGCAGTGATGGCAGGTATGATGGATTGTGTTATCACCATGAGAGAAGCCAGCTAGAGGACAAAACCTAAAACAGGGCTAAGAGAACTTAGAGAAACGGAACCAGAGCCATGATCAAACCAATTGTATAGGTTTTTACTGTATGGGCAACAGACTATCTGGGTTTTCTGTCGCTTGCTACAAAGGCACTCCAACCAAAACAATATCAAAAAGTATCAACCTCAGGAGGGATGCCTGCATGGCTCAGTTGGTTACGCGTCTGCCTTCCGCTCAAGTCAGGATCCCAGGGTCCTGGAATCAAGCCCCACACTGGGCTCCTGGCTCAGCAGGGAACCTGCTTCTCCCTCTCCCTCTGCCTGCCACTCCACCTGCTTGTGCTCTCTCTCTCTGGCAAATAAATAAATAAAATCTTAAAAAAAAAAAGTATCAACCCCAGGAAAGGTGAGAAGTTACCAAAACTATAGTCAGAAGTTCCCAAAATAATCTTACTCCTTTAGATGACATTTAAAATTGAGCTGAAAGTTGTCATCAATTCTAAGTGATAAATTGTCTTCTAAAAAAGCAGGAAGGGCACCTGGATGGCTCAGTAGGTTGGGTGACTGCCTTTGGCTCAGGTCATGATCTTGGGGTCCTGGGATCGAGTCCCACATCAGGTTCCTTTGTTCTGCAGGGAGCCTGCTTCTCCCTCTCCCTCTGTCTGCCCCTCTTCCTGCTTGTGCTCTTTCTCTGTCAAATAAATGAATAAATTATTTAGAAAAGAAAAAGTAAGAACAAATAATCCAATATATCTTTCTAAAGAGAGGACATCTGTAAGGAATTAACATTAGGATCAATTATTCTCTTAGATACCACCTTATTGTTAGGTAAATGCTTTATTTACATTCCTCCTTAACTTTTGAAATAGTTGAATATAGTTCTGGAGTTTGAAATCATGTGAACCAATGAGGAAACTTGTGAAAAGAAAACAAATAACAGCATATTTACAGTGATCCCTGTTTTTCACTATTGCCCTATGTCCCCAATCACTCAGCTAGGACATCCCAGCACTAGCAGTCTATGATTTTAAGTATCTGTTAAGCAGCTACTTTGGACTTGACATTGTGTGAAGCTGTGTGAATTCCAAACATTTCAGTGAAGTCTGCAGAATACTAAACATCTCAGCCATGACCCATGGGAAGTCTACTAAAAATAACTGGTTGCTTTCTTTAGGTGAAAAGTTGAGTTTAATTTAAAATATAAGTTTGGTTCACTCAGAGTCCATGGTATGAAAAATTAAAAAAAAAAAAACACTGCTTTTCTACTTTAAAATATTCACCCATGAAACAATGACTTCATCACTTTATTTCTTAGAGAGGATGGACCAGAGAAATTGTATAAACACTAGGTGGCAGTATAGTTTGAAATAACTTTCAGATGAAAGACCAGCTATTTATGAGAGATGGTAAAACAGAAAAAAAGAAAACCAAAAGAGTATAATAAATCCACACTTAAGAAAAGATTAAATACTGAAGTCCTTTAGTGCTTATTAGAGAAAATGAATTAACTTTATTCAGTTAATCAGTTAATTCAATAAATTAACTTATATCACCTGTCTAATCAAAAAGCTGTTTTTTTCCTCCAGTTAAAATAAGGCTACTACTCAATAGAAGGCAGCAACTAATTAACCAGTCATAATTATTCAAAAATATTTTTGTTTTTTGAGATGAAGTCTAAATTTAGGTCCACCAAATTTCACAACTCAATAACTTTTTTTTCCTCAGTAAACAGAAACAAAGTTATCTACTGGCATTCCTTAGTGAAAAAATAGGTTACATAAGAAGTTAAGCATATGGTTTATTTCTTTCTTCTATTTAGAGCATAGGCACTTAAATAGTTTATATCCAATTAACTCAGTAAATTATATCTTTTATAAATTTGGGATATTTGCCTGAAGTTACTTTTTTAAAAATATTTTATTTATTTATTTGAGAGAGAGAGAGAAAGCAAGCAGGAGCAGAGGGGAGGGGCAGAGGGAGGGGGAGAAGCAGGCTCCCTGCTCAGAGCTCCATCCCAGGACCCTGGGATCATGCCCTGAGCCCAAGGCAGATGCTTAACCGACTGAGTCACCCAGGCACCCCCTGAAGTTACTTTTGTATATAAAGTTAACTTTTACATACTTTAAATATATATGTGTGTGTATATGTTTATGCAGTACTTTATGGATGGTGCATAGTCTTTTTTTTTAAAGACTTTATTTGTCAGAGATAGAGAGCACAAGCAGGGGGGCAGCAGGCAGAGGGAGAAGCAGCCTCCCTGTCGAGCAAGGAGCCTGATGCAGGACTTGATCCCAGGACTCTGGAATCATGACCTGAGCTAAAGGCAGATGCTTAACTGACTGAGCCACCCAGGCATCCTGTGCATAGTCTTTGTTAACCAGCTTCAAATTCAGAACCCTGGAAGAGCACATGGGAACAATCAGCCCCCCGAGTGTGTAGTCCATTGGACTCCACCTGGTCTGGGACCTCAAGCCATCCAGAGATCTTGGTTAGTTTTCAAACTCATGTCTTCTGTCCTTCAGATCAATCTACTTATATCAAGCAGTGGCCCTTAGAGAACTTCTTCTCAAAGTCAGAAAGCAAAGCTCAACAGTGAAATAAAATTGATTTTTAAAAACTTCACCTGAATATTTGATTTCATGTGACCAAAGACTTGGTAGAGTAAATGTAAGCTTGTTTTTGTCCCATTTCAGAGGGGAAAAATGTGCTATTTGGATAGGTCAATCTGCCCTCCCTGAATGTTCTCTGCCAGGCTCCATTCTCTCCTACGGAAAACAGTCCTGTCAAGTCACTGGGAAGAGATATTTTCAAAGTAATTAGGTAGGTTCTGTTAGGGATTTCTTTAATACTGCCTGTCTTTACTCACCAAATATTGCTACTGTAGCTGGATAAGCCTAGAATACATTCACTATCTAAGGCAGGAATATCATTATCATAACATAAAGAGGCCAAAAGAACTAAGAATGAGGTTTTTAATATTTGGACTAATAATGTGTTATTTTATTTTATTAATTTAAGAAATGAAAGTATTATATCTTTGGAGACAGAAACTTGAATTACAAGCAATGAAAAAAAATACAGGAGCTCTAGAGTAGCCAAAAATCATAAATACATACTGAACTCTTCTATTTCTTAAAATTTTTTATTGTTATGTTAATCACCATACATTACATCATTAGTTTTTGATGTAGTGTTCCATGATTCATTGTTTGTGCATAACACCCAGTGCTCCATTCAATACATGCCCTCTTTAATACCCATCACCAGGCTAACTTATCCCCCCCCAGAACCCTCAGTTTGTTTTTCAGAGTCCATCGTCTCTCATAGTTCGTCTCCCCCTCCGATTTCCCCCCTTCATTCTTCCCCTCCTGCTTTCTTTTTTTTTTCTTAACATATATTGCATTGTTTCAGAGGTACAGGTCTGTGATTCAACAGTCTTGCACAATTCACAGTGCTCACCATAGCACATACCCTCCCCAATGTCTATCACCCAACCACCCCATCCCTCCGAACCCCCACCACTCCAGCAACCCTCAGTTTGTTTCCTGAGATTAAGAATTCCTCATATCAGTGAGATCATATGATACATGTCTTTCTCTGATTGACTTATTTTGCTCAACATAATACCCTCCAGTTCCATCCACGTTGTTGTAAATGGCAAGATTTCATTCCTTTTGATGGCTGCATAATATTCCATTGTATATATATACCACATCTTATTTATCCATTCATCTGTCGATGGACCTCTTGGCTCTTTCCACAGTTTGGCTATTGTGGACATTGCTGCTATAAACATCGGGGTGCACGTACCCCTTCAGATCCATACATTTGTATCTTTGGGGTAAATACCCAATAATGCAATTGCTGGATCATATGGTAGCTCTATTTTCAACTTTTGAGGAACCTCCATACTGTTTTCCAGAGTGGCTGCACCAGCTTGCATTCCCACCAACAGTGTAGGAGGGTTCCCCTTTCTCCGCATCCCCGCCAACATCTGTTATTTCCTGACTTGTTAATTTTAGCCATTCTGACTGGTGTGAGGTGGTATCTCATTGAGGTTTTGATTTGGATTTCCCTGATGCCGAGTGATGTTGAGCACTTTTTCATGTGTCTGTTGGCCATTTGGATGTCTTCTTTGGAAAAATGTCTGTTCATGTCTTCTGCCCATTTCTTGATTGGATTATTTGTTCTTTGGGTATAATCCTAAAATTTGTATGGAACCAGAAAAGACCCCAAATAGCCAGAGGAATGTTGAAAAAGAAAAGCAAAGCTGGCAGCATCACAATTCTGGACTTCCAGCTCTATTACAAATTACAAGACAGTATGGTACTGGTGCAAAAACAGACACATAGATCAATGGAACAGAATAGAGAGCCCAGAAATGGACCCTCAACTCTATGGTCAACTAATCTTTGACAAAGCAGGAAAGAATGTCCAATGGAAAAAAGGCAGTCTCTTCAACAAATGGTGTTGGGAAAATTGGATAGCCACATGCAGAAGAATGAAACTGGACCATTTCCTTACACCACACACAAAAATAGACTCCATATGGTTGAAAGACCTCAATGTGAGACAGGAGTCCATCAAAATCCTAAAGGAGAACGCAGGCAGCAACCTCTTCGACCTCAGCCGCAGCAACTTCCTCCTAGAAACATCGCCAAAAGCAAGGGAAGCAAGGGCAAAAATGAACTATTGGGACTTCATCAAGATAAAAAGCTTTTGCACAGCAAAAGAAACAGTCAACAAAACCAAAAGACAACCGACAGAATGGGAGAAGATATTTGCAAATGACATATCAGATAAAGGGCTAGTATCCAAATCTATAAAGAACTTATCAAAATGAAGTCTTCTATTTTTAAGGAATAATATTAAGGATCATGTAACATAAAAATTCATAAGAGATAGTCCCAGTCCTTTCAGGAGCTTATAACTTTGGAGAGAAAATCTATAAACACTCATAAAGTTAATTAACAGTAAAAATATAAATAACAGTTCAAGACAGAGAGAGATAAGAAATAAAAGGTAATACTTAAGCTTTCCTGCATGCATGATACAAATATAAAGGTGTAAAAGTTGTTTAGAAGAGAATGTGTTTATTAGTTGGAATATAGACTAAGCTACTGTAAGAGAGAGAAGGAGAGACCTAAAAATTCAGAGGCTCAAACAACACAGACATTTAAAGGAAAGGTGGTCAGGGGAGATATATAACTTGGCTCCACTGGGTCATCTGGGAACCCCCAAAATCCCTTCCAATTAGTTGTTTCATTGCCTTTCCAGGTATCGTATTGGTTAAAGTGATGTTAGCATCTCGGGTAGATAAAACAAGCATCTCAATGGTTCAACACAATCATTTCTCACTTTCAGAAAGTCTGGAGGGTAGCCAGAATGGCAGCAGGGGAAGGTGGGACTTCTGCTCCATGCAGACATTTAAAGACCTAGGTGGACTGAGGCTCTTCCATCTTCAGCAGTGTGGTCTTGGGCATAGACATCCAGCAGTGATTGCTTATGAAAGTTAGGGGGCTCAAAAGGTTTTTTTTGTTTTGTTTTGTTTTGTTTCTTTATTTTATTGTCATTTTTGGGGTTATTTGACAATAAAAATCCCTCAAAACCTTGATAGGCTTCTAACCTATTTAGTCTCATCAGTGCCTGTGGTAGGCAGAATTCTAAGATAGTCCCCAAAATTCCAATCCCACCATGTACATACATGCCTTCTCTAATATGTAAATATATATAAATGCCACCTTGAGTTTGGGCAGAACTGTGAATATGATGGGCTACCACTTCCACGATTAGGTTACCAATCAAATGACTGAGTTAATCAAAAGGGAGATTATCTAGGCAGGTGAGCCTTTAAAAGGAACTGGGCCCTTCCCGAAGGCAGAGATGTGTGTGAGGGAGATCCTCTGTTGCTGGCTTTGAAGATAGAGGGGGCTACCTGGCCAGAACCTGATAGCATTCACTAGGAGCTGAAAGCGGCTCCCAGCTGACACTCAGTAAGGAAATGGTGACCTCAGTTCTACAACCTCAAGAAATAGAACTTTGCCAACAACCAGTAATTTTGGAAGTGGACTTTGAAACTCAGATGAGACCACAGCCCCAGTCAGTACCTTAATTTCAGCCATGTGAGACCCGAACAGAGGATTCAACTATGCTATGCCCAGCTTCTGACCTATGGACCTGAGACAAAATGTTGTTGCAAGCTGCTAAATTTTTTGGTAATTTGTTATGCAGCAATAGAGAGCTAATATAATTCCAAAGTTGCTAGACATAATTCTCAAGCCCAATTCCCTTCTTTCTTTCTTTCTTACCCTCACACTTTTCTCCTTAACTTAAAGTGTCTTCGTTGAGGCCCCCAGACTTGGGAAAAAGGAACACATATGACATTTCCCACAGGCTAAGTATTAACGGGCTTTTGTTACTTAAAGGTTTTTAAATTTTTACTTCTTCCCTTTGGGGCTGTCCTAGTCAGTTCAAAGTAACAAAGTATTATGTCAACAACACAAATTTGTTTCCCACAGTTCTGGAAGTTGGAAATCCCAGATCATTGTTCCAGCATGGTCAGGTTCTGGTGAAAGCCTGCTTCCTGGTTTGCAGTGGCGGTCATCCATGGTCTCCTCACGTGGCGGAGAACAGAGACAGGAAGGAAGCTCTCTCCTGTCTCTTTATATATGGGTACTATTCCCATTCAGGAGGGCTCTACCCTCACAACCTAATTACCTCCCAGAGACTTCACTTCCAAATACTATCACCCTGGGGATTAGCTTTCAACACACAAACTGGGGGCGGAGGAAGGAGGGTGGGCACAAATATTCAGTTCGTAACAGGGGCCTGTAGGCAGTGGGTATTTTCCACGCCTCTAAATCCTAAATCTCTGGCCTCTAGTCAGTCCTTTGTCTTGCAAACCTGCTAACTCTTGCTCATGTTCTCTTTCTTGTATAACCTTGCTAAATGAAACCAGTTACAACCACACACACTACTAACATTCTGTTTTCCAACTATATTTGAAAATCTGAATAAAAAGGATAACTTTCCAAGAAAAAAATATATATATTATCAAAAGTTGTTCCTAGGGATGCCTGGGTGGCTCAGTCGGTTAAACGTCTGCTGTCGGCTCAGGTCATGGTCCCAGGTTCCTGGGATCGAGTCCCACATCGGGCTCCCTGCTCATCGGGGAGCCTCCTTGTCCCTCTCCCTCTGCCTCTCCCCTCCACTCATGCTCACTCTCTCTCTGACAAATAAATAAATAAAATCTTCAAAAAAAAAGTTCATAAAAAAGAAAACAACTTGTACGAACAAATAATAGTACAAAATGATAGTTTTGAAAAAACAGCCTTGAAAACATTGGCTCAGATAGGGGACTTTTTGTTCAATTTCAATAAAAACCATAGGAACAATTACTCTCACACTATTTATACACTTCTAGAGCAGAGAGAAAAAGAAAATCTCAATTTTAAATAAGCTATTATAATTTTTAATCCTAGCCTGACAAAAACAGAATATAGACAGACTATAGACCAATCTCACTTTTGAATTTTTTTTTTAATTTATTTATTTGAGACAGAGAGAACAAGAGAGAGAGAGCACATGAGAGGGGGGAGGGTCAGAGGGAGAAGCAGACTCCCCACCGAGCAGGGAGCCTGATGTGGGACTCGATCCTGGGACTCCAGGATCATGACCTGAGCCGAAGGCAGTCGCTTAACCAACTGAGCCACCCAGGTGCCCCCAATCTCACTTTTGACTAGGATGTACAATCCAAAAAAAAAAAACTGGCAAAATATATCTACATTTTAATATATATGTAAAAATCCTAAAATATTAGCAAAGAATCCTGCAATATAACAAAAGAATAATACTCCATCACCCCAGGAGGGATATTCAAGTACTGTGAGCATTGTTTAATATTAGCATTGGTTAGCAAGATGAAAATACATACTATTATACAAACAGGCCAGAAAAGAAAAATCAGATCTTGATAGACTTTCAAAAAGGTTTCATGAAATTTAACATTTATTTCTGATTAAAGTTCTCAATAAGATTGGAATATAACATATTTCCTTAATATGGGGAAGGGTTAAAAATCTATTTCCAACCAACAATCAATGTCATGGTTAGTGTTAAGACAGTGAGGAGAGAATCAGGAATATTTATTATCACTCTTATTATCTAATAAAGTCCTGGAAGTTCAAAGCAAAGACATTTTAGCCAAAAAGTTGTTAATATTGGGGCGCCTGGGCGGCTCAGTCGTTAAATGCCTGCCTTCGGCTCAGGCCATGATCCCGGGGTCCTGGGATCGAGCCCCACATCAGGCTCCCTGCTCAGCCGGGAGCCTGCTTCTCAACCTTTCCCACTCCCCCTGCTTGTGTTCCCTCTCTTACTGTCTCTCTCTCTGTCAAATAAATAAATAAAATCTTTAAAAAAAAAGTTGTTAATATGATTATAATTTGGAAATATACCTGAAAAATTCCGAATAATCAATTGAAAAAAGATATTAAATATAATTTATAAAAACATTACGGGTAAGGCAACAGATTAAAAAAATAAACAGACAATAATATTTTAAATATCAATACTAATCAGTCATGGGCACCTGGGTAACTCAGTCAGTTAAGCGTCTGCCTTGGACTCAGGTCATGATCCCAGGGCCCTGGGATGGAGCCTCGAGTCGGGACCCTGCTTTGCGGGGAGCCTGCTTCTCCCTCTCCTCCCCATTCTTGCTCTCTGTCGCTATCACTGTCTCTCTCCCTCAAATAAATAAATAAAGTCTTTAAAAAATAATAATTATCAGTCAAAATATAATAGGTAAAGTCTTGTTCATAATAACAACACAAAAGTAAACACCTAAAATGTACTTAATAAATGCAGAAAATATATGGGGGAAAAACCCTACAATGATTTCTAAAAATCACTCAAGAATAGTTGAAGTGCTATTGACAAAAACAAAACATCTGGGACACCTTGATAATCAACCAGAAACATTTAGACGATCCCTATTTCATAATAAAAATGCAATATATTTTAGCTGAATTAAAAATTACCTATAAAAAATAAGATTGCAAGACTACAATGAAGGATTGGTGAGTATTTTTAATTTTGGTGTGAATATGGACTTGTAAACTTAACTTCAAAGGCAGATTCCTCCAATGAAAAAAACTGGTAGACTTTTATCATAAAAACTTTAAAACCATCACCCATCATTTTCAATAAAGAGGAGGGAGTGATCAAAAGGCAAGGCCTCTCTTTCCCATGGCCAGGAGCGTATCAGCATCTTCGTGTGTGTGAATTATAAAATTACTCTTGCTTTGTATAATTTTTATTTTTTAACTGTCATTCATTGAGTGTTTAATATGTGCCAGGCAATGACCACACAAGGTAGACATCATTATTCTTGTTTTACTGATGAAGAATGACATTTAGAGATGTGATTATCACCATTATTACTAATACCAAGGTAACATTATTTAGCAACTTGCCTATTCTGAATACAGTGCTAAGTATTTTATAAGGATTCTCCTTTAATTCTCATAATGATTCTACGAGGTAGGAACTATTACTATTCTAATATTCAGATAAGAAATCTCCGGTTCAAAGAGGTTAAAGAATCTGGGCAGCCTCCTAAGTGGCAGCCTGGAATCCAGCCCACATCTGCCTTCACACACCCCTCCCCCACAAGCCAGAGCTCAGAAGCATTAGCTATGCTATTTAAATTTGTGTTGAAATTCTCAAGTAATCTTAAAGGTAGACATGAGATTTTCATGTTTTTCACAAGCAGATATTTGTTTGAAGAGCTTGAGAAATAGTGATTTAAAATTCCATAAATTCAAAAAGTATCAATTAATAATGTCAAAATGTAACATAAAAATTAGGAAAAATTATTTGTAACATTTAATAAGCATTTATTGAATGCCTATTAGGTGCTGGACACCATTTTAGGCACTGGATATTTAGAGATGGACTAGATAGGTCCCTAACCTTATGGAGTTTACCTTCTAAAAGTAACATTAATATTCTTATAAATTGTTAAAGAAAAAATGAGCAGCAATCCAATATAAAAAGGAATAAGGATTCAAATAGGCAAGGATGAAATGCATTCTCAGGAAAATATACTCAGATTCTTCTTAGTAATAAAGGAAATGAAACATAAACAATAAAATACTAGTTTTGATCTATCAGAAGAGCAAAGATTAACAAGAATGATTAATGTAGTGTTGTGGTCAGTGTGTGGAAGGACTGCCCTACCAGTCAGAGCATAAATGAGCTCAGAACTGCTGTGAAGCTGTGGGTACAGGCCTGTTGCCAACGCAAAAAGGTGGATGTAAACAGCCAACAATAAAGAATCAAAGAGTATAATGGAACTTACATATAATGGAACATATTCCATGATTAAACATGATGATTCAATCACTACTTCCCAAAAGGAAGGATCGTTAAGAATTGAAGAATATCATATGGGAAGAAGAGGCTATAGAGAAAAATATATAAAATGAACTCATTTTTTCTGAATCAATGTATCTAGACCCTGTCACAATACTAGGAGATTTTTTTTTTAATTTTGCCTATTTAAGTTTTATTAATAATGTATAATTTCTATACTCTTTAGGCTGCATCTATGCAAGTTGAATAAATCCAGTAAGTTGAGGAGAAGGTCAGAGACTCACTCAGCTGTTGGGATCTTAGAGACAAAATGCCTGTGGTTAGAATCTCACTGCCCCTGTTCTATTCTGTCTCTGCACATTGGCTAACTTCTATCAAACCTGTTATGTGCAGACAGATAAAATATACTAGAATTAGAGGGTATATTTCAAAGCATTTTCCGCTAGAAAATAACACAAACCACAATTAATTAGCATTTGTTAGTCTCTAAAAATAACGTCTTACCATCCATGTCTCAAATAGGCATTAAAGACGCAGAAGCTATGAGTCATGCTTGGCAGGTTAAATATCTTCTTTGCCCCTAGAACTTGGACCACGTCTTTATATTTCATCAGGTAAGCCAAATATGGTGCCAGGGGAACAGCTAATTCCCTCTGCTGTCCTAGGTCAGTGCTGATATTAAATGACCCTTTCATCACTACCGAAGTGCTAAGGAACTGACCGAGGCAACTACAACTTTGTTTATGTTGGGAATGCTATAATTTGATAAGCTCAGGGCTTGCCTAATTGGGTCTACTAGTCTAAATGTTCATTCAATGGGCAAATCAATTTAATGTGCCCCCACCACTAAATTAATTTTTTTTTAATTCGAAAGAGCTGCCGATGGTATTGGTATCACATAGATATGGTCTCAAATGTTTTACTAACAAAGGATCCTTTGAACCTAAGAAAGGGTATTTCTGTTAGAGAAATTATATGTCACCTATGCTTAATTTCTAGCTGGAGATTGCCACCTATAAGCCAGAGCATTGCGTTTATGAAGGGTACAGAGACTTTAATTATGGGAATGTAGGGTTTCCCCATCAGGAAAGGATAGATTTTTTTTTTCCATACTCTCCAGTTCTGCAAAAAGATGTCTAAAGCCGAGGGAATGTGTGTGCCCAAGCCTCACAAGCTATTGACTAGCAAGCTAACTTCTCAAAAACACCCAAATTTAAATTTTTGGCAAGATTTAAAACAATATATCAATTATTATCTAAAGCTTTTACTTAGTGTTTCACAGTTCACAGGGAACTTGTGTAGTTTTCATTTGAGTTAATCCACAAAACCACTCTTGCCGCTGAGGAAGGTTAAGTGCCCCGCCCTGAAACACTCAGGTAGGAAGCAGTGAGGTTCAATTCAAATCCAGGTCTTCTGAGTCTATATTTGGTCAGTCATCTTTCTATGCCCTACGTTTTCTTCGGGTTAGCTTTGACCTGATCACAGCTTTGAGTAAAATGCCCCATAAATCTTCCATGCCCATCACAACACTAGGCAGTAAGGCAAAGAGCATGAATGACAAATGGCTGACATTTACGCTGGCTCTCCCCAATCTGACACTGCACTCTCTCCTGCTATTCCTGGATGTGGCCTCAGAATTCTTCACAACACAACCCTCCATGCATCCACTATAAATTAATCAGATTTGGAAAGCCAGAGGAAACCTATTTTTGTCATCCCTGAAATAATATTCTGTCATGTTCAATCCTCTTAATTCTTAACAATTACAAATTCATAAAAAATATTTATGTGCATCAAGAATGAATAAATTCTCTATAATTTTAATCATAGATGATTAGCACTCAGCCTTTGAATTTCCCTCTCTCATTCCACCGTAAGTTCATCTTCCCAAAGTCCTGTTTTTATTATAACACCTCTTTGTTTAAAAACCCCCATTGCTTCTCCAGCGACTACTGACATCCAAACTCCTTGCTCTGCATTGGAGTCCCAACACCATCTGGCCCTGCCTCTCTTTCTAGTCTCACCTGCCCCTATTCCACAACGTGAACACCATTACCAGACGATTGGGACCACTCATTTTCTCATACACACTCTCCTTAACACCACCCTCTTTTCTTGATGAGCTCTATCAGAAATGCCTTCTTTCCTTCCTTACCTTACTCCAACTTCATTCACCAAAATCCTGGCCAGTTTTTCAAGTTGACCAATTGCTATCTAAGTTTTAATTTTGGTTCTTCCACTTACTGGCTGAATGAGGTTGGGCAGGTTACTTACCTTTCCTGTGCCTCTAATTCATCATCTATAAAATGGGAACAGTAAGATTTCATGGGGTTATTATGAAGATTATTCTATGCAAAGATCTCAGAACAACAATTGGCACGTAGTTACAGGCTATGCCATACTTGCTATTAGGATCATCGTTATTACTTAAGAAGTGATTGTTTTTCATTATATTCTAATGCCATTAGGTATTATCTTGTGATAAGACACCACACACCGCCTTGATGCATCATTATTTGTATATAGGCCCTAAAGGCATTCTAAGTTCCTATAGGAAAGTAACCATGATGTTAAGACATTTTTATTTCCCAAAACCAATAATATAGGGCCTTAAAAATTTTAAGTAATCCATAGATATCTATTGAATCCCATATTTTCACAAAAGAACACTATCCAAAGACATAATTTAATAAGTATCATATTTTCAAATTTTATTGCCTTTTCCCACCGTACATAAAATAAGAAGTAAATTATTTGCTAGAATCTCAGAGCAGGCAATGAACTTGAAAAGGATTGCAATTCACTCTCTGACTTCTGGTTTAGGGGAACCTAAGCTATTCAAAACAAATGACTACTTCTCCGTGTTTAATTGATCTCAAAGGACAAAAATACTTCAATCATCCCATTTGGCTTCTTCCAGTGTTTATTTAGCTAAATGCTTTTCCTCAAGTCTAGCCAATTTCTCTTGACACAGTGAATATCTCCCCAAGATATTATCTTCTCTGTCTTTAATCCAAGTAAAGCAAGATTATTAGTTTCTTCTCAAAGGATCTATTTTTCTTGCCTTTAAGTCAACTTGAATCCTCTTTCAAGATTCATTCTTATTCCTGCACTGAAAAAAAATATAGAAACCAGTGCCAAGAATCAAGGATGAATGACTTTCTGGATACATTAAAATAGTATCTTGTATTTTTCATAAAAACTACATTCTTGCCCTGTGCTCACTGTGATTAATAAGACCCTTGAAACTTGGCTGCATTTGTGGGGATTTTGTCCATCCCAGAGCTGTCTGACTTAGTTTTAGTCCCTAAGTGAACTGTTTTGCAATGGGGTCTATAAACCACTCTCAAATGTATCAAGGAAACTCTAGGAGGTGTTATTTGCCCCAGCTAATTTAGTGTCATGAACAGACGTGATGAAATCTCAATTTCTTCATCCAGGTCAGAGTTATCCAATAAAACTAGCCCTTGAGGGGCTCCTGAAGAGCAATTCCTAATGGGTGATCTTTCAGCTTGTTATTGTATACACTACCAGTGGTTTGGTCTAGATTTAATCTTTTTAGCTTGTAGACAAGACTATCAGAAGACAAGTAAGTCGTGGTGGTGAAGGGGAATCTAAATCCAGTCAGGATATGCCGATTGTCTCTCCTTGGTCTGAATGCAGCTCATGTCTCATATGGCACGAACACAATCTTTTATAACATGACTCACTGCACAGAGAACCCTGTCTCTCACATCTAATACTTTGTGTTCATTTACATCATTGGAATAGATCATTGGGTCGTTTTTAATATTTCAAGAGCTTTTTCTATTACTTTTAAGGTTGTACCAGCCTGGAAAACTATTTTAAGAATGCTCCTATACATTAGAGCAAAGACTAAGAAGTTTACAAAATAGTGGATAAATTTGTGGTTGAAAGCCTAAAGTGATAAATGATAACCACAAAAATCCCACATGTGAGGAAATACTCTGTTCTTTTTGGAAAACGAAAAGGCACTAGGGAAGATCAGATCTAAAGTTTTCCCAAAGGCTTATGCCCTGAAAATTGGAAAAAGACCAAACTCTGGAAACTGTTAAGATTTTTTTTTTTTTTAAGGGATTAGGTCTGAAAGCAGGCTGAGGGATAACTACGCTAAACTGAGAGATGGATTGTGCCCAATTGCTATCAGATGTCCCAAGTTAAACACCAAGTAATCTTTCCATTTACTTTTCATGATAGTGACAGGCAAATCAGAATCTATTTTGGATGCTCTTTCATGACAGATACTGGAGAATCTGTCCTACCTTTGTACATTTGGTGTTTAGGACAGGTCATATTTTCTTTGAAAGCCATAGGGATTGAATATATACTAACCCAGGAAGTGGCATAAATGATCCAATAGAGATGTTACTTATTCCTAAATGGTATCTATAGCTTGGAAAATTTGCCAAAGGGATGAAAATAATAGCAACAGCAACAACAACAACAATAATAACATAATGATCCTTCAATGCAGCTGCATTTTCACTTGAAATGAAAATAATGTGTTGTTTTGCTTATTACAAAAATTAGATATTCACTGTCTACTAAAAGTGCTAAGAAAATGAAGAAAACTACAAAGAAAATAGAGTAAAAATCACTGACAGCCTTTCACTCAGATAACTACTTTTAATTTGTAGGCATCTTTCTATCTCTCTGCATACATAAGCACATGTAAAATTGTATTTCCAAGTTTATATACATAGGATCAAATCGTGCAATATATTTTCATTTCACAACATAGTATGCCTATTTTCATGTTATTAAATACATTTTTAAATGGTTGCATAGAATTCTATTGGCTGTATGTACATTTAGGTTAATGGATATTTAAGCCATCTTCAATTCTTTGCTATGCTAAGTAAGACTACAACAAGCAAACTTCAGCATATGTGTTGGCAGATTTGTGCAACTGTGTCTTCAAGAAAATTATTAGATGTGGAGTTTCTAGCGCAAAAGGACTGTCTTTACATTTTGATATGTTATTACACTCCAGAAGAGTTTTGTTAGTTACTCTCTAAGCAATGCATGATCAAATTATCGACTTTTCTAACTCTAAGCTTACTGTTGCAAGCACCAGGTTCCATCAACTTTTTCATCTTTGCTAAGTTGATGGGTGAAAATGATATTTAATTACTGTCTATATTAATTTCTTGGCTTCATAGTGGGACTTAAGATATTAACTTTGATTTTTAATTCTTTATCAATTCTCAGTTTATTATGTTCTTGGTCATCTATTTTTCTTTTATTGATTTCGAAAAGCATATTTTTAAAATATATACTAGGGATTGTTAATTTTGTCTGCCTTGTTGAGTTCAAATACTTTTTTGAATTGTTACCTGCCTTTCAACTTCGTTGATCTAGGGTGAGGTATAGATGTATACTTTGTATATAGTTTTTTTTAATTGTATAAAATTTGTAATCAATATCGTCAAATTGCATGCAGTCAATTCTACACTTCTGATTTTCACATAATGACATGCTTAAAAAAATACTCAGCCCTAATAATTTAATGACTTTACTTTTTACATTTAAATTTCGTAATCCGTCAGGGATCGATTTCCAAATGAGGAGAAATAGGAAATAAGATTTTTTAATTTAAATGGCTAAACAACCATCCCAATATTCTTTAGTTAAAAGAAATATTCTTTTGCACAGTTATTTAAATCCCTCTTCTCATCATATACAGAATTGGCATATATCTTTTTGCAATCTCCCTGCCACTTGACTGGTATGTTTCTTCCTATAGCAGCACCACCAACTTTAATTTTAATTACTGCAGCTTTCTTTTTTTTTTTTAAGATTTTATTTATTTATTTGACAGAGAGAGACAGTGAGAGAGGGAACACAAGCAGGGGGAGTGGGAGACGGAGAAGCAGGCTTCCCACAGAACAGGGAGCCCAATGCAGGGCTCGATCCCAGGACCCTGGGACCATGAGCCGGAGGCAGGCACTTAACGACTGAGCCACCCAGGCGCCCTTTACTGCAGCTTTCTGATATGTTTTGATATCTGGTGAAGAAAGAACTCTTCATTACATTTAAAGAACATTTCCAGTTATTCTTCTTATGTATTCTCCAGATGAACTATAGAAGCATTTAATCAAGTTCCAAAAACTTTCCTGGACTTTTAATTGAATAAAAAGATGAATTTAAGTAAAATTAATATTTGCCTTCTGTAGTGGTTTGTGATGTGTCAACTTGGATAGGCCAAACTACCTTTCCAGGAATTCATTTTCCTTTATGTTTCCTGTTAGAATGCATCCCGAGAGCTTCTTGGGTGAGACTTGGGGGGTGAAGGTGAAGCAGCAACTATTTGGCATCACTGTATCACTAATCTGCTGACTCACTTGGTTGACCTAAGGCAGCAACTAAATCTGCAACTGTTCCACCTCCTGGGTCCTCCTTCAACTTCTCTGACTCCTGGACCATGACCAAGGTCCCCAGCTTCTGAAGGATACCACACCAACAAGATCTGAAATGGACAGGATGAGGGTGAGGAAAGCAATGCACCTAGAGCACCAAAGACTCTCAGGTTTGTGCAAGTACCACCCTATGATTGCACAAACCTGAGCATGCGCACTTCCTTAAATTTGCACTCTAGGATCCCCTCTCACCTCATCCTAGATCTAACACTACGTGATGCAACAAGAACTGTCCCAGGTTTTAGTTGGTCCCTGTGGGCTCCTGATTGTGTTTGTGGGTTCCAGATTGTTCTTGCTCTGTCCCACCTTATATTCATGCTCTGGCATCAGACATAAAGATAACAGCTAGTTGAACTAGTTCCTACAATTGCATAAAGTCAAATCCCTGTAACAAATCCTATACACACACACACACACACAGAATCTAGGAAAATATTTAAATTAATTATGGCAGACAAAGTTGAACAACCCTAAATATATAAAAATGCTCTTAAGAATCAACAATAGAGGGACGCCTGGGTGACTCAGCCTTCGGCTCAGGTCATGGTCCTAGGGTCCTGGGATCGAGTCCCACATCAGGCTCCCTGCTTCGCAGAGAGCCTGCTTCTCCCTCTCCTGCTCCCCCTGCTTATGTTCCCTCTCTCGCTGTGTCTCTCTCTGTCAAATAAATAAATAAAATCTTAAAAAAAAAAAAAACAATAGAAAAATAAACCAAGGATATAATAAACCAACAATTCATGAAAGAATGAAAAATCCAAATTAATATTTTAAACTTCACTATTAATCGAAGAAATTCAATGTGAGTACAATTAAACATCATTTTTCACCATCATATTGGCAATGATGCTATGTAGGCATCCCCCCAGCTCCATTCCATTGCCCCTCCCTCAATAATCCCAAATTAATACCTCTCCTTATTCCATTTTGTCACAGTCCTCTACAGAGCTCCAGTCACTGAAGATTTTATCCCCTGGCTTACCATTTTCTCTGCCATTAATGCTCTCATCATCCTTGACGTCTCACAAATTATCTGTCCGACACCCTGGAATCTCAGTTCACAGAAATCTTCCCTCTCAAGGATTTTGCCCTTCACGTCATCCTAGCCACTCTTTCCCATGCTCACACCCTCTGCTGGGCTGTCCCTGGGCACTGTACCACATCAGAAATCTTGATGTCAATCACTTCATTGTCACTTAGCAACTGATCAATCCAATGTATAACGCTTACAGAAGCAAGGGTTTAGAAACTTAAGTAATGACCTCACAATAGTAGTATTTTTGCCCACTACTGGTTTTCATTTATAACAATCTGACATGCATCTTAGCTCCCAGATTATAGTCTCCAATGCCATTCTCTATCCAAAGGAACCAGGCAAGTGTGAAAGTAGCCGATTCCATGTCTTGGGTGAGGAATAAATCCAGATAGATGGATCCGCAATATATTGCTGTTTCCAGAAATCAAGAATACTTTCTTTTAAAAGTGCTTAAAATGCAAAAGAGCTACATAAAGTTGCTCTCAAAGACCGTTACCACAATTTAATACCAAAATATGTTTGGAGAAACTTAAATCAGTAAAAAGCCATTAATCTATAATGAAATTCACAAAGGGAATATGATATATTTTTTAAGCAGTAACAATAAAAAGAAAGGTAGCAAGATTAGAACACAGTCACTTTTAAAATTCAATTTTTAAGTATTTGGACTTTTGTATATATGGATGTTGTTTTCTCAATACTTCTATGCTTGTCTATGAAATGCATTATTAAATCTGGAATTGATGGTCATTTTGATTTACAAGAATGGCAATTTCATGTGGTTCAGCCAATACATACGCTTTTATCTATCTGTGTAAGAAACAAAGGTGTAAACAGGTAACTGTAAATGCCACAAATACTAGAAACTATACAAAGAATTGTGAAGACTGATTTCCTTTAGGGTTCACCCAAATAATGGATTAGCCCAATGTCCAGAAAGGAGGGCTTACTGCACAAAATTACCTCCTCATCCTTTGGATGACCCTGATATAAACAGCAAAAGTACTCCAACCAAGTGAACTGAGGAGACATATTTGACAAATCCTTGCTGAGAATGAAGAGAGAAGCATCATCAGACATCATCAGACATCAACAGATCTGGTTTAGAGTGTCCCATGTAAGTAGTAACTGTAAAAGGCTTTGATCTGAGGTAACGACCAGGTCCTCATAGGAGAAGGGCTCACCATAATGCCTTGGTCACCTTGCATCTCTTCGTATAAATTAGAAGCAATGCTTGATTGCAGTTTGACCAATCTTGGCAGAATGTCCTGCAATTTTTTGCAGAGCAAGGGGAACAGAAATGTGATGAAGAGCCACCAGGAAACAGTGCCTTTTCCCTATCATGTGGGAGATTGCCACTAGGCTTTCTCTTCCATCTCCCTAGCTCCAGTTGAGCACAGGACTCTGATCTTGACCCTCCCTCATAGGGTAGAGCTGCAGGCTTCTGTGTAGGACTATAAAACTGTTTGGCTGCATTTTAGAGTTGGCTCCCCTACAACAGAGCAGCCCACCACTCCATTGTCTGTCATCTGGACTCTGATTTGGTGCCATCTTGTGGTACTAGGGAAACAGGAAGCTGACACTGCTGTTTGCTTTTACTGTTGGAATCCATGTGGATTCATGTTGCTGTTGTTCTTTTTTACCAGATTCAAGCTATGGAGGTGTATGGCAAGCCAAGCTAACAGGTGCAGTAGTAAACTTGTGGCCTCTTAGCCACAGTGCTGCTGTTTTGGGAATGCTCACCTGCTTGATAGTCCTCTGGCCCAACCAAGAACCAATCGTTCTGTAGCTCAGAAACAAACATCTCAGCTGGTCTGAAACAGTATCCTCTCTGTTTTGAATCTGACATGACTAAGGACACCTTGAGAGGTAGAGAAATAAGTACAAAGAAAGAAAAGAAGCAGACCCATAATTTTGCTACTTTGAAACACCATAAATGAAACAACAAATGTTTATCATTATAATAATTTGTGTATATGTTTAAGGTGGAAGAGGCACTTAAGAAACTGATATGGTAAATCATGTTATTTTTAATAATATTTAGGAGATTTGTGTTAGTTTGAAATTAACATCTAAATGTTTAAAAGGAATTTATTTATAACTAATACATTTTGCTTTATTAATAATTTATTAGTTGTACCAGCAGGGTTTAAATTTTTTAAATTTAACAGATTTATAAATTATTAAATTGAAAATTAAAATAATCAAAATTAGTAACAAGTGTTCTTTTCCTCATACAAAGAAGCCCAGACATTATAGATTCCAGCTACATCACTCTCCCTTCTGCATCCAGCCTCCCTACTCTAGGACACAATGCAATTCTGTGATGCTGACAGCATTTGGAGTCCATTGACCTCAGTAATTTACACTGCCCATCACCCCCTTGCTGTTCTCACATCTCTCCTTCCTGGTGCTGAGGACGTAGTCCATCACTGGAATTACTCCTTTGCAAACATGTTCCATTTTCATGTTCTCTTTCTGTAGAAACTAGCAATTAAATCCAAGATTTGCCGAATTATTCCCTTGCTCCATGTCTTACTATGACTGGCTGACTGGCCATATTTTAAATGTATGACTAAAACTCTAAAGTGGGCCTTCAGCATTGCTTAGCAATTCTAGAAAGTTCACTCTCGACAACTTTATACTTCCTCTCTACTTCAGATTTCCAGGTTTTTTCCCATTTCAGCTGATGACCTTGCTTTTCCATTCACTGGGAAATCAGAAGAAAACTATCTCATTTTCTCACCAGCAAGCCTACTAACCTACCCATTTAGGTTGCCATAAACTCTGCCTTCTTCCTATTGTTAGGGATGGCCACTACCTCCACTTATGAATTTAATTGTACATTCTCTTGCCTGTTCAAAGACTTTGTTCCTACAATTACCTGCTTTTTCCTCCTCCAATTACCTGATGTTCTTTCCAGCAGTATAAAAATGCACTCATTTTCATAGTAAACAAAACAAAACAATAAATCCTTATTGACTCCAAATCTTTCTCCAAGCTCCATTTTTCAGCAAAACTCTTTACAAGAGTTTTCTATACTATCTTCCCTTCTTAACACTCATTCTCTCCATTTATTTAGTCCAAATCCTGTCACTAGAAGCGTTCGTGTCAAGGCTGCCAAGGACTATCTTGCTGAATTTAATAGTTAATTTTTGCCCTTCATATTCCTCCAGGCTCTTGGCTTACCTCCTTCTTGGCTTTTATTGCTTAGCTCTAAGGATGCCATATTCTTTCTGTGTTCCTATTGACTATTACTCCTTCTCAGTTGTCTTTGCAAGCCGCTTGGCTTAGTACTAGGTTCCCTTCTCTTCTCCACGTCTTGCTCCCTAAATATCTCATCTAGTTCCATATTTTTAAATATCACATAAATTCTGATGAGTCTCAAATTTCTATTTCCATCCTGACCTCTTCCTTGAGTTCCAGACTCCTGTACACTGCCTACTCACTTCACTTGGATGCTTCATAGGTATATTTGTCAGGACTTTCCAGAGAAACAATAGTCAATAGGATGTGTATATACAGAGAAAGACATTTATCTTAAGGAATTGGCCTGTGCATTTATGATGTCTGGCAAATCCAAAATCTGCAGGGTTGGATGACAGGCTGGAGACCCAGGAAGAAGCCAACGTTGCAGTTTTAGCTCAAAGGCCATCTGCTGCCGAATTCCCACTTGCTTGGAAGAAGTCAGTCTTTTGTTATATACAGGCCTTCAAATGATTGGCTGAGGCCCACCCACATTGTAAAGGGCAATCCACTTTACTCAAAGGCCACTAATTTAAATGTTAAGCTTAGGGGCGCCTGGGTGGCTAGCCGGTTAAGCATCTGCCTTCGGCTCAGGTCATGATCCCGGAGTCCTGGGATCGAGTCCCACATCGGGCTCCCTGCTCCTTGGGAGCCTGCTTCTCCCTCTGCTTCTCTCTCTCTCTCTCTCTCTGTCTCTCATGAATAAATAAATAAAATCTTTAAAAAAATAAATAAATAAAAAATAAATAAATGTTAAGCTCATCCAAAAACACTGTCACAGAAACATCCAGAATAATGTTTGACTGCATATCTGGGTACCGTGGCCCAGCCAAGTTGACACATACAATTAACCATCACAAAACTCTTCTTCAATTAAAAATGTCCTCAAATGCACTTCTCCCTTAGGCTTCCCCATGTCAGTGAATTGTACCTCCATTTGCCTAGTTGGTCAGACCAAAACTTAATATTCATCCTTTATTTCTCTTTTCTCCTTTATTTCATAACCAATCCTTTAACTCATCTTGTAGACTCTATGTTCAATTTGTCCTAACTCTGGGCCCTCTTCCCACTAGAACCTCTACCCTGGTGCAAGCCACTATCAGCTCTTGCCTGGGGGGCAGTAATTACCTCTTAAATTGTCTCCTTACCTCATTCTTGCTTCTATTTTCTCCACAGAAAAAAAACAGAGTGATCTTTAAAAAAAAAAAAAAATACATCAGATCATGTGCCTCTCCTGCTCAAAGCCCTGTAAGAACTCCTCATTATACTTGGAATAAAGTCCAGAGTCCTAACTTGGCTCAAGGCCTTGCACTCTCATTCTTATAGATCTCTCTCCTTCATCTTCTACCACTAACCTCCTCAATCTTTCTTCTCCAGCCATGCTGTCTTCTTACTGTTTCTTAAATACTTCAAGCTTCTCTTACCCTTGTCGTCTCCTCTGCCTGGAATGCTCTTCCACTACACCTCTACATGGCTGTCTCTGTTTCTGAGAGGATCACTTTTCTGTGTTAAGAATAGACTGAAGGGGCAAGGTATAAAACAGAGCAACCAGTGAGGAAGTTTCTGCAGGAATCCAGTGGAGAGATGATGGGCGCTTCTACTAAGGCAGAGATAATGAAGGCAGTGAGAAGTAGCTAGTTGGACCCTCAGTATATGCGGAAGCTATGACCTGCAAGATTTCCTATCAGACTGGATATGGAGTGTGGCAGAAACGAAAGATTCAAGGATGACTCTATAGCTTTCAGACACACCTGGCTGAGGTGTGATCAACCAAGACAGAGAAGACTGTGGAGGTGCCAGAGTTCATTCTGGGACAGTTAAGTTCTAAACTCTTATTATAAGACATCCAAATGGAAATATTGAATAAGAATTTGGATATAAGACTAGGATTCAGAGGAGAGGTCTGGCCCAGAAATAAAAATGATCAGTTTATATATGGTGATCAAAGCCTTGAAACTAGATGTGACCACACAGGAAGAATGCAGTTAGAAAAAAGTTACAAGGCCTATGATTTGAGCTACTTCAACATCAAGAGGTCAGGGAGATGAGAACAAACAAGTAAAAGAGGCTAAGAAGAAGCAGCAAGAAAGAGATTAAAAAATCAGGTGTCCTAGAAGAAAATTGAAGAAAGCATTATAAGGAAAAGCAGTGACCAAATGGATCAAATGCTGGTAGAAGGCTTAAAAAAAAGATAAATAGTAAGATTTGACAATTAGACTCAGCCATATGTTGATCACTGGACCTCATCAAGTACAGGCTTGGTGGGGTAGAGAGGGCAAAATCCTTCAGGTGTTCAAGAAATTACAGAAAAGGAATTGGAAACAGTAAGTATAAGCAACTATTTGAGGGAATTTTGTTATAAGGGAAAGAAGAGATATGAGCTGGTAGCTGGAAGGACAAAGAAAGAGCTATATTTTAAAAAAGATAACAAAAATATGTTATGTCCAACAGAGAGTAGGAAATTGGTTGTTGCAGGAGAAAAAAAGGAGAGAACTGCCAGAAGTGGTGAGCAAGGATGGGATTCAGGGCTCGAATAGAACAGTCCTTGGGTCCGTATGGCAGATGGCAGCACATGCACAGTACCAGCAGGGAGAGACAAGTGTGTTGGCACAGACCGCACTTCATCTGTGTAAGCTCTAGGTAATTCCCTGTATAATGTCCCCTGAACTTAGTCAAAGGTGTCATTCATGACTCCCTCAAACGCTCACATCTGATGTATTGGTCAGGAATCTTAAGATAAAGACAAGAAATAGACCCTGGGGAGCACGATACAGTGTTTAGGGTTTCTAGTGTATCTGGGAAAGGTGGCTTTAGGCTTCAGCTTCAGCAAGATTTGAAATATGGAATTTTTTACCCATGGGACCTCACTGAAGTTCAAAGTGGCTTTTCTGCAGGTAAGTGGTCTGTTTCAATCTTTGGATTAAAATTTTTTACTACGAATTTATATTTAAATTTGGGATAGGGTTTATTAATTAAACTTATCTCAGCACCTTCGGTAAGCAGAATCTGCACTGTGGCTGTTGGCCCTACTAGGATACCCAAAGTCTGTGAAGTGGCCTCTCTAAAAAGGAGCTGGATACCCTGAGCAGTTACTGATCTTCTCCAGGTAAATGGATCTTGGTTACCCATGGGCTTTATGGCTAAGCCCAAAATGTTAAGAGGAATGAATTTGGGAAACACTGTTGGTGGAGGGCACATTTATATTCTCCTTCCTTGACATTTCCTACTATGTAAAGGGACGTAATACTCCTGCTCTTCTCTATTTCCACACCCACTCCTCCCATAAAGGGATGGAATGCTTTATCTGATGGGTGAGTTTGCAGGGAAAAAATCAGGTATGCAAAGTCTAGTTCCTTTCCCTTCCATTTCTCAAGTAAGCCAGCTTGCCTGCAGAGCCTATGTAATCTAGATAATTAGGACATGTGGTAAATATTACAGATAAAATTCCTGCCCTCTGGTTTTGTTTTGTTTTTGGGGGGGGGTTGGATTTTTTTTTTTTTTTTTTGAGATTTATTTATTTATTTGAGAGAGAGAGAGAGTGGAGGGAGGGACAAAGGGAGAAAATCTTCAAGCAGATTCCCATGACCTTGAGATCATGACCTGAGGTGAAACCAAGAGCCAGACGCCCAACTAACTGAGCCACACAGGTGCCCCAACACCCTCTGCTAGTTTAGTTCTGCCTGTGATTAGGGGCACAAATCTGCTAAATTCTGGAATTCACATTTGGAAAGCCCAGTATCCCACAGATATAGGCAACCTGCTCAAAAGCCAGCTTTATCAGTAATATAGGTGATATTTAATCTCCCATATGCTCTACTCCTGCCCTTTAAATAGTTCCAAATTCAGGTAGAGAAGTGGGGTACCATTTTCTGGACCCTTTTAAATTCCCAGGAATTTCGCTCATAAAGGCTCAGTACAAAGACTACGGCTACTCTGATTTAGAAAGATTTCAATTTAAATACATTTGAAAGTATGAGTTCAGTGTATTTTCATTACTTTTACATTTATCCTGAAATATTTGCGTATGTAAAAATCTATCTGAGTATTACTGCCAAGTGCTTAAAATTCATTCACAAAAAAAATGGACTACAGGCAGAGTAAAATTAACATAAGTTGTAGAAAAACACAAAATGCCTTTGGCTTACCATTTTATTACTAGTACTAAGTGTGAATATATTTCCTTCTGCATATTTTAAATTATTTTGAACACCACCAATCTCTAAGATCTATTTACATGGATGATTATACATTAAAATTAACCTGCAGTATAAACCAGATTGAAATTTTTAATCTGCTAGGCAAAGAGTGAAGTTGTTTGGCATCTCACACAAGTCAACAAAAAATAGAAAAGCAGCTGTTTAATGAGGTTTTGCTAATTTTTTAAATAATGAGATGCCAAACTGGTACCCACACACCAAAGAAGCTCTGCTCTAATTAAGGTGATATCAGATACCAGTGTCAATGGGATTTCATAAATAGAGCCTCTTCGTATGGGCCCTTCCAGTCTGTCACAACTTAGTAGCTTTAGTAATGAAAAATCATGCTTGAGCAAAATGTTATTTACAAATGCAAATGTGCTTCCAAAAATAAGTTCTTTAAAATAAATCTTAACTTTTCTGAAAGAAGTTATATTAGCCATTTGACTTATCTTTATTAGGTTCTGATACCTAAAAATATAAAATGTAAGCTCCACTTGGCATAACTTGTATTCACTTTCAGTACCTTTTTCTTTGTTCATCACCCACACAAAAATTTCTTATAGAATATGATATCATATTCAGAAATTTCCATTACATATTTCACATTCATAATGAGTCATTATGTATTTAGGTATTTCTGTCAGCTCTCACATCAAAAAGACAGTGGAACAATATGAAAAAAATAAGTACAGTGTCTTTCCTGACTACCCGAGGCAATCATTAAAGTGAATATTTTTGGCATTAAATTTAGAAACTCCATAGTTTAATAATATCTGTCATTTGGGGATATGAACTCATCATTTGGACAGCCTAAAACATTAAACTAATTAACCAACCAATCAAAAACATTTATTCTTTGTAATAAAGAAGATCTCTGGCTGAATTCAAACCAATAACAATATTCTAATCTTTGAATTAAATATGAAGTCACACCCAGCAGAAATAATAGTTACTACTTATTGTGCTAGGCCCATATCCGATGAGGTACATACCTTATCTCATGTAACTTAATCCCTACAATAATACTTAGATAGCAATATTCTATTTTAACAAATGTGAAAACCAAGTCTCAAAGAGGTTAATTAACTTTAATTAAGATCACACAGTGTGTAGGCGGTAGAGCTGAGATTTAAACTTAGGGATGTCTGCCTGCAATATTGTCTTTTGTCTTCATACAAGAAAGTATTTCAGGTGAGGATCCATTTGTGCCAAAGTCATCATTTGTGAACTGGTTGGTCTGGTATGGGGCTCAGTTCATGGCAATGGTTTAGAGCTAGGCCAGCCATTCAGTTTCAGGGTGAATTCTAAAATCTTTTTCTTTATTAATATCATGAGCTAAGTGGTTGAACAAATTTATCAAAGATATCCCTAATGACAGGATGAATGTGATATGGAACCATAATCTCTAGTCAACTCAGGTTTGTACAAATATGCTAAACATCTGAAGCATTTATGACCATTTATTATTGAGTTAAGCTGTCCATAACAGCGGTACAGTTTTTTGATCGTATACAGATATTGTTTAAGATCGATACTTGTGTGTACAGAGGAAAACTAAGAGCAACAAGATAATTAATACCTCCCAACCAAAGGTCCAGAATTCTCATAGGATCTCTTGAAGTTAAAAAATATTATGACAGGGCGCCTGGGTGGCTCAGTTGGTTAAGCGACTGCCTTCGGCTCAGGTCATGATCCTGGAGTCCCGGGATCGAGTCCCACATCGGGCTCCCTGCTCGGCAGGGAGTCTGCTTCTCCCTCTGACCTTCCCCCCTTCTCATGTGCTCTCTCTCATTCTCTCTCTCTCAAATAAATAAATAAAATCTTTAAAAAAAAATATTATGACATCTTCTGCCAATATATAACTCAATTTTTGTATAGGTCTATTTCCCAATCCAGCCTTAGCTACAGTTTGAAGCTCCAAATAATTATTGAATAAGAATCACAAATAAATGAAGTGTGTTTGTAATAGAAATATATTATTAAAAGTAAAATGATAATGATGATGGAAATAGGCCTGAATATTATGGGACAAGTAAATATTTAGAAATGGCTAAAAATTGAAATTAACAACTGATGGGAAATCTCAAGAAGATACAGGAGTTTGAGGCAATGAACAGTACTATTTGTCATGTAATGCGAGCACCATTACTCTTTCATTTGATTCTCCACCTATCCTTAAGAGTTGAGTGGTAGTGGATTTGGGTTACAAATCCCTGAGTTCTGAAGATCCTAAGCATGCTAAACTCTCATTACAGACACATATAATCCATCTCCATTAGGGAGAGTAATGCACGCCGATAGCAGCAGTAAATGTCAACAATCTGCACTCAAGAACTCAGTCAGGAGATTTCAGTGAAGCCAATTTCTCAGGATCGTTCAGTCCTAAATATGGGCATATCCTTTGGTCCAGCAGTTCCACTTCTAGAAAATTATCCCACAATACTACCCACCCATATATACTACACATTCAGTGTAATAGTTAAAAGCTAAAAGGACGGAAAGCTAAGCCTCTATCCATAAAAGAATGATCAAATAAATTATCATGGAGCCATCAAGAAGAATAATGTAGAATTTTTTGTACTGATATGAAAAGCTCTTCAAGATACATTTTGGTAAAAATAAGCAAGGTAAAGGATAATAGCTATAGTATGATATCATTTCTTTAAAAATACATGTGTTAGTATATGTGCATGTAAATGCATAGGAGGAACCAGGAAAACTATACCAAATATTTGGCTTTAGTTACCTCTTGGGAAGGGAGAGAAACCGGGCAGAAATGTAAGCATTCTCATTTTTCTAAATATTCTATCTTGTTTGGATATTTTATAATAAGAATCAATTCCTGTAGTACTTGTGTAATAAAAAAGTAAACAATTCAGTTATGATACTAAAAAATTGCTTTTAATATGCCAGAATCATTAAAGGATATATATTTTTGTATGATATGTGTATATGTATATAGGTATATGAAATAGTTTTTAACTAATTTGATTCTCTGACCCAAGATATATTTATAACAATAAATTGTACTCCAAATCTGAGTAATTTGAAAACTTTTTGTTGGAATTATGTAGGGCTTTAAAAAGTGTATTTAATGGGACGCCTGGGTGGCTCAGTCGGCTAAGCACTTCTGCCTTCAGGTCATGATCCCAGGGTCCGGGGATCGAGTCCCGCATTGGGCTCCCCGCTCAGCGGGAAGCCTGCTTCTCCCTCTGCCTCTGTCACTCTCCCTGCTTGTGCTCTCTGTCTCTTTCTCTCTGACAAATAAATAAAATCTTTAAAAATGAAAAAAAAGAAACTAAAATATATTTTTTTAAAAAGCGTATTTAATTCGTGTAACAAACCAAGCTAATCCAGACAGTGATAACAAAGTGCAAACACATTGCTAAACTTAGAATTCCAGACCTAAAATATTCTTGGGAACATTTGTTTCCTCATGATTCAACCTTGATTTTATTTTATTTTTTTTAAGGATTTTATTTATTTGAGAGAGAGAGCGCGCACACACGTGTGCACAAGCGTGAGGGGGGAGGGGCAGAGTGAGAGGGAGAAGCAGACTTCCTGCCAAGCAGGGAGCCCAAGGCGGGGCTCCATTCCAGGACCCTGAGATCACTACCTGAGCCAAAGGCAGGAGCTTAACTGACTGAGCCACCTGGGCTCAATCTTGATTGTAAATTATAGCATTTATAGTTTTCCCACTTCAAAGTTGTTGAATAGAGGCCAAAGTTATATGGAATGATCAAAACTGGTTAAGTTGGAAGGAAGCCTCAGGTCTTGATTTGTATTTAAAAATTATGTACAAAGAAAAAAAATTATGTACAAAGCCCACTCTATCAGTGTGCACCGTATTACACTCCATCATTCATGCATGGCATTGTGTAGTATGATGCTTGAACTTATCATTAAGGAGCAGATAAGAATTTTCTCTTTTATTAATCTTATGTTAAAATGCCTAATTCAAATAAGAAACACTCTATGTCTACATGTCACACAGTTTCTTTTTTTTTTTTTTTTAAAGATTTTATTTATTTATTTGACAGAGATAGCGAGAACAGGAACACAAGCAGCGGGAGTGGGAGAGGGAGAGCAGGCTTCCTGCCAAGCAGGGAGCCTGATGTGGGGCTCGATCCCAGGACCCTGGGATCATGACCTGAGCCGAAGGCAGCCGCTTAACGACTAAGCCACCCAGGCGCCCCTGTCACACAGTTTCTTAATGAAGGCACAGTAATGGAAGAACTGCTGGATCTAAACGTATTAAGAAATTAATTAAACTTCAAATATTGTGATCATGGACATCAATGACTATTAAATGGCACTAAAAATGCAATCAAAGACTCATAATTCAGGAAGTTTATCACAAAACTCTTAAAGTACTCAGAGCTTCTTGCTTTTTAAAACTTCTAAGGATCTTCATGACTCATTCACTGATTTTTTTATTTACAATCAAAATCTTCCCTACGTTAATCCTATTCCTTTTATTTGGTCTATTGTAAATATGTAGAAAAACTTGATTTCCTTGTCATAAAATCTCCTCAAATATTTCACTTAGGCATGAATGAAAATACATTTTTTCTCAGGACACCTGAGTTCCACTGAGTGCACCTGGTGCAATCTCACCATGATCTAGAGTTATGCAATATTCCATAATATATATATATAGAGAGAGAGAGTAGGTAGATTTTAATGTATATATACCAACTACATACCAAAATTTTTTTTAACTTCTTGATGATCCTTTAGAAAGTCTACAATTTGGGGTATTTTAAATACTACTGTGATTAACAATCATGTGTATACGTGGACTTTGATTATGTCATTGAGAGAAAAATAAACCATAAGGTCTAATTTTGGTAATTTTTCTTTGGTGTTATTATTAGGGCCAAATCTGTAGCTCCATTTCATAACCTTACTTGCTTAGTTTGAACTTTAGGACAGCTATTTAGAAAATGGATCAAATGTCAAGCAAAAGAAGCTTTCAATGTGTGTGCATGTTAAGTATGGAAATAAACCCCCACGTGGGAAATGTTGGAGAATGAACATTTGTGACTATAGACTAAGGACTGTGTTTGAGAGTCATCAATCATATATATCAAAGTATTCAGCCTCAATTAATGACTGGAGGTAACAGAAGAACTGATTAGTGATGTTTTGCTCATGTCTTGGGTAGAGGGAAACAGAGACAGATTTTGTTGCTTCTTTCCTAATGCTCCCAAATTTATTTCTTACAATTTTTACAATTATGTGTTTCTCAAAAAAAAAAAAAAAAGCACATTAATGTAATGTTTTAGGTTCATACTCTGAGATACTCAGTTTTTTAAAGAGTGGGATTAATGCTCTTTTTAAAATGAAAGAGCATGAACAAATTTGCTTATGTATATAGATGTCTATAAAAGTGCCTTTTAAGAATCCTAGCACAGTAGAACTGGAAAAAAAAGAAGAAAAAGCTGTACAGGTTGCTTAGTCCACTGATAAGAGAAAATGAAGCCCCAAAAAGGCTAAATGACTTGCCCAAGGTCACACAGCCAGGAAGCAGCAGAAATAACACCAGAATCCAGGCCCGGATACCCCCATTTACTCCTGTAAATGGTCTTTTTCATCAGACCATTTACAGGAGAAGTAGATTCGATAAAAAATAAATCAATGAAGCTTTGTTCATTTCTTTGCACGTATAGAGTCAGATATGAAGGGAAAGTTGGTAAATCTTTGGCATGTGTGATTAATGATGACCGACTCGAACACTGCTGTGGGGTCCAAATTACTCTGATCTGGAGCTGATGGCAGAGGCTGTCCTACCTGCCCTGCACTCTGCGTGGGCACCCTAACCCGGGCGGGAACACAGCTGGAAACGGCAATACTTCATAACCATGGGCTGGGATCAAGCAGAATAACGGCTGTCCAAACAGTAATTAACTATTTAACAAGCAGGCTGTATGGACAATGACTTGACAAGAAATGAAGCTTGAGCCATTTGTGACCTTTCTCATTGTTGAGGGCAGCTCTGCTCTTGCAAGATGTTCTGTCCACAACACAAGATCTGGTCATACCAATATGAATCCACCATAACTTTACTTTAAAACAGTGAAAAATAGATTATATAACTATGCCAATAATACCGTAGGCCACCATGATATCTTCAGGATCCCTTATTTAATTCCTGGGTCTTCCTCTTCAACCTGAGGTAGCCGATTGTCACATTACTGCAGTGTCCACTATCATGCACAAATGACAATTGAAGACAGGGCCCCGGGTTCCCAGAGCAGTGTTTCTTAACTCCCATCACATTCCATCCTCTACTATCTAACGCATCTACTTTAAGTCCTGGGAATGATAGAGGAGAAAGAAAGGGAGGAACAAAGTACATAAAATCCTCATTCTGGAAAAGGACAGTAAAATTTCTACTTAGCTGGAGAAATTTTAGTCATCCTTCAACATGGAATTCAAATGTCACCTCCTTAGTGCCAATTCCTTGACTCCCCAGGGGTTATCAATCACCTTTAAAACCATGATTGTGATTGTATGTGTATGCCCACTAGGATCTTATTGCATTTTTATAATAACCATATGACTCTATATCTCCCATAATTGTGAATTTCTTAAGGAGATAAAATTTTATTCATCATTGTTTGCCAAAAGCCTATCACACAGTAGGCAATCAGCTAACATATGTTAAGTTTCTACAATGACCTTTGTGTCATCTGATTTGGCCAGAAAGTACAGTTAACTATTCTGATGAAAAGAAAAATGTATAGAGTCTATATAAATGGCCACTTTTAAGAGTATACAACAAAACACACTTACCACCTGAGTTGCACGAACGTGATCTCATTGTCCTTTGATAATTCACACAGCATTTACTGTGCCTCAGGGTCGTCATTAAAAATGTCAGTTGCTGCTGTGTAGAATATGTGCAGACATGCCAGTTCATCCAAATCTCTGGCTGATAAAGGATCATATAAACCACCTGTCTATTTGTTCTGCCCTCTACAAGGCAGCATTTAAGTATCCACTTTGACATCTGTTAGGGTTACTCATGAGCTGTTTATCTGTGTGCTACTCCAATCCTTATTTCTAAGCATCAAGACTGGATGCCTGAAGATTCTTACTTCTCTTTCTCACTCTCAATGTTCACCCTCCAGTACACATATGCACATGCACATACACACACACACATCTCATCATATTTTAATATCCATATTTAGTTGTGTAGTCACTCATCAGATAGAAATGAAAGTGAAATGAGCCAAGCAAGCATCCCCCCATAGTACTCAGCTTATGTAGTTTTAAAAAATCTAATGTTTTATTCAAGCCCTGTCTCTCTGGTAATTCTCCTCAGATGTTAATGTATATCCAATTACTAAGGCCAACTACAAAGACAGTAGACCAATCATCTAATTTGGGGCTCAATAAAGTATAGCAAAGTACAGGATTCAAACTTCCAGATTTTTCTCTTTTTTTTTTTTTAAGACTTTAGAAAGAGAGAGAGAGCACAAGAGGGGGAGGGTCAGAGGGAGAAGCAGACTCCCTGCTGAGCAGAGAGCCCAATGCGGGGGCTCGATGTGGGATTTGATGTGGGGGGCTCAGTGTGGGGCTCGATCCCGGGACTCTGGGATCATGACCTGAGCTGAAGGCAGATGCTTAACTGACTGAGCCACCCAGGTGCCCCTGATTTTTCTCATTCTTGATCTGACTTCCAAGGAAAGGAGAAAAGTTTGTAATTATAATGCAAAATTGTAATAAAAAATTGAGAAATATAGGCCTTCTGACTTCAAAAACAGAGCCCTACTCTGCCAGATATTTAGTAACTACTGAAGATAACATTTTCTATAATTACACAAACAGCTCTGACTATTCAGAAAAAAGATGATCCACTCTTAGCATGCCACAATTACAGAATACTTGGGCCCCAAAGCACCAAGAATCAACCTTATGAATTTATAAGTTGGTGATAAACATTTGATATTAATTATTGATTTAGTAACAGTCCACAAATATGAATATCTTTACAGGGGACATATAAATTAGAATTGCCACATTTGGCAAATAAAAACATAGACACCTAGTTAAGTTTGAGATAAACAACAAATAATTTCTAGTATAAGCATGTCCCACGCTATATTTCATCTGGAAATCCCAATATAAATCTACTACAGAGGCAATTTATCCAGTGAGTTTTGTGGCAGAGAAGGAAAAAAAAATTCCTCACATCTGGCTTTACTCAAATCTAACACTCATTCCTAAAAATAGGAATGGAGATAGAATGGAAGTAAATCTATTTAGAAGTTTGTACTTTTTAAGGTCTAGAGAGGTTCAACCATTTAGTAATATGTTTACTTTCCCTAGTCACAGCATGACAAACCTAAATATGGCTCATAAAGAGCTACTGTGTGGTCATTTTATACCCAGAAGTTCTCCAAAGACTGAATCTCCCAAATTCAGCCCCACAATCCCCTGATGCAAATATGTTGAGTAGTTTATTGCCTGTTCCAAGCATCAGGGCTCACTGGATACAGGTGGTAAAAGAATTAAGAAGTATATGACGGGGCACGTGGGTGCCTCAGTCAGTTAAGTGCCAGACTCTTGATTTTAGCTCAGGTCATGATCTTGGGTTGTGAGATTGAACCCCAAGTCAGGTTCCGCACTAGTCGTGGAGCCTGCTTGGGATTCTCTTTCTTCCTCTTCTCCCCCTCTGCTCACGCTCTCTCTTAATTAATTAATTTAGTAAAAAATAAAAAGAAGTATGTGAATTACTTTGTGAATAGTAAATTGACACTCTCTTATGGAGTAACTTTATAATAAAAATGGATAGCTTCTGGGGCGCCTGGGTGGCTCAGTCGTTAAGCGTCTGCCTTCGGCTCAGGTCATGATCCCAGGGTCCTGGGATCAAGTCCCGCATCGGGCTCCCTGCTCCACAGGAAGCCCGCTTCTCCCTCTCCCACTCCCCCTGCTTGTGTTCCTGCTCTCGCTATCTCTCTGTCAAATAAATAAATAAAATCTTTAAAAAAAAAAAATGGATAGCTTCTTTCAGGGTGGGCACTGAGTAGCATGGGACATTTTCTTGATATATTTAGACCTCCACAAGAAACATTCAAATGTTCAGCTTCTCCCAGTCACACTTGAGTGGTTCATCCATTAACCAAGACCTGCTAGTACACTGACAAGTCATATTCCCACTCTGTTTTAATGACACAGAACACCAGGGAAGAGCTAGTCACCAACAAAGGATGCTTCAGCAGTGATTTGATATCAGTTTTGGGGACTTTGCAGTCACAAACCCCCATGGTCTCCACCTGTGGTGTTGCACTGGACATGAACAACTTAAGACCAGTGATCCACCATATATCATTGAACTCAAGATAGTGTCAACAGTAAGACACAGCAATACTTACATTCCACTAAGAAAGAACCAAATGTGGATTCTAAACTATGACACAATGCTTTTTGAGACTTGGGTTTTTATACTTATTGAAAGGTCTCATACACTTCTTCAGACATAGATTATTTTTACAAGCAGTTATTGTTTTTGTGCATACATAAGAAGAAAAATAAGCAAAATAATTTGATTAAGATACTCCTAAAATATTTCTGTATTTAGAATTTGACTCATCTGAACAGACCTACCTCTAACATTGTAGGGCCCAGGAAAATAAAGGCCTAAATTCCATATTCTTAATAGTTAGAAGTTATAAATTAAACTACACCCACAATCTGGACCCTGTTTCCACCTATGCTCCCAAGGAATTACTATCATTATTGCAGAAGCTCAAGGAGCCCTTCCAGTCCCTTACTCGGTTTACCTATTGCAAAGCAGAGGAGTTGTAAGCTAAGCAGGGCAGAAGAAGGGTAGAAGCTAGGTGGTGACTGGACTTATCAGAACCAGGTCAGTTTCCCAGAAACTGGAAAGAACAACTTCCCTTTACCCATCTCATTTTTCTGACTCAGAATTCCAGTAGCTCTAGTACCTCCCCAAACTATGCCACACAGTAAAGGGGAGGAAGAGCGTACTGTTATTCTGGGATCCAGCTCTGCCAACTGGAGGCAAAGCAGCCACTCTTTCTCTGGTTTCCACAGGAAGTCTATAATCTTTTTAACCACCCCTACTCCATTTCCTCTAGAAAGTTTGGGGGCACCAACCGTAATTCCCAAATGCTCAACTTTCCAAAAACTTCTCACGGAATGTAAAAGAAATAAAGCATGTTTGTGTTTCAATGTGTGCAAAATGTAAGCCCTCTAAAGGGCAGGACCTAGAGCAGAGCACCTCTAGCTGGGTTAATGAGCAGTACGTCTGAACCACCTTTTTACCCAGAGTCAGAGGTATGCTGTTTTCCACTGAATATCATCCTCTGTGTTTTAAAACCATTGATGATGAGCATTTCTTTAAAAGTTTTACCAGGATTTTTTTCTAAGCTACTAATCACTAATAAGTGTTTTCAGATTATTAAGCAAAAGATAAAATGTTGACACATTATTTTTAGTATGTTTGCCCCTTTTGAAGTTGGTAGGTAAATACACCATATGATTAAATCTTAATAGTTCTGCTTGTATTCATGAAATAAATATCTAGAAAGTTCCCACAAGTAAAACATTTCTTAATGCTTAAAAAATTCTAGTTATATATTTTTCCTTATCATATATTCTTCAACTGGCAAAGTCTTGAGAAAAGAAATTGAGTAAAATGTGATCACTGTATAATCTTCCCATCCTCACTTACAACTAATGGTAAAGAAAGGTGGTTGTTTTAGGGGATAATAAATGATTATTATTATCCAGCAATATAAGAAGTTAAATTTAAGAACAGCTTACTGTTTGTTGATGGTAAAATTATCCAGATTCACTTTTCAAAGTCTCATCATTTTTTTTCCTTCTATCTTCCCTAGGTATGAGGTATAGGGAAATTGTCCTTTCAAAATAAAAATAGCCTTGCTTAAACTGTCCTTTTTTGTTTGTTTGTTTTTAGCTCCAAATTATTGGTAGAGGTATAACTATCCATTAACGGAACTAGATTCAAAGAGTTCCCTTGAGTGCTATATAATTCATAAAGTGCCAATTACTTTCTACATGACAATGAAAGATAATGGAAGGTAGACTGAATCCAGGTTTTGGTATAATACCCACTCCTATTTAAAAAGAAAATACCAGGAAATTGAGACAGTTATGCAGGTAGCTATAGTAAATGTTTTCCTAATCTGCACAAAAAAATCATAGAAGAGTTATTATTTCAATAGGAAATTCTACATGTATATAGGACTAATGTCCTTTTATGAAAACTGAGAAGATGAGCAACTAACTCATTTATTCATGGAGTTGCCACCATTCGGGGGAGAAAAAAATAAATTTTAATTACAGTGAAAATTTTTAGTATATGTATATTCCGAACATTTTATGGGACATACTCATACTAAAAATCATTATTTATCTGAAAATCAAATTTAACTGCAGATCCCGTATTTTACCTGGTGATCACAACAACTCTCTGAGGTTGGTTTTATCATCCCCAACTATAATTAGGGAAGTCGAGTCTCAGAGAATTTAAGCAGATCAAGGTCACACAGCTGGGAGGGAGCAGAATCTACGTGAGAATCCAAAGCTCGTGCTGCAATCCTACATTCTGTCTATGTACTAACTAAAATTACATTTTGTATATTTAGCATACATATAAGCAGAATTTTACATGCTTTACAAAAATTAGTTCAGTTAGTTCTCATTACAAACCTACAGGGTAAGTACTGTTATGATTCCCTTTTTATAGATGAGAAATCTGAGGCACAATGAAATTAAGCAATGTCCCAGGTCACATAACTAGTAAGGAGTAGAACCTAGTTTCAAACCCAGGAAATCCGGCTCCAGACCCTGCCTGCTTCACTCCATTCATCACTCTGCGTGTAGCCTGTAATTACTGTCTTATTTCCAAATTTTGAGTTAACTAAAGATGTACAAAGATGGACACTGAAACAAGCCTTAGAAATGGTTTTCAAGTACAATTAGCAAAACTTAGTTATAAGAAAGAATTATCCTCCAGGTGATATAAGACATCAATGACATGAGTAGGATAGAAATATTATATTTGAATTTAAAATGGTAAATATCAAGAAATATTATGTTTAAACATAGCTATTTAAGTAAATATGAAGACATTGAGCGATTTTAAAAGTTTCTTAATGTAATAGATTTTGAAGATGATTGAGTTTCATATGATTCCTCAAGCAAAGCTTACTTAATGGAAAATACTTTCCACAAGGTCATGATTCCCCATTGGCAATAGTGTGAAGTAAGTGACATATCTGCGATGCCCAGTCCCCTTCCTGTTTTTGCTCCAGACACAGCCTCAGTTACTTCCAGTACAATCATTAATCCTGCTCACCATCTCCATCACTCTCAGAGCTCCCTCTTAGTCTTTCCTAAATCAGGCTTACTCTGTTCATCCTTTGTGGAACATAGGTATCTTAATAAAAGCTTGCAGGAATAATGCCTTAACTCCCAAAAGAGCTTAATTTTAACATCAATAATTTTAGGCATAAAGGCAAGTTGTTTGAAAGGAAAGCTGTGGATTAGTCCACCTTTCCAACCAGTCAAATCATAGCCTTTATGTGATGTATCAGTTAAAATTAGATTCAGCTGTATACAACATAATGAAAAGGTAACAATAGCTTAAACAAGAGGGAATTTTATTTCATTTTCACCTAAATGAAGTCCAGAGACAGAAAGCCAGGGCTGGCTTAGTAGCTCCACCATGACATCAGAAGTCTAGTCTCCAGTCTTTACATTCAATCATCTTCTGTGCATGGCTTCCAAGTTTAAGGGCACCTCCAGGACCAAAATAGTTGCTAGAGATCCAACCTTTTGTCTGTGTTCTAGGCCAGTACCTACCCTTTCAAAGGTCTTTGAAGTCCTACATGCTTCCACTTATATTTCTTTTTTTTTTGTATTTCATAATTTTTTATTATGAATAAGTGAACATAATCTAAATACCTGCATAAAGATGAGTAATTCAGTGGCTTCCACTTATATTTCATTACCTGGAGCAAAAAGAGAGTTTGGGAAATACAACCTTTTACCTGACCACAGTCTTCAAGGTTATGTTACGAAGGGGGAGGGGGAAAATGGATAATAGGAGACAATTACTGGTCCTTGTGGAGTGGAATCAATTATTTCACTTCGCAGTGGAGGTAGCCTTCCTATGACAATCAGAAATCTAAGATCAACTAGAAATGTCACGTGTCCCCTCAAATCCAGATAGCTCCTGGGCTTTGAAGTCCTCAAATCTCAATGCTATAAGATGGTCATTGAATAAAAACACATCCCTTTAGATTTTGTTTTGGGAATATGTGAATGTGTTTGTGTATGTAATGAAAGATGATCTTAGCTTACATTAACTACAGAAGTATTACTTGACAGGGACAACAGTTAAACGTCGAAATAGAATTTCTCAAAGAATCCATAAGAGGCCATTCTTGAGAGATGGTCAAACATAAAACAGATATTCATCATGCTGAAAAGGATTGGGGTAGGGACATGACTTGGCAAAGTTCTTAACTTTGATTTTATATGTAGTGTCCAAGTGTATAATTGACATTTTTTTTTAAATAAGCTTTTTACAATATCAGATAATCTATGCTCAAAATCTGACAGAAAGACATTTATGATAATTAATCATGGTATTTTAAAACCCAGGCTCTTTGGTTTAGATCTGCTAAAACTTGGGAGAATTCTGCTTGACTTATATCATGATATTGGAATCTTAATACAAATCTATATGCTTAATATACTTAATGTAAAATGAGCATCGTGTTGCTCTTATTTTAAAGGTCTTTTTTTAAAAAATTTACTTATTTGAAAGAGAGAGAGAACACACGAGCAGTGGGGAGGAATAGAGGGAGAGGGACAAGCAGACTCCCCGCTAAGCAGGGAGTCCAATGTGGGGCTTGATCCCAGGACTCTGGGATCATGACCTGAGCCAAAGACAGATGTTTAACCGACTGAGCCACCCATGCACCCTTATTTTAAAGGTTTTAAATAATTGTATTTCAACCTTGGTTTCAGTTTCCTACCAACCGCTCCTTTCTCCAACCATACTCTGATGGTGATTGACATCACGAAGGTCCAGCCACCTACGAACAGTTTTCAATAACACTTTCTTGAATTAATTATGCATATTGCTCAAAATAGGTTCAGAAGGCACCTACTGAAGCAGAATTAAATCAGAAAGGAATGTGGTGATCACAAAAACTGCTTATTTTTTGTATAATAGACAATTATCAGCATTTTCAGAATGAATAATAAATTGAGACAAGCACAATTAAAATGACCTATTTCTGCCAAATTTATCAGTTTATGAAATTTAATGTATAAATGTCAAGTCAACTGAATGTATAAATGTGACACATTTTATACTCATGAAGAGAGTTGGTAGGCAGTATCTTTATTTTTTCTGCCAACACATTATTCTAGTTGGTGCTAACTCTAGGCCCTCTGAGAAAATGCAAATTAAAAACAGATATACGGTCTTACCCTTCAGGAGATCTGCAATTTGCTGATGCCAAAAATATAAACATTAAAGAAATGCAAACATAAAAACCATAAGTATTTATTTAGATCCAACTCATTTTGTTTTCAGGAAATCTAAATATAATACAATATAATTTTTGAAAGAATGTATCCATTTGGATTTGCATTTTTGTATGTTATTTTTCATAATGGTATCATGAACGTACTCAATTTCATTGAATTTTATCTTAGTTTTAACATATACCTTTATTACTTGAAATCATTCTGTTCTTAGTTTATTATGCTCTTTCACATCATTAGACAGAATCTTATTTCTTCCAGGTATTCATATTCATTCAATATATATTTTTTACCCTACTGTGTGCAAGGTACTGTTCTAAGGACAAACATTAATTAGGTGTTACTTTCTGTCCTGTCCCATACGTAAAGGTCTTCCCAATTGCTGAATCATCAATCATCAAACCCCAGGAAATTTTTTTTTTTAAAGATTTTATTTATTTATTCATGAGAGACAGAGAGAGGCAGAGGGAGAAGCAGGCTCCCAAGGAGCAGGGAGCCCAATGCGGGACTTGATCCCAGGACCCTGGGATCATGACCTGAGCCGAAGGCAGACGCTTAACCATCTGAGCCACCCAGGCGCCCAACCCCAGGAAATTTTTGAGTCACTCATTTTCTCACTTCTTTCCATTCTTCAGTCTTTTCTATGGCTTCAAATTTTGCCTCTAAAAAAATGACCTCTGAGTCTTTTCTTCATCCCCCTGATGTCTTACCTGAATTTTATTCTCATGTTATCAAACACATATCAAACACTTCCATTTAGATACCCTTCTTTAAGCTGATCTTCGTCCAGAACATCCTTGACATCCTATGGATCCATCCTTGACTATCATTCTCCCTCTGCCCTCAGGCAGAGCCCTTCCACCAGATTTTATGCATTACTCAGTAGGAACACTCTGGTCTACTAAGAGAGCTTTTCCTCTGCACATCTCATAAGCCATGCTCACACTATCTCCTCTGTTCCTTTATTCCTTTTGCTCTGCAAATGTTTATTGGGCACCAGTTACGGGTCAAGCACTCTTCTAAGTGCATGGATAAAAAACAAAAACAGAAAACAAAAAACAAAACTGTCTCCATGGAGCAACATTCTAGTAGGTTCTGATACTGTCCTGGTTGAATTAGTAATAATAATAGCTAACATTAACTGAATGAATGGTTATGTGCCAGACACTGTGCTAATCTTTTTATATTCATTCAACAAATATTTATTGAGTGCTACTCCAGAATATCCTAGGTGCTTCATATATAACAGTGAACAAAATATATCCTACTGCTGGGAAAGAGACACTAAACATTGACCAAAATAAATTAGCAATTATAGAATATGTTAGAAGGTGACCATTATGGGAACAAAAAAAGAGTAGAACAGGATAAGCAAGAACAGGAGCCTCTGCAATTTTAGATATGGTGGTCAGGGTAATTCTCATTTGAAAAGGTAACATTTAAGCAAAGACATCAAGGAAATGAGGAAGTTAACCCTGTTGATATCTCGGAGAAGAACCTATAAGGAAGAGGGAACAGTCCATAAAAATATCCTAAGAAGATAGCATACCTGGCATGTTCGAGAACAGCAAAGAAGCTGAGTGTCTGCTGTAGAAGGTGCAAAATGTAGAAAGAGTAAAGGAGGTCACAGGAATAAGGTGGACGTTTTCAGCCAGTGTAAGGATTTCAACTTGGACTCTAAGTGAAATAGGTAACCATGGAAGGTTTGGAACAAAACTGGGATGTGTCTTAGGATTTTAAAAGATCATTCCAACTGCAATGTTGGGAATTAAGCATAAAGGGGCAAGGATTAAAGGGAGAAGATCAGTGAGGAAACTATTAAAAAAGATCCAGGAAGAGATGATAGCATAGCACCACTGTACATCAGGGGAAGTTTTACTGGATGAAAAAAAACAGAGCCTTAGCAAGCAGAAGTAACTTGTCCTTATCTAGACTGCACACTGAGCTCTTTAACTACTCTGTCTCCCTCCTGCCTCCCACTGAGACCGCTTTGAGCTCAAAACGATCTCATGAAGTCAGTATGAATGGTGCCTGGAAAATGGCAGATCATTTCATGAGGTAAGCCTTCAAACTGTTAAAGGAAAAACTGCTTCTTTAGCCAAATTACAAGTTCTGCCCGTCATTTAAAGTCCATTAGCAAGTTCCAAGAGCTACTCTGGCTCTTACTTGAAATCCTGTTGCATTATATTTGGTGCTACATATTCTCTCATATCTCTGTAAGTTTTTATGATTCCTCAATGGTATTGTGAATCCTTGAGGGCAGGAAACAGGATCACATCAATATCTCCAACATTGCCTGGAATAAAATAGGGATATTGATATTTTAAAATATTGACTGATTGATTTTCATCAGCATCTCATTTTGAAAGTGTTCTGCAAATAATGCAAATGTAAAATTATTTTTTAAAGGCTCATATGGAAGGGAAAGAAGATAAATGGTCTGTACTTTATATATAAACCCTGACATTAATAATATATGATAGATAAGGAATTTATTATGAAAGTAGAATTGTTCATATTTATATAGTACACTACTGATTACTTAGTCATTTCACACAAATTACTTATTTTGATCATTGTAGTGTCTGTGATTTTATTCTCACATTGATACTTTTTGAAAAGACCAAAATTATCAAATAATGCTTGATTAAAGATGCATAATGTATCAAGGGAAAAATCAATCCAAAATTAAATTTAAATTCTGTGCACTGTACCTTAGGATTTCTATTTTATAAGAACCACTAAAAAGTGGAAAAAATGATTAATTAAGAGTACATTCTGGTGACTTGAAAGTAGTGTGGGTTCTATGGTAAATACTTCTACTTTTCTCAAATATGTTCCACACATAGATCCACACATACTCCTTCTCACAGGTGAATTAAGCACATACTTAAAGCTGACCTCTCTGTCCTCTTTCAGCACCTTGCCATTTGATGTGGGTTTTAAATGTCATCTCCTCGCATATCCTTTTTTTCTCAACCACACAAAGACCATTAATCATGCTCATCTGTATGCAACATTGCACAGAGTCATATTAACTACGATGCATGCCTATAACTCCCATCCCTCTCAGATAGAATTACCACATTTGGGTTCTCAACCCTTCTTCAGATTTTCACCATTCATTCCTTCCATGGAATTCTAAATACTTTAATACAGCTTCCTCTTTATTATCTGTGCTAATGGCACACCAGGGTAAGTGAGAGTCACAGAAAACTTGTAACCTCAATTTAGCCTTTGAACCTCCCCCTTCACCGTCCTTTACATGAGTTGCTAATGAGCAATGAAGTTGACAGATTGAAATATCACCTCTTTCTGCCCTCTGATATAAGTGTTAATGAAAATGAATATGACAAGGGGCTGATAGGACATTAGGCAAAGAAAAGTAAGGGCCTGCCTGACCTATATGACAGTCAACTCTTCTTCATAATTGAGTTTATTTTAGCTATTTCTTTTACAAATTATCCTGTGAGTTGGGGTTGCATATTATACTCTTCTTATTTCTGATTTTGTAACCAAGTAAGTCACTGAGTACTTCCAACTCATGGGTTTTCTATATAGTCAGGTTGGTCAACTAAAATATTCATGGCAATTTCATAACTCAAAACTATAGGACATAGTTTTCCATTTCAGATTTGCTCTCTTTCAATTTCTCATTAAGAAACCCATAAAAAGGCAGAAAAGGATTATATGGCATAACAGAAAATCATGACTCAAAGCCATCTTGTTGCCAGGAAATGAGAATATTTTCTACCCCTGCATCATCAATGCAGCGGACTTCAGAATCCCACATGGTAGCTCGTGCATATTTTGCTTCCATAAATGGAACATATCTACCAAGCTGAAAAAGACTAAAGGGAAAGTTTGTACCCTCATAATTTTCTACTCCTTCAGAGACCCAGAGGCTACAGCAACAGGAAACTCAGCAGCTATCCTTCAAGACAGATGCTGTTGGAAAGAATACCCCTTCCAACACTATTTTTCTACTTCTCTTCAGAAACTAATTTCTAGAGGCGAACATGATGAGGGAAACAAAGGCAGAAGAAAAATTATTAAATTTCCTTACTACCTAGAGCCCACTGACAAGTCCTTGAAACAGGCATAGTGACATTCCTCTAGGGACTCAACTGCCTCGATGTTAATACTTTGCTAAGGGCAAAAGGCAATTCTAGTCTGACTCCCTTCCCCCAATCCTGTAAGTCTACTTTAACGTTTAAGAATTCCTTTGGAAACTTCCTTTATCTGTAAACCCTCTAAGATACATGTTGGCAATCATCCCCCAAGCGTATGGCCCACCGATATACATCTGAAGGGTCTCATGACTAAGGTTTTATTAGACAGTAATAAATGACCTTTTCCCAACAATAGCTAGCCCTCTCAAGGTCCTGGAAACCTTGCTTCCAAAATTCCTTAGAGACTTATGCTATCCCTAACCCCCTCCCAACTTGAAAATATATAATGGGACACTCCTCATGACCCCATTGCAGCTCTTTCTGCCCACGGGTCCTGTACCCGTGCTTTAATAAAATCACCTTTTTGCACCAAAGACGTCTCAAGAATTCTTTCTTGGCTGTCGGTTTCAAACCCTAATAACATCTTTCCCACATCAAACACACTTCAAAATGAGAGGTAAAGAGAGGTAGCAATGCTACATTACACAGCATTTAACTTGTTAAAGTCATAGCAACAACAAACTACAGAAACAAGAAGATCCTGACAATGGCATATACTGAGAAGGAAAATGATAGTGCCCCTCTCCGGGAAAAATGCCACTAAAGCCAAAGAGCCACCCTAGAAAGATGCCTGCTAGAGAAACTTTAACGCATCAACCTGTCTTCCAGTTGAAGATCTGAGGATATGTTTTACCAAAGCCCAAGGAGTCAAGGAGGCAGGAGAAGCGTCATCCACTCACCCGGCCTATTGGCAAATATGAAGATTAGAGAGATCTCATATCATTCCAGTGTGGGTAAGTAGAAAGAAAATAACATGGAATCCTGAAAATGTAGAAGAGTAAGAGAGATGGAAGATCATCCTGAAAGTTTAGAGTAAAAACATACTTTTCAAAATAATTAACGACAGTAACTAGAAGGTTTTTTTAAGATTATTAATTATGAATTATCAATAAGGTATAAAATTTTATGATTTCTCTGAAACAGGATGAGAAAGTCATGTAAAAAAGTACATGTAGATAAAATGACAATCCAATAAGTTATAAAGATAATATGCTGAAATGAAAAGAGATCTGAGTGAGATAAAGAAGGATTAAAAAATAACTAAATAAAAATAAAAGGAATGGAAAATGCAAAATGAGAAAGATGATAGTAAGAAGAGCAGACAAAACAGATCCAGTCCCCAAGGGATAGATATTCCTAAGGAAGAATTTAAGGTGGTTGAAAACAACATAACAATGAAGATATAATTAAGGAAAGTATCTCTGAAACCGAAAAAAAAAAATTAGCTGAGCATGTCAATTGAAATGTTTCCTTTTATTCCCTGATAAATTACTAGACCTATATTTATGTACATGCATTACTTTATTTTATAAACTTATTATATATTTATTATATAGCTATATTTATATATTTAAATATTAAACATTTATTATATTATACATAAATAAGTATATAAAATATTTCAAATATATAGAAAAACTAAGCCAGTTGCATCTTTTCTTCATTTTCTATATTTAAAAGATGTTATGAAATGTTTATTTATATCTTTCAAATTTTACCTAAAAGTCAGTTGTATCTTTAAATGACAGCTTTCTTTGAAAATTATATATTCTAATAAGTCCATTGCCCACAGACGGGGACCTATTGTCTTGTCTATGCAAAGGTATGTTCATACTGAGTAATGGCAAGAGTTAAATTGCTTGGTGTATTCAATAGCGGGAATTGAGTTTCTGGGGCATTCCAAGTGGGAGAAGTAAAGAAATTAATGGCATAGAGAGAAGAATGATGTAAGGGGAGATGGAATTGAGGGTCTAGGGAAAGAGGAGGCTAAAGAGAGTCAGCTAGTGACAGATTCCCAAGATCTTTAAGAATGCGGTGTTATTGTACTCCCCGCAAATGAGCAAATATTTATCAAAAACATGAACAAGAATGTTTATAGTGCTTTATCCGTAATAGTCCCAAACTGGAAACTACCCAAATGCCCATCAGCAATAGAATAGATAAGTACAATGTGTTTTACTCACATGAGGGAATACTACAAATACTTAAATACAAATACAAAATGATAGTAAACTACAACTTCAAGTGACAACATGGATGAATCTCATAAGTGTAAATTTGAGCAAAAAAAGCCAATACAGAAGCATGCTTTACTGTATGATTCCTTCTATATAAAGGTTAAAATAAGTAAAACTAATTTTGGCATTAAAAGTCAGGATAGTGATTATTCTTGGGGGGATTTTGACTAGACGAGAACACAGTCAGGGAATTTTGGAATGCTGGTAGCATGCTATGTCCTGATCTGGGTACCAGTCACAACTGTGTTAGGTATGTGAAAAGCTGTTGAGTTTTACAATTGTGATTTATACTTTTTTTTTTCTGAGTATTTGTTATCTAATAAAAAAGGAGGGGCACTTGGGTAGCTCAGTTTGTTAGGTGTCCGACTCTTGATTTTGGCTCAGGTCACGATCTCAGGGTTTTGAGATCAGAGTCCCATGTCAGGCTCTGAGCTGAGAGTACAGCCTGCTTAAGATTCTCTCTCTCCTTCTCCCTAGGAAAAATATGGGGACGTTTGTGCTGTGGGGGATCCTTTATGCTGCCTCAAGAACTCTGGTAAAAGTGTACTATATCTGAACCACACTGGGAGGAAATCAAGGCTGTATGTTCGCCACATATCTATATTATGAATGAAAGGGGTATGTATGTTTTGGTTATAAAATATACCTGCAAATCCCTTATTCACTCACCTTTCCTTACAAGCCTTCTCTATCAGATAGTCCATTCCTGCTTTTTCTCCTTTTTGATATCTATTTCCTCCTACATCCTCGGAAATATGGCTTCCATCTCAGCTGCTTTACCAAAATGACTGGTACCGAATTTCTTAAAAAATCTAATGGTCTTTCCTCTATCCTTTTTTTTTTTTTTCACCCAGTAGAGAAATATGCATTGAGGAGCAACCATGTGTGGGCCACTGTTCTAAGAGTTAGCAGTATGGAAGTGAATAAAACAGACCCAAATTCCTGGCCCTGTGATGCCTGTATTTTCTATTTTTGATAAATGTGGCGAATGATTATTCTCTCTTAACAACCATTATCATATACCATACCAGTGCCTTACTACATCTCCAAATCTCACTGTAGACACTAACTCCTGACTGCTAACTCTTGGGTGTTACGAGCCCTTTAATTTTTCTCTGATGTTCTCCCTTGGAGAGTTCACTTTTACACAAAGCTTCAACACCGGCCTACTTATTAGGGCTTATGGATCCATCTCTCTGGCCCTGACTGTGTACCCAGCCTAAGGCCCCATTTCCATTTCCATGATAACACCATCGGCATCCCCACTTCTCACTTCAATAGCACATGTGCATGATCGAATTCCTCTTCTCATTCTCCTCAAGTTCCTCATGCTTTTCAATAAAAATACCATTTTCCATGTCATCTAAACTAAAAACTTGAGATCAATTTTTAGTTTTTCTTCACTTACTACATTTGATTTGTTCTTAAATCCAATTTGTTTTTATCGAGTATGTCTAAAAGAGTACAGTAGTCCAATGCTTTATTTCCACATGACTGCAATAAATTGGATCTGTTTTCTAATTTCTTTCCAGCTTCCAGGACACCCTGCTTACCATAGTTTGGATAACTTCCCAAGATCCTGCTTTCATGGTCAGACCCCAGTGCCCACATAAGCTGGGTCCCAGCCCTGATGTCAGATAGGAAGGAGTATCCAGGGCTAAGGACACTATCGAAGGCTGTGTGGGACAAGAAAATGAAGATATTGCACAAGAAGACAGAAATCTGGGTGTCAGAAGAAAGCAGGTGACTGTTATATTTTCCAATTCTTCATTTTAATACATTTCTTATATTTTTTTAGTTAAAGGCTAACCAAATTCAACACCTAATGAATTCGTAGAATATGAAAATTTATATGTACAGAGGGCATGAAGAAAACCTGTTTAGTGGAAACACTACTAACATGTTCTTTTATGCTTCTGTTTGAGTTTTGGCTATTACAAAACAGAAACATAGAATTTTCCACTTCTGAACCTTTAACGAGGATGTCACAAAATTCACTGACAGAAAAGATCCGTTTGCAAGAAAGCACCAACAGTAAGCATTGACAGCTGCTGGACAGGAGCATCCCACAAGGCAAACAGGGACTCCGCAATGAGGCAGCATCTTGGAGGAGCAATTATTAAGGAAATGGATGTTGCTGTCATTGCAAGAAAGAAGGAAAATGCTAATGTTTTTCCTCTGAAGTAACATTTTCTTTCCAAGATCATGAAGTTGTGCCTACTTAGCATAGTTGGTTTTATCACATCTTATATTTAAAAAAAAATCAGGAAGATCATATGTATTTCAGAAAGTAAAAGTCAACATAAAGAACTTGGTGGAAAATTCTCTAATTCTTCAATAAGATTTGTGGCACATAATTTTTAAGCTATTTTTAAAATCCCAAGGCATTTTTGGACATATAATATCTAATTTGTGGTGCCCTTTCTTTATCCAGGGGGGTAATTGATATTTTTTAAAGAAAATTCCTGCATTTTGAGCTGCTATAGGTTTGCTCCATTTAATAGGCTTCCCTTTCCTAATACTGACCAACTCAGAACTATTGCCTATAAAAATGCATAGCCTTCCCCAGTTAACTATGGTTAGTTTTATTTTTTATTGTAGTAAAACACACATAGCATAAAACATACCATTTTAACCATTTTTAAGTGTAAAGTTCAGTGAACGTTAGGGCATTTACGTTGTTGCGCAGCTATCACCACCATCTATCTCCAGAACTTTTTCATTTCCTCCAACCGAAATTCTGTCTCCATTGAACACTAACTCCCCATTCCTCCTCCCCCCAAGCCTTGGCAACCACAATTCTGCTTTCCGTCCCTGTGAATTTGACTATCCCGGGTACCTCATATAAGTGGAATCATACAATATTTGTCCTTTTGAAACTGGCTTATTCATTTAGCGTATTGCCTTCAAGATTCCTCCGTCTTGTAGTGTATATCAAAATGTCCTTCCTTATTAAGGCAAAATAATATTCCAGTATATGGATATACCACATTTTGTTTATCCATACAGTAATGGACACGTGGGTTGTTTCCACCTTTTGGCTATTGTGAATAATGTTGCTGTGAACATGGATGTACAAATATATATTCGATTTCCTGCTTTCGCTTCTTTTGCCTATATATCCGGAAGTGAAATTGCTGGATCATATCATAATTTATGTTTATTCTTTGAGGAATCACCATACAGCTTTCCACAGTAGCTGTACCACTTTACATGCCCAGCAACAACACAAAAGTGTTCCAGTTTCTCTACACCTTTGCCAACACTTGTCATTTTTTGGTTTGTTTTTAATAGCCATCTTAACTGGTATGAATTGGTTAGTCTTGTATTTGTTTTGAACAAGAGGAAGAATGCTGTGCCCGAGCTAGATTAAAGTGGGGCTTTAAGGGAAGCTAAAACATTGCTGGACTAAATTAACCACATAACCTAATTTCTTCATGCCCCAACTTATATAAAACAGACCAATTGTAAATTAGCTGGTATCTTGAGTTAAAGGAGGGGAGGTGGAACTGAACTTTCTCTGGTGAAATTGGGCAAGTCATAGGCTGCAATTAAAGCTATGACCCCAAAGTTGAGACTCTCAGTCTGATATTGGTTGAAGTCAATAGCTGCAATTACTTGAAATTCTGAAACTAAATAATATATTATATAAAGCTGTTTACTGGCAATTTATTGTAATCTATTGTATAAACTAAAATTTAAAACTTTTGCTACCCTTCCTTGGAAGTTTTCTGGTTTTCACACACACACACACACATAATAGGTTAAGAGCTACAGAAATATAGGAATTTTTTACACACACAGAAGCCAGAAAAAATAAGTTTTAGACATGAATGGGATTTGAAAATGACTTCACAACTAAAATCACAGACTACATTATGTCATTTAGAGTCAAGAAACAGATGGCACACTTAAACCAGTAGAATTTCATAGATCTACAAAGTTGTGAGCAGGGTCTAGGGAAGCCAACAAGGGATTATGCCATTGAGTGAGCCCTTACCACTCCTAGACCTACAAGGGCAATGGAAGAGAGTAGTTTTCAGGGAAGGATGAAGCTGATCTGCAGCAACCCAGCGGGGAGGGACCTAGGAGAATTTCTACCCCAATCTTTCCTCCTGGCCTCCCATTGCCCGCTGATACTTAACAGTTGTCTGAATCCATTGGAAGCCAGGGGACAAAGCAGCCCTGAATGCAGGCGTACAGCCTCCTGTAACAAAGAGCAAGATGAAGAGTGGTGTGAGGATACAGAGGAGCAAACATATAAGTCAATCAGAGAAAGATATGTATCATACGATCTCACTGATATGAGGAATTCTTAATCTCAGGAAACAAACTGAGGGTTGCTGGAGTGGTGGGGGGTAGGATGGATGAGGTGGCTAGGTGATAGACATTGGGGAGGGTAGGTGCTATGGTGAGTGCTGTGAATTGTGTAAGACTGATGAGTCACAGACCTGTACCTCGGAAACAAATAATACATTATATGTTAAAAAAAAAAAAAAAAGAAGAAGATAGCAGGAAGGGAAAAATGAAGGGGGGAATCGGAGGGGGAGACGAACCATGAGAGACAATGGACTCTGAGAAACAAACTGAGGGTTCTGGGGGGGATGGGTTAGCCTGGTGATGGGTATTAAAGAGGGCACGTACTGAATGGAGCACTGGGTGTTATATGCAAACAATGAATCATGGAACACTACATCAAAAACTAATGATGTAATGTATGGTGGTTAACATAACATAATAAAATTAAATTAAAAAAAAAGAATATTTAGCAGAGTGGCCTCTATCTTCAGAAACTGGGACTAACACCATCCACTTATGAGTAACAGAAATACTAAGAAGAAATACTATTCTAAATATATATTTGAAAGTATATATTTAAGATATATACTTATATTCAGTGATTATATATTAAATATATTTTATATTCACTGACTATAATGAATCTTGAATTTTCAGCGTTAAAGAGATACATAATTTTAATTAATTCAAAATCAATTTTTCTTCCCTTCAGTAAACCAATATGATACCAATACTAAAAATATCAGATAAAAGGGGGGTCAATTATCATTCTGCCTGGGGCTCACATCTGCCAAAATCCAGTTCTTGTTCATTATCTGACATCCAATGTCTTCCAAACTATTGTTTCATATTTTGCTCAGTTTTATAGTTGTTTCAGGTGTGAGAGTCAATCTGGTCTCTATTCCTACATCTTGATCAGAGATAGAAGCCCTTGCCATTGTTAAATACTACATTCAAAGCAGTTTTATTTTTGGTTTAAGAGTTTGTAAAAAAAAATCATATCTTTAAAGTAAAATATAATACAAATTAATTTTCCTGTTTGTATTTAAAAATACAGAACATAAGTGCCAGTAACCATTATTATTTAACTTACTTAATTTCATTTTTATATAAATGTGAAACATTAACTTGATAAGTACAAGAAAATTATGCTTATCCTGTTCCAGTATTTTTAAATGTTCCATTCAAATAGTTATTTCTAAACCCCGTGGAGATAAGGGGGTTGAAACAGGTGTCTCTGGGTCCTTGTGCCTTGAACACAGCCTTCACTACAGCAATGCCACTTTTCATTTATCTTGAAGGTAAGATGTCATTTGGTTTTGGATGCCTGCTTCCACCACCAGTAAAAATTAGAGCTCTCATAGTCTCTTTCAAGGGTGTTAGAGTTGCTTGCTACAACTGTAAGCAAAGAACAGCTTCAAAAAATGCCAACTAATAACATGAATTCACCAGCAATCAGCAATTGAAACATTCCATGTATCTTCTCTTCCCTAAGATTCCAGTGTGTTCTTGGACTTAGAAATTTCACATGTGTTCTGTCCCTAGTAAATGCTAGATGTGTTTAATGGTAATATGATATTCAAGGATAAGAGATCTTCAGGCAAACCCTGGTTCTTCCTGATACTTAACTACCTGTTCTTTTCAATAAACATGGAATGTGCTGTATGGACATCAGAACAGTGTCTATAACCAAAATTCTTTATTTGTGTCTGTTGTGATCTTAAGGACTTCACTTCTTACTTGAAAGTTCAGAGGTAATCAGGGCTTTACTGGGAAAATCCATTTATTAGCCAATAAATAGCATTAGGATGAAACTATTGGAGATGATTGAAAATAGGATATTATAAATATTTTTTTCTCATTCTACTAAATTTCTGCTTTTTATGTTGGTGGAATCATAGACATTGAAACAATATTCAGATGCAATAAACACTGGCTAATGGATGGAGGGATCTCTTCCTCCATAACTACTGAAAGAATGAATAATAAAACTCAAGTTGTTCAACTCTTTAAAATGGGGTCTGCTTGGGGCGCCTGGGTGGCTCAGTTGGTTAAGCATCTGCCTTCAGCTCAGGTCATGATCTTGGGGTCCTGGGATCAAGCCCTGCATCGGGCTCCCTGCTCAGTGAGGAGCCTGCTTCCCCCTCTCTCTCTCTGCCCCCCCACCCCCACTCACTCTCTCTCCCTGTCTCTTTCTTTCTCAAATAAATAAAATCTTTAAAATGGGGTCTGCTTAATCCTTAAGATAATCCTTATTTCCTTATACTCTAGACTTATTTTTGCATGTATAATAAAATCTGTACTTTACCTTTGGGTAGAGTAGGTTACTAGCTCACAAAATAAGAAAACAAGAAAGCAAAATGAAAATTAATAATGTGTTTTGAAATTCAATTAAGTGGTGTTTGCTGGATGCTTTTAAAAAAGCATATGGAGACATAAATTATTTTTCTGAAAAAAAAAAAATGATTTTGGTATCTACCAACCAGGGTATCTCATCTGATAAATTTCTACCAGAACTTCTTCCTCGCTGGAACAGACCAGGCGCTCTGGACACATGACATGTGTTCTGCCTTCTGCCCCACATTCCCCGTCTCTCCCTTTACTCCCAGAGCCTCGCTAAGGACTTCCCAGTCTCAAGAGATCTGAGATGACACATCCCTCCTCCCTGCTGAATGGGCTTGTGCCCCTGCTTGTCTTCTTCCTATTCTCCCTTTCCCTCTCTTCAATACTACAGTCAAATACAGGATTTTCAAAATCCTCTCCCAACACCTCATCCACTAACCTCTCCACAAGTGCATCACCCACTACTGGAGTCAATTACGACCCATGAGCAGCTAATCCCTCCAGAAGGTTTCAGTTTTCCATGATATATGCAGATTTTCCCTGCAGAAAGGAGCTCACCCAAATTCCACCACCACAGTTGAAATCAATTCAGAAGCATGCAAATGAGACCAGAACTCCAGTGTTGGGGAAGCTCTGCTTTCTGCAACTCCCAGTTCATCAAACCAGGTCTTTTGAGGACAGGAGTTAGTGCTCAGTGATATCTGCTGCACTATGCTTTTTTTCAAATAACATGGAGAACCTTTTTTTAAATTAATCTCTTCTACCTGAACACTTTGGCTTTATTTTACCTGGCATTTCCAGGCTCTAGTGACTTAATTCAACAGATTATTAGTTAGCGTCTGTAGAGTATTTCCACTTTATTTTTTACAGTAGTATATTTTTTTGCCATCATCAGAATTAATACTCTTCCTTAATCTAGTCAAGATAACAATTCCAATTTTAAATTGTTGGTTGTTAATGGCTCATTAAACTTTTCACAAAAGTTGTAATAGCCCGGCATGTGTCTTTGTTCCCAAGGACAACTTTGGCACGGCCCACACTCTCTCCAGCCTGATTTGCCTCCCATTTTATAGGTGGTTCATAAGTGGAGCTGAGATTGTTTCAAGTCAGCCTGACCTCAGAGTTTCCACGCCCACATACCACCTCTGTAGCAGATACACTGCCTTGCCCTTTCTGTATGTTCAGTCGATGTCTGCAAACTAAACTAAAGGAGATCTAAAAGTTTCTATCATAAAGTAAAATGCAGAATTAGACAATATGCAGAAATTTATCAAAGCTATAGGTAGAAATGTCTAACATGTACAATGTGCTTATCTTTTAGGATACTAGAAAATAATGCCTTACTACTTAAGGAAGGGAGTGGGTAAACTTGAGAATATAATTTCTATTATGATGATACATAAATTCAAGACACTTTCTGGAAAAAATATGAAAAGGTACCTTAATGAATATTGAGCTTTTTACTCTGTGCTTTTCTGAAACTGTGACTCATCTATAAAACATTATTCTGTAAATATAAATTTTTATCCTCTTAGCATATAGGAAGGGTTTTCAAATGTACCCAACTCGGCTCAAATGGTTTATATGTAGTTTTCTTTAATTAACATATAATGTATTATTTGTTTCAGGGGTACAGGTCTGTGATTCATCAGTCTTACACAATTCACAGCGCTAACCATAGCACATACCCTCCCCAATGTAGTTTTTTATATACACCTAGCTCTGCCTAAATGATTTCTAGGTGATAAATGTTTCAGATCTCAAAAAGCCATTAGTAAAAATAACCTGTTGACATTGTGATTGATATTAACAGACTCTACTGTTACAAATAATTAAATGATATTATTAAAGTTAAAACCACAGATCTGATTATTATAGGTTATACTGGTAAAACTACCCATACTGCCTGGAGTAAATAGGTGACCTGTACCTTCAGCACAGCCCCACCAGACCACAGGCAGACAGTGTGACCAGCAGAGTGGCTGGGGACCACAGGCACACTCTGATCTCCACAGTTGCATCTGACTCTGACTCTGGTCCATCCCCTTAGATCCTCCATTCCCATAGTGGCCTCTCCATCAACAGCCACTGGTATTCCCAGGATGCCCTTCCTAAGTATACGGTATATTGGAGTCAACATGCATGTTTCTGAAACAAGTAGGTTTTAAGAAACACTTGTTAACATAATTAATTCAGATTTTCTAGAGCAGTGATGGTCCTTTGGGACCACTCTCTTCCCAATTCATATTGTTTCAGCTCAGCACAGAGGAACCCCATTCCACAGCCTTGTAGAACCTAGGGAGTTCTCCCTCCATTCCTCTCCCCCACTCCCCTCCTGCAGGTCTCACCTGCTCCTCCTCCTTCCTCACTTGCCTCATGTTTTCCCAGAGAAATCACTATCTATTATGCCCCAGACCTGAATTATAACATCATCGATGAGAAATTTCCAACCAAAACATTTATTTGCCATCATATAAGACAGGGTGACCCTTTCTTGATGTTTTTACACATTGCTGAATGCCATCTTGTGTATCTACTCTTTTCTTTTAAAGGTTTATTTATTTATTTGAGGGAGAGAGAACACGCACATGCGGGGGGAGGGGGTGTGCAGAGAAAGCAGACTCTGTGCTCAACTTGGAGCCCCACTTAGAGCCCAACATGGGGCTCAATCTCAGGACCCTGAGATCAGGACCTGAGCCCAAACCAAGAGCAGACGCTCAGCGGACTGCACCAGCCAGGCGCCCTGGGTTTCTACTCTTTACCCAAGGGGTGCCTCCTAACAGAGTAATAGGTGAGTAGATCAGGAAGACTTTTGAGAGTGCGTTCAGATACACCTAGCCCTTCATAAGAACTTAGGACCTCTTTGCTTGACTGAAAAATAATTATGACTTTTTAAAAATTCTCCTAAATTTCAGAATCCTCATCCGAAGGATGAATATTTCGTAAATTCTCTTTGTTGGATATTCTTTTGTTATAAAAAAAAAAAAGTACCCAGGATATTTCAAATCACCTTTTTAATGATATATTATTAACTTTATCCCCCCACACCAAAGTGAGGTAAGAATCTACTCTTCTTGGAAACTAATTAAAATATAAAAAGGTTGATGTTGTCATAGTAATAAAAATCCTGTTGCTGAGCACTTAGACATTCCCACATCATTTTATGGTATCCAGGTCCAGTTTAGATGTAATTGTGCAATGTGACCCAAGACAAGATTGAACGAGAACCAGATATTTATGAACAGATTAAAGTCTCAAAGTTTATTCCTAAGACTTTTTGCTCAAAAAATACAAGCTTCCACTAACCCCACCTGTTGGGCAGAGCTGACCCACTTCTACTATTGTAGGCAACTTTCTTCATATCTGTGAAATTTCATAAATGGGAAGTTTTAAGTCTAGGAGCTTCCTTAATAAAGAGAAAGTATTTTACATTGCCTACTGCCATCATCAAATCTGAGCTCATCAGAGAAAACCAATCATCAGTATTCTGTGGACTAACCTGACTTTTAAAACTCCAATAGTGAATAGAAACAGAGTTTCAGACTAAATGTCCATTCACATGTGGCCTTTTTTGAAAAGTATAACTAAGGACACCACCACCTTGTTTTTGAATTTACTCTCAAACAGAGCCACAAATGAAGTTAGAGTCACAGAAATAGTTGAAGTGTTATCAGCCATCTTTCAATTCACAGATGTGTAAACAGAGGCTCAGGGAAACAAGGCTCCGATGCCAGATCATCTAGGAAGTAGATGGTGGGACTCTCAGTCCAGGGCTCCTACAATGTGATGTCCTCTTCCTATCATGCAAGGGTAATGAGGAGAGAGTCAGGAGATTTAAAGTGCTTTTTGCTAGCTTGTTAGCCAAACCTTTGATTAACCTAAATCATAGTACTGAAGTCTGGTACATAAAGGATTTCACTTTAGTTATTTTAGAAATCAAAATAAATGGTAGGAATATTTAAATTGAAAATCCAGACTAAGCAGTATCTCTCAGTTCCACTATAAAGGAAAGATCTGAGTGCTGGAAATTCTAGATTCCCAGGCAACCTACTTTCTTTTGCATGACATTAGCCCTTTTCCTAAATGACATTTCATCTGACCATTGTGAGCACCTCACTCCCAGGTTTGTCAACTACAAATTATAGTATAAATCCTCCATGGTGTAAGACACAGTACATTCTGAATTAAGGCCTTCTTCATGAAACCTGCTCCCATTAATATCTATTATGTCTCAACTCCATGTGTGAGTAACAACAAAAAGAAAGGCCAGGAGATTGAAAGGGAAATAGAGCTGAACAGTTACATTATTTGGCTTTCCTTTACTTCCATGGTTTACAAAAAATGTGGCTGTCCTGTATCTTATATTTGCCTCTTTTCACAACTGAAGTGTTCCTTCACTTCATAATCTACTTTCCTATACTGCCTCGGTCTTTATCCTTTGTTTCCTTTGACAACAACATACCCCAGAGGAGAAGGATCAAGAATGCCCTAGAGGAAAAGGGTCAAGAACTCCTCAGAATTGAAGTGAGATCAGCCACAAGCCATTCTGAATCCTCCTCCATAACAGGCTAGAGAAAGAGAAGAGAAACTACCCAAAAAGATGGAAGGCAGAAGGTGTTTAAGAAGCTCTTGTGTATATTAGGTGTGAGGGGTTCAATGGGTGGCACATTCTGACCTTCTCAAGGCAGATGACAGAGTCTAAGGGGTGCCCATCTAGTCGGTTGAGCAAAGCAGCAGGGCAGTAGCTGTAAAGTTTCCTGAGGCAGCAGCTGTGCTAAGACAAGCTTGTAGCAGCCTCACGGCTCACAATGATCTAATGATTTGGCAGTTAGGGTCCAAATTCCAGCCAGAGGTTAGGATAAAGGAGACATTTACAGCCCAGAAGTGATAACCAAGCAGGTAGTAGGCAGGATCAGACTTGGGCCTGGGCCTTAGAAAATCCCAGGGACACCATTCAAATTACATTCTATGCAACTGAGCTCATCCCAGCCAAACTCAGGTTGAACCTAATGAAGAATAAAAGGAACTGGACAAGCATAGAAGGCCATGACATGGTCTGATTTCTGTTTGAAAAGATCACTCTGTCTAGAGTATAAAGAAAGTAGCCATTAGGAATCTTTGTAAGAGACCCAAAAAATGGCTTAGAGGGCATTGGTTAGTGCATGTTGCTGAAAAGTTTAGAGAAAGAAAGGGCTTTAGGCATGGATTGAAGGGGATTTTGCTCCATTTCTCTGAGATTCCGATAGCTCTGCCTTCTACTCCGGTGGCTTTATCCTCAGGCTGGCTGTGCAAGATGGCCCCCAATCTGCATACCACCTCATGCTATCTCCTCCATGTCCAGGAATAAAGAACAGGATGCCTTCCATCAACTATTTGACAAATGCCTTACGTTTTGCACTAACTGAACCATCTTGAACCAGTCTTTTGGCTAGATAGATGTCAGGGGCTGATTGGATTTGTGCTGAATTATCCAAACCAATTATGTTACAACAGGGTTTGGATTTTCTTGATAAGCATTAAGTCATTAGAGGTTGCCCTGGAGATGGGGGTGGGGCCAATCTCACAAAATCAACACAACTACCACAGCAGAGAGAGGTGACTGGAGGTTGTCAAGACAACCGTCATACCAACTGAGGGGAGGAAGAGAGAAAGAGCAGAACTAGATAGAATACTTTTTGTCACCATTGCCCAATTAAGAGAGGATAGTGGCTTGGCCTGGGATGCTGGCCATGCAAGTGAAAAGAAGTGGATAGATTCTGAAGGTAGAGTCAAGAGGACTTACCACTAGATTGGGATGGGGGGAGGGGTTATGTGTTAAATTTTTAAGTATGAAAACCAGGTCAGAAAGCACTGGGTGTTGCCCACTTCTGCTCCTAGTTTGTCTCCAGGCAGAATAAAGATCAGAACAGTGTTGAGTGGCAGGCTCAGCTCTGAGCCAATTTATACCAGAGAACAAGCCTCTCTGCTTTTCAATGCAAATTCCTTCTAGGCAGCAATATCAACAGGCAAGTCAGATATGAAAATACTTAATGATTAGTTGACATTTTAAAACAAGCGAGAAACCCAGTGTAGGTGTCATACCCAGAAGTTGATCATGCAGCCTCAATTTGACCCTCTTAAACACAAGCCAGTTTATTTTCCTCATGATCAAAGCTTCTATCTCAGGCACAAGCCCCTCCTATTTTCCTCTCTAGCTCCTTCTCAGTATATTATCATCATAGGTTGGAACCTGAATGAATTCATTACAATTCTATGTGCCAGGTTCTGTGCTAGGACTTACATACATTGCCTCATTAATTTGAAGGTAAGTGTCATCCCCATTCCCAAAATGAAGAAATTCAAGTTGTGTGGGCTGGAGATTTGGAGTGAAGGAGACTACAATTTTTGAAAGGCCACCGTCTTGCTTCACACCTTCTATGTTACATAGTGGTCATAACAATGCTAAGATTATCACTTGCATAAGAAAATGAGATTCTGAGAGATTCAGTATTGTGGACAGGTCACACACCAAATTAGGAGGAGAGTGGGGTTTCCAGCCCTGGTTTTTGTTTTCTGGATTCCCAGTCTTTCCACCACACCACGATGTCTTTCTGGGCAGAGATACCCATCACAGACTTGGGTGGAGAAATGCTGAGCTGAGCTGAGCTTCAACAAATAAAGAGTAAGAAGGTGCCTCTAGGAAGCCATCAGCACAGTCTTCTCTCCTGACTTTAAAGAAAGGTCCCAAGACTTTCCTTGGGAGATTTTCTCATCCAGGTGAATAAATTTTATCCTCCATCACCCCCACCAATCTGTTCTGCTCACCCTGACTCTCCACAGCAGTCTCTGCTTGAATGAGGACACTTTTTTTTTTAAAGATTTATTTATTTATTTGAGAGAGAGAGTGAGAGAGAGAGAGAAAAAAAGAGGGGGAGGGGCAAAGAGAGAAGGAGAGAGAGAATCTCAAGCAGACTCCACACCAAGCACAGAGCCCAACACAGGCTCAATCTCAGGACCCTGAGATCACAACCTGAACAGAAACCAAGAGTCAGACATTCACCGACTGACGCCCCTGAATGAGGACACTCTTGATGACCAAAGTCCATGCCTACAGGTGGTCATATACATATGGGAGGGAGTGTAATAGTAGTAATAATACATGTTGGAGCTTTTCCATACACATTCCTTTTCTCACTGGATCTTTCAGCAACTCTGAGAGATAAACAGAGTGGATCTTTTTATTCCTTCTCTGCTTATGAAGAAACTAAATCTCAGAGAGGTAAAGGGACTGATCCAATACTGTTTGGCCCCAGAAGGAATACATATGTTCTAAATGTATGTAAATGTATGCCACTGGGTGAAACTTACTTGCAAACAAAGGAATTGGGTTATTTTAATTTTTAATTTTAATTTTTTCCATCCTCTAACAACAGCATAATGAGTTAAGTAGTTGTTTCATGAGCAATGTTGTACAGAAGGATGAGCATATAAGAGGCGTTATAATTACCATATAAACCCTCTGAAGATCCCCAGCTTTCCCATCTGCAGACGACACTGGAGAACGCAGCACTTTGACGTGGATGCTCTGAATGCTAAGGCTGATATTGTTTCCCCTGTGTAGCTCCCAGGCCCCACCGCCCTGTGTGGAGGTGCCCGTGAGGCTGTGTGAGCCACGTGCTCCCGCTGTCTTTCAAGTTTTAAGGTCACGTTATTCTCCACCAGGCTGGCACCGCTTGTCTTCTCACCCTGCAGGGCCCCGTGCTGTCATCTGTCCAGAGCTTCCTCCAAATTTCAATGCAGATGAAATTCACCCAGACCATGTGTGACAGTAATTTGAAAATAGCAATATGCATGGAACACATTTGAGTTCATTCCGGGAGAAGGCACTTACTGAGCGCCTACCATCTTCTACACAAGATGCTGAAAGATGATTGATTTAAGGCCACAGATACTGAAGCACTTAAAATAGAATTTAATATCCCCTAAAGATAATATATACATTATTTATACATATATATGTGTATATATATGTGTGTGTGTATATGTGTGTGTGTGTGTGTGTGTGTGTTGCGGAAAAACATCTCTCAGTGTGCTTCCCTTCTTTCCACTACTAGAAAATAGTATCTTCCAAAGCAGGAACCATATCTGCTATATTCTCTTTATCCTTTCTTGGCACCTAGTGCAGTAAAACCAAATAAATGCTATTCACTGATTCAAAAACAAGTTGGTCTGTTTAAATGAAAGGAGAATTGATTTGGATTGATGCCTATGTCTGCTTCATTTCCTGACTACCCCCCCTAAAAAAATGCAGTGACCAAGAGTGACCAAAAAATGATATCATGGAGGAAAACTGAATAAAATTAAAAATACCTCTTTATCACCATATTTGGCTATTTGTTTGCATAAATCATAATTAGTATGTGGTGACAGGTCATTTTATTCTAAATGCGCTCACAGTGTAATGTTTGCTGAAAAGGTAAACTAAAAGCAATGTGCTTTACATGTATAAATTGTAAAAAATTTATTTTCAAATCTATTGTGCTTCAGAAGTTACTTAGTGGGAATTTTACCTGATGATTTTGAAAAGAAGAAATTAATCAACAAATTCTAAATGATTACTTCTTCATTGAAATAACTGTTTTGTTTTGTTTTTTCCTTAACTGTATGGGAAGGAGACCCCCTGTCCTGTATGTTAGCTGAGATCTCTTCACATTATGACTGGCATTTATGCCTAAAAGCCCAGTTCTCTAAAACATCCTTGTCCAATAAAAGGGACCTTGGCCACATGTTCTTAATTTGCTTTATAACATTTTAAAATCTTAACAGTAGACAAATCGAAAACATAGAACATTCTGTAAGACTCTTCAAAAAAGTCAGTGATGTAAAAAATGAACAAAAGAAGTCAGGGGACTGTTCTAGATTAAAAGAGTCAAAAGCAACACAGACAAATGCAATGCACGAAGCTTCATTAGATACAAGATTGAAAAAAGAAAACAGGCTATACAATAAGACATTTGGGGGACAACTGGGAAAATGTAAGTGCATTTTCCACAATAGGGAATTATTGTTAATTTTCTCAGGTGAAAGATACATTGTTAATTATATTAGTCTTACAACTTTTTAAATAGATTTTTAAAACTTCAAAATAAAAAAAATGAGGAGACAGAAACCCCAGGGGGGAGTAGGTATGAAAGAGGAGGTACTCCACCCTGTGTCTGAGTCTCCACCGTGAGCACCTGAACAGGGCTTACCCAGGTTTTAAATGTCTATATACTGCAAACAGGAAGTGTTGATATCAAGCTTGGCTACTGCTTACACATCATTAGTGGCAACATCACTGAATATGCCACAGGCCAAAAATGTTCATTCACTCAACTATTCCCTCAACAAACACGTACTAGATATCCCTATGTTGGATGCAACAATGAATAAGGAACCAATGTCTGCCTGCAAGTTGCTCAGAGAGATCTATATGTTGAGTGACCATAGAATTCTACAACAGTCACTACAGTGACCAGTGAATTCTACAAATTCTATGAATTTTTTAAAAGCCTTTGTTATATTGAAAAAATGAAATAAACAAAATAGTTATTTGAAGTACATACGCATGTGTTTCTATCATTTGCCTAGTTGCATCTGTCTTAAAATGGCACTAGTATTTCCTTGAAGAACGTATTTTTTTAAGATTTTATTTATTTACTTGAGAGAGAGTGAGCTAGAGAGAGAGAGAGAGAACAAGCTGGGGAGGAGTAAAGGGAGAGGGAGAAGCAGACTCCCTGCCAAGACCCTGGGATCATGACCTGAGCCGAAAGCAGAGGCTTAACTGATTGAGCCACCTAGGTGCCCCGAAGAATGTATTTATTAATATCTTATTATTTTTAAATTATTCATCAATTGTAATCTTCAGAATTTTACATTGGTTGCTAATACATTTGAAATTGCTGACACCTGAAATTGACACTTGTCTATACTTTTCCTTGATAAAATGCTGTGTCCATAAGGTGCTGAGGTAGCTAATAAACTCAAAGCCAATCATAGAGAATATTCCCAATTCCAAGTTTTCTGCTTAAATATGCAAATAGTTTACCCCAAATATTGTCACAGGTACCAATTTTGCCTCCATTCAGAGTACATTTCATTGATAAATCATTTTTGCAAGGAAAAAAAACTCGTTAAAAAAAGACTCTATTTATTATTCTTTTGAATATTTTGCCAAATATATAAACATTGAAAAATCTAAGTTTTTTTAGTATCTTTCAGTTCCAGTTGATGATATAAATTTATCCAAAGTAGGAGCTCCCTCAGTATATTCTTTCCATAAGTCAAGATATTCAAAGGCTCAACTGTAAATTTCAAAATTTGTACCTGTACACACTATTTGAGTTCTCTATAGTTTCTTCAGTTCCTCTGTGGTTTTGTAGAATTGAACTTTAATGTCTTCCATGTTATAGGATTTTTTTTTATATGTATTTATTTATTGAGAGAGAGAGCAGGCACATGTGTGAGTGGTGGGGGGGAGAGGCAGAGAGAAAGAGAGAGAGAACCCCAAGGAGGTGCCATGCTCAGTGCAGAGCCCGACCCAAGGCTCGATCTCACCACCCAGAGATCACAACCAAAGCCAAAATCAAGAGTCAGACACTTAACCGACTGAGCCACCCAGGCATCCCATAGGATTTAAAAAATGAACTATTTAAAAAAATGAACTTTCTCTTTTAGAAGTATTTTAGGTTTATAGAAAATTGCAAAAGTAGTACAGACAGTTCCCATATACCCTTCACGCAGTTTCTTGCTATCGTTAACATCCGACATAACCCTAGTACATTTGTCACAACTAAGAAATTGACATTGCTCCATTACTGTCTTAGTTTGGGCTGCAGAAACATATGAGCCTAGACTGGGTACCTTAACATCAAACATTAATTTCTCACGGTTCTGGAGGCTGGAAGTCTGATATCAGGGTGCCAGCATGATCGGGTTCTAGTGAGAGCCCTCTTCTGGATTGCAAAGGGCTGATTTCCCTTTGTATCCTCACATGGCAGAAAGAGAACTGGCTAGCTCTCTGGCCTCTTCTAATAAAGGCACTAATCCCATTCATAACAGCTCTACTCTCATGACCTGATTACTACCCAAAGCCCTCACCTCTAAACACCATCAGATTGAGATTAGGGTTTCAACATATAGATTTTGGGGAAACATAAACATTTAGTCCATAACAATACAAACTAAACTCCATCCTTTATTCAGATTTTATTAGTTATTCCCAATGTCCATTTCTGTCCAAGAGCTCATCTAGATTACCACATTACATTTAGTTGTCATGTCTCCTTAGTTGCTGCTGGTCTGTGAGTTTCTCAGTATATCTTTGGTTTTGATAACCTTGACCATTTTGAGGAGTAATGGTAAGATATTTTATAAAATGTTCCTCAGTTTGGGTTCATCTGATGCTTTTCTTATGATTACTCTGGAGCTATGGGTTTTAGGGAAGAATATACAAAGACAATGCCTTTCTCATTACATATATCAGAGGGCATGTGATATCAACATGACTTACCACTATTCATGTTAATACTGATCACTTGCTTAAGGTAGTGTTTGCTAGATTTCTCTACTATGACGTTACTATTTTTTTTTTTTTTCTCTCCATACTCTGTTCTTTGGATGTGAGTCACTAAGTCCAGACCACACTCAAGGAGGATGGAATTGGGGGCACTTGGCTGGCTCAGTCATGCCACTCTTAGAGCACATAACTCTTGATCTTGAAGTTGTGAGTTCAAGTCCCATGTGGGGAATAGAGATTACTTTAAAAAAAAAAAAAAAAAAAAGGAGGATGGAATTAAGCTCCAATTCCTAAGGAGAAGCCTGGTATTTACATAGAATATTTGGAATTCCTCTGTAGGAAAGATTTTGTCTCTTTTTCTCTATTTGTTTACTCTCAAAAAAAAAAAAATCTGTGTATGTGTATAAAATCAGCTGTAAATCTGTATCATCAAACTACTTGTGAATACAGTACCCAAAAATCAGCTTTAGAAGCATTTATTGAGCTGCAGTTATTCAAAAGAAAGCTAGCACCCAGTTCCTAGATTTTTGTTTCTAAAGAACATTCTCTAAAAAATCAGTATATATATATATATATATATTTTTATATATATATATATATAAAATATACACAGCCAGTAGATAAGACCTTTAAGAAGTATGACTATGAAAGCAAAAAGATAGGGCATTAGCTTGACGGGATCAAAGCAAAGTTTTAAGTTGTTTAAAAATAGGAAATGGGAAATAAGCACATTTAAATTTTGATTAGAAAGAATAAATAGGGAGTATTTGTGCAGGAAAGACAAAAACAAAAACAAAAAACTGATGTAATCCAGTCCCCATGCAGATAAAAGGCATGAGGCCCAGGGTATGTGGAAGGATGAGGTATAGGGAAGGGAAAGGAAGAAATTCCATTGTGATAGGAAGTAAAAATGTTAGATCAGCAGCAAGTAATTACATTGATTGAAGCAGGAAGTTGAAGGAGTTACTTCCTGATCTTTTTTGTTTTCTCTGTAAAGCAGGAAATGAGTTTAGGAAACAGTTTAAAAAGCTACCAGGGAGAATAGGAGAGCCAACTAAGGATGTAAAAAAAGACCACTAGGCAGTGTGAGAGCCCAAGTGAAGAGGAAAGCCAGTGTTTCTGTGTAATGGAGATAATCAGTGTATACTGCTTATCTCAAGAAGCTCTCCATCTATAAACATGGGGGGGCGCAGAGAGTTGGATTAATCTAAGCATGGAGCTCTTCCAGGTAAGTCCTATATTGGTTAGAGTAAAGGATGAGCAGCTGTGACCAAAAAACCCCAATGCACAGTTCCTTAAATAGAAGAGTTTATTTCTCTCTCATTTAATAGTCACAAGATAAAAAGTCCAAGTTGACCAGAAGGCTTGGATTCATGAGTTCATTCAGGGAACTAAATTCTTACCATCCCATCCCCATCTGTGTCATCAAAGTTGGTTAGCTGGTTCATCTGTGCTCTACCTCATGGGGAAGAGAGAAGAGGACGTCTGGAGCACGGTATTTTTTTTTTTAAAGAAAGGTAGAATTGCAGACATCACTTGCACTCACATTCATTGGTGAGAACTTAGTCCTATGGTCACCCCTAGCTAAGGGATGCTAGAAAATATAGAAGAGGAGAGGTATTGGCATGGAGGGGATCTGTAACCTTCAAGGGTATCAAAAAATGTCAAAGGTTAGTGGAGGGAAAGGCTGCTGGATGAACCCTGGAGCCTGGACTGAATCAAGGAGTAAAAAGAAGAACTCAAGAGACTGTGGTCTGGATAGAACACAGGCTTTGTAGTTAACAGTGAAAAGGGAACAATAGGTGTTAGTGACCGGAGAGTAGGGTTTCAGATTTCAGAGGTGGAGAAGTTCAGGGTGATAACTATTTCTGGGATATGACCAAGAAATTGTGTGACTGATGGGGCATGGAGATGGGGATGATTATAGGACACTGCAGAAATTTTCATTATTCATCTTTTCAGGTGTCACCTAACTATGGGCCTAACTAATGACATAAACTGGAGTATGAAACTTTGACCAAACACCTCTTATAGGTCTTAAAATGTGAATGGATAAAGAGAAGTTAGGGACTGCACATTGGTGTGTACCTGACCTATTAGGTTGGCACTTAGTTGGCACTGCCATCCAAGTGGCCAATGGTGAGAACTACATTTGGTGTTAGAATCGTCCCTGAGGTATTTGTATTTCCAAGACCCATCTTTCAGGTTGTGGAGGTCTACCAACTCTCTAGGGTAATATTTGTGTGACAACTTTCCAGTGAAATGAGCAATATGCCAATCCATTAAAAGAGAAGTGCACAAAAGATGTAGCCTGATAGATGAACTATTCTAGCACATTTTTAATTTTCTCTTTGATGATTTGGGAAAAGGCTATTTTCAGAAAAATTATATACTTATGAAAAAATGGAACTCTAAAACATGGGAAAACAGAAAAAGTAAGAATGCTGATACCATCCTTATAGACAGACTTGCATCTTCAGATGCTTGCAAATTTCTCAGTGTGGATGGACATGGCGACATGGCAGATGACATGGATATTCACAAGTGTCATGAACATGGTCTGCTCTTCTACCTTTCATCTTTTCTTGTATAATGAAGCTATTTTTACTAACACATAAGGACACTGTGTACCTTTGAAATAACCATTTGAAAGACAAAGATGAAACTAGTCAGAATTGAGAAGCACATAGTAAACCAGTAGACCCTCACCAATCTCTCCTTAATTGTGGCTTTTTATTTTTTTTATTTTTTTTTTTTAAAGATTTTATTTATTTATTTGAGAGAGACAATGAGATAGAGAGAGCATGAGAGGGGATACGGTCAGAGGGAGAAGCAGACTCCCCGCCGAGCAGGGAGCCCGATGCGGGACTCGATCCCAGGACTCCAGGATCATGACCTGAGCCAAAGGCAGTCGCTTAACCAACTGAGCCACCCAGGCGCCCCAATTGTGGCTTTTTAATAAAACTAGGTAAAAAGTGAAGATTGGAAGCTAAATGACTACCTTCATTTACTGAACAAATTCAGCAATTATTTATTGAGGACTTACTATGGGCCAGGTAAGTGTTTATTGTGTTCTGAGTCAATGGAGATAAAGTAATCAACAAAAGAGGCCCAAGTCCCTGTCCTCATAGAGTTTACATTCCAGTGGACCGAAGTAGATACTATTACCCCTGTGTCACAGATAAAGAAGCTGAGGTTCAGAAATACTGTATAGCAAGTAAGTGACATAATGAGGTTTTAGGCACATGTCTGTCCTACAATAAAACCTGTGTTTGTTTCCTCTATCCTACAAGCAAGTACCTCTGTCCCATTTGTCAGTCCCACAAATTCTACCATAATGGTCTTTACAGAGGCTTTCTGACACATGCAATATCCTTGGCACCTAAAATATCTCCCTAAGCTTACCTGATGAGAGTCAGACTAAGCTAAGGGCCTCCACATTCCTCTGTGACTGCCTTTTAATTATACTATTTGCTGCAGTATATTGAAACTGATCTATATATACATCTGTCTCCCCTTGCTGGATTGTGAGCTCCTTAGGGCGGGAACTACGTCTTACTTATCTTTGTGCCCAACAGCAAGCTCAGGCACTGGCAAGAGCAGGAACCAGGGGTAGAGAATTTACAAAGACTAGCATCTTGGAAGTGTTTATTGACTAGCACCCTCTGCCCACCTCACTACCATTACTATATCCTGACAGATTCTTCATAAATTTTTGTTGATCTGCACTTGTTTGATTTAGTCTGCAAAGAGGGAGTAGAGTTGCCAAAGGAAAGAGAGTCAGACTAAGAAGCTCAGCCTTGCAAGTAGATATATTTTATTATTTCCATGAGTACAATACCTCTAACTAGACTTAAGGACAAACCCTTAACTACCACTTAATAAAGTACTTTCTTATATTTAATCTATAGTAATAATAATTTATATTTAACACTTGTTTACTTTGTAGAGGCAGGGCAAGTTTTATTTTCCTTATTTTATCCATGATGAAGTTGAGACTCAGAAACATTAAACAACATTCCACACAGCACAAAACTTACAAAATGAGTCCTTCAACTTGGTTCCAATTTATGCCTAGATTCATACCTAGATCTGTCTTCTTTATCATGTTGTTCCTCTAATTTTTTTAAGATTATATTTATTAAGACTGGTTTTAGGGGCGCCTGGGTGGCTCAGTCAGTTAAGCGTCTGCCTTCGGCTCAGGTCATGATCTCGAGATCCTGGGATCAAGCCTCACATCAGGCTCCCTGCTCAGCAGGGAGTCTTGCTTCTTCCTCTGCTCCTCCCCCTGCTCATTCTCTCTCTCTCTCTCTCTCCCCCCCTCTCTCTCATAAATAAATAAATAATCTTTAAAAAAAAGACTGGTTTTAAATGATCCTCTAAATTTTAACATCAATTCTGCTATAAACATGTTTTGTAATTTAGAATTTGTCAAATACCTCATGCCTTTTTTACTGTTTAGTGCAGTTGTTTTTGCTCAGTACACAAGGATACCATATACCTTTGAAATAAAAAGAGATGAGGAGCACCTGGATGGCTTAGTTGGCTAAGCAGCCAACTCTTGATTTTGGCTCAGGTCATGATCTCAGGGTGGTGAGATTGAGCCCATCATGGGGCTCACGCTGGGCACGAAGCCTGTTTAAGATTCTCTATCTCACCTTCTCCCTCTGCTCTTCCCCCCTCCTACTCCCACACGAGCGTACACTCTCTCTCACTTAAAAAAAAAAGAGAGAGAGAGATGAAATTTGCCAGGATTGAGAAACAAATAGGTAACCAGTGAATTGTCTTCAATCTCCCTTTTGGGTTTATGGAAACTCTTTACTAAAATTGGGATAAAGTAAATCATTTTCTGAGTATCTGTGTCAGCAAAATGGAGAGCATTTATATAAATTTTTTTAAGATTTTATTTATTTATTTGAGAAAGAGAGAGCATGGAGGGGGAGGGGCAGAGGGAGAAGCAGACACACACCCCCACGCCCCCTACCCCTGCTGAACAAGGAGCCGAGGCAGGGCTGGATCCCAGGACTCTGGGATCATGACCTGAGTGAAAGGTAGACTCTTAACTGACTCAGCTACCCAGATGCCCCAAGCATTTGTAAATTATTAAAACAACAATTTGAAAATATAAATGCTATAAATATAAAAATGTGAGCTTTTAAACATTTCATAATTTCTCTTAAAAATGAACTCAGTATAGATTATAGTAATGGAATTAAGAATTGGATCTTTCTAAGAACAAAATCATTTTAAAAATCCCCTAAGATTGCAGAGCAATGGAGCACATCTGAAATGATTGCTCCAATTTTCTACCCAAAGCTGGACAAAGGGAGGTTGTTCCTGCTGGTGATGGACTTACTAGGGTAGATCCCCTTGCAAAAGATTCTTTTGTGTATCCAGACTGCTAAATTTACCATTGAGCACATGTCTGCTAGTACATTTCTAGATAACCAGTTGTAAGTTTGCACATTTATGATTCATAAGCAGTAACATATACTTTCAGACTTGTGCTAAAGAAACACAGCCAAAATGGTTGCTGTGCATACATCTGTACTGTGAGATGACATGTCTTCTTTCTACCTTCTTCTCTGCTCACTCTCTGAAACCAAGTTCAAATCACCACTGCTGAGTCTTCTCAGAGCCCTCCCACACAGTTAGTCATGCCTTCTTCTGTGCTCTCAGAGAATGTGTGTGTACCTGTGTGTTAATGTGTGTGTATGTGTGTTCATGAAGCTCATTCGATGGGCTTATAAAATGGCAAAACCTCAGAATTCTAAGCTACTGCCCGCTAGGAAGATACTAATGATGACCTGCAGGAAGTATCGTGGTACCTACATTTCTTCTCTGTTTCTAGGTTACACCTAATCCTGAAGACAAACACTCCCATCCCTTCCCCATAGGATGAGTAGGACACACAGGTGGTTGTCCCAGGCACTCACAACACTGGCATTAGACACTTATGAATAATCACCCTGGAAAAAAGGCATGAACTGGAATTGCCCCAAGCAAACTGAAATATATGGCAACCTGTGCAGTAAGAAGTATGCACTTCTCAGAGCATTTTAGAAGTCAACTATCTCTATAAACTCTGGACTCAAACTGAAACTTGAGCAAGTGAATTAGCTGAGACTGAAAATGAGGTCCTGGCATTTCCATCTCAGCCCAGGAAGCACTGGAGACATGGTGGAGACTTACTGAATCTGATGCAACAGGAGAAATATCAACCAGATTAAACCAGGGACAGTTTACTTAAATTTGCTTGATCAAACTTTTTCACAAATTCCTGAGGATGGAGGTGGATATGAACATCTACCCCGTTTCTATATTATACGCATTTTACCACATACAATTATGTTTAGGGTAACTGATTAGTAGACAGTATGCAGTTCTCATTCCAAAGATTAAAGGCAGTGGTTCACAGTGAAGCCCCTCTTATATTTTTTCAAATAACAAAAGCAAGACTGAGGATTCTCTACCTTACTAACCAGTCAAAATTCTGATCTCCAAAATGACCTTTTTCAGGAATATTCAACTAATATGTTGTACATCTATCTGGAAATATATAGCATACCTCCATTTCATACAGTACTGTAATTGTTGTTTATTTTTCCCACAAGATTGCAAATATCCCTCTTCATTGGCAGGGATGATATCTTGTTCATCTTTGTACCCCCAGCGCCTAGAATAATTATTGGTGTGTAGTAGATGGATTGGCTTGCTGGTTGAATGGCTGACTGGCTGCTTGGTTGATTTTCTAGTTAGTTGCTTGTCTGGTTGGTCAGTTTCCAATTTGTTGGTTAACTGGTTGGTTGGCTGACTGGCTGATTGGTTGGGTGGTTGACTGGTTGGTTGGCTGGCTACTTGGTGGGTTGGTTGTGTGGCTGAATGGCAGCTTGGTTTATATCTAGCTTGCTAACTGGTTGTTTGACCAACTTTTGCAATTTTCCATTAAAAAATTTCCAAAAATTTATATTGACACAATTTTACTAAATCACAAAATCCCAGGAAAAACAAATTAAGCTTAAGTAGATGATTATAATCCCCTTCAGCAGCAAATTATAACAACTTCAAGGTGTGAAGTCAATCCCAATTTTATTATTGGCCTAGCCCTAAGAGTATTTTCCAGTGCCTGCCAACTGCACACAAGATATGATTGAGAGATTGAGCAGAATATTGTAAAGTTCATCACTTGTCTTTCTACCCTTATAGACTAAGTTCTTCAAGTCTCTGATCATTTTGTCATTGGATATAGGTGTCTTTAAGCATGCCTTTAAAAAGTACCACTTAGGGGTGCCTGGGTGGCTCAGTCGTTAAGCGTCTGCCTTAAGCTCAGGTCATGATCCCAGGGTCCTGGGATCGAGCCCCACATCGGGCTCTCTGCTCTGCAGGAAGCCTGCTTCTCCCTCTCTCACTCCCCCTGCTTGTGTTCCCTCTCTTGCTGTGTCTCTCTCTGTCAAATAAATAAAATCTTTAAAAAAAAAAAAAAAGTATCACTTAAATACCTTAAGAAGAATACTGAAGTTTCACTAACACACTTTAGTTAATAGATAACACCTTACTATAGACCAACCAGCCCTGGGCAAATATAGTGTAAAGAAAGAAATTCACCTAAGAGAAGGAAATCGCACAAAAGTTCAACTGACTTTTCACTTTGTTTTAAGACATTCTAGGTCATAGTCATTTATGGTTGCTAAAACAGCTTACATGATAATCTATGACCATTCTTCAAAAAGTTGGGAAAAAATAAATTGTTGCATGTACCTCATTGTCAATAGTGAGTTTTGAACATAAGAACCTGTGAGTGTTGGAAATGAATGCATATGCCAAGGCCCCTTAAAGAATATATACAGATCTCAACTATGGTGCATAGTTACCGAAATAAATAAAAAGGGAGTTGTTACTTACATGTTTCCTAAAACCCTGTGTTTTCTTTGGTGCTTGGCATTGTGGCTAAGCTTGAAAAAGAGCTCTCCTATATATGCTCCACATTTCTCAAAAATAAGGAGAAACAGGGATTAACCAGTATTTCAGGTAATTCATTCTCATTTTTTATTCCAACGTGGTTTTTGAGTACCTTTAATAGTAAATATTAGATATGTGATTTAAAAAATGAAAGTAATTAAAATTGATCAATTTAATTTATTGGTCATTTATTTAAAAATAAATGTTCATATACTGATTATAAAATCACTTGAAATATGGCTGGCGTCAGCAGTGGAACATAGCTTTTGAATCATTTAGAAATTTGGAGCTGTACAATACAAGTCATTGATGGGAAATTCAGCAGCCATGGGAAAGTAAATGGGGACTTACTAATAAGCAAAATTTTAGAGAGCCTAATTAAGGCTTGAAAATCATTGACAATTGTTCTAAGAGTTCGTTTCAGGTTTCTTAATAGCAAGTCTACGATTTACATAAACTGCCCTTAATAATTTTTAAAAATTTCAAAGTGTATATTCCAAAAGATATTATTATGACATAAAGGTACAAAAATGAAATGAGTTTGGGAAGCAATGGTTACTGCAGTCCTTTTATATGTCAATGTGCATTATAACTCTCCAAGAGGGAGTGAGGAGTCATATAGCATACATTATGTCCCAAACCCTTTTGACCACTACATCAGTTATCTATTGCCACAATAATTCTGGATGGCAAACCATATCAAATTCAGTGGCTATAAACCATCAACATTTATCCTGACAGATCTACAGTTTGGCTGAAATAGCTCTGCTTCCAGCTGCTCGTCTGTGGATCTGGGTACTCCACACTTCTCTCACCTTTTTCAGCCCAGCAGCTTAGCCAGAACATTCTCAGGGAGTAGCAGAGGACAAAAGGGGCAATGAAAAGGAATGGCATCTCTTAAGTTGTAGTCTGAGAATTGTCACACTGTCTATCTAATCTAAAGTCAACTGGACAAAGCAAGTCACAGGGCCAGGCCCAAAGTAAAGGGGCGATGGAATATGCTCTGTCCACGATGAGGCCATTGTAAGCAAGTGGATCCAGAGAGGGCTAAAAGACCTGGACCAGTAATTCAATCTATCACAACCATAAAACCCTTTGTTTATAGGTCATTTAATGCATTAGTGTTGTACGGAACACTTGCAGAAACATTGCAATATCTCATTGGTGTTTATGCAATGCTCCTGTGAGTAGACACATAATTACATAAGACAGTAACACCCTGAGATGCAGCAGTCTGAGAGTTTGAAAACATCATAATCTACATTAGCATCCCCTGGGAGATTCCTAGCAAAGAAACAGTCTTTCTGTTGATGGGACTTTAAAATCCCTCCCACTGTCACAGCTCACTAATAATTCAACCTCTAGAGTGAATGTGAGCACAGTGAGTTCAGTTTGGGAAGAGAGCACTCCTTCCAGAATACTGAGCACTTCCAGAGCCTTTCAGCCAGGATACTGTTAAGCTTTTTGGAGGGAGGCAGATCCTCCTATAGGAGTGGAAGATTAGAAGTCAGTTGTCAGAGGCTGTGCTTTGGGTAAGTGTAGAGCCAAAGACCAAGCTGACAGCAAGTGGATTATAGAGAGAAGTGACATCCCAGCCCAGGCCAAGGTCCTCAGAAGAAAGCCATGCCAGGTCAGCACGGAGACCTCTCTGAACACTCCCTTAATGAGGAAGATTAAACACGGGAACCCACTGCATGCCCTTGCTACCCACACTTCTACACGTGTGGAGCACAACCAACTTCATTCACCTCAGTATGTATGGTCTGTCAACTCATTCATTCCTTTTGCTGCTTTTATAAGACCAGAATCAATGAATCTCCCCAGAAATTCTTGAACTAGATGAAAGTCTATCTGATAAGCACAGTCAGAAATCGGTGTCCAGGGTGGGACAAAACCAGGCCAGCAGCAGCTTCCCCACACGCTACCAGTAACACGGAAGTGGTTTCTCTCGAACCCCCAGACCAGTTTCCAGCTGAGAGAAAAGGAACAGATGTTCGAGGGATGAGGTTTAGTTCTGAGTTCTGGCTCCCCTAGTGCTCTCTAAGGCAGGTGACATCATCAAAAGAACTCCTGGTTTAGGATAAGAACTATATGGGATTCTATTTCTGGATTATGCGTCTACTTCACTGCCTAGCATTTATTCTAACTTTTACCTCAGCTTTATATTAGTGAAATGGGATTAAACCCATCCTACATATCGTCCAAAATTGTTATAAGTATGTGATGACATTTTTAAAGTATATATAAAATAAAAGTGCCGCCACAATACGAGATGAGGCCACATATCCTCCCTCAGTGTCTATGAAAATTGGCAAACATAAACAAGGGCGCAATTCAATCTCATATGGTGATATTTTCCTGAATAGCGGTCTGTAACACAGGCCTTTCAACTACCAATGCCTAGTAAAACACAATGCAATATATTGGGCTAGAAAAAAAAGTTGGTTTCTTCGCTTTTCCAATATGGCAACAACAACAACAAAAAGAGATTTATTCAGCCCTCATGTAGACTACACAAGTAGATAGAGTTTGATTGTCATCATTCTCAATCACTGGAACAAAGAATTGAAGTGGTAAAAATTATTATTGCAGAGAGCCCTGCCTTTTTAAAATGGATGCCTCCAGGTGAGAACTACAAGACAAGCGCTCCCCCCCCTCCCCCCACCAAGTCCCTTAAGTTTACTTGGAAAAGACTCAGAATCTGGTCAGGGATAAGAAAGTTGTACAGGGAGGGGCGCCTGGGTGGCTCAGTCGTTAAGTGTCTGCCTTCCAGCTCAGGTCATGATCCCAGGGTCCTGGGATTGAGCCCCGCATCAGGCTCCCTGCTCAGCAAGAAGCCTGCTTCTCCCTCTCCCACTCCCCCTGCTTGTGTTCCCTCTCTCACTGTGTCTCTCTCTGTCAAATCAATAAATAAAATCTTTAAAAAAAATACTTGTTAAAAAAAATAAAGTTGTACAGGGAAATAAACTTCAAGAATTTAATCTGGAGAACACGTAAGGTGTATGAACTCAGTAGACTGTGTTTTTATAGTAACAGAGAAATGCTTTTCAACAAGGATATTGCAGTGGAAGTTTCAATAACAGGTAAGAATTAGCCCAAGAGATGGATTAGGTGGGGTTTTTTTCCTTTTTCCTCAAAGGTGCCCTATAAAATCTCACGTGTCACCTTTGCTAATAATCACACACCCTTCTAGGATCTCGGCTGCTAAATCTCCCACTTTGAACTCTCTTTAAGTTCTCTTTAAATTCGATTTCCCATACTCCTCCCCTTGGCTTTTCTGCAAGAGATTTTAGAACACATACTCATTTTGAGGCAATATCTTTTCGCATAAAACACTAAGGTAAGTTCCAGTTCTAAAATTTATAATCAGTGACTCCATACTTGCTTTTAAACATTCTGAGCTGTTGAATTTTGGAGCCAATTTCTTTAATCTTTCAAGGTTTTTTATTTTTCTAATTTAATATGTACATACATGACATTTCACCATGGCACTCTGACCACTCAGATTCTAGAAGGAAGGAGGATTCTGAAAGGTGCTGTAATCACCATTAATCATCATAGGGACCACTTACTGAGCACTTACTACCTGCCAGGCATGGTTTAAGTGCATTTGCATATGCCATCACAATGAAGCCTCCCAGCATCCCTAGGAGAGAAGCACTTACGGTCCTCATTTTACAGAAGGGGCAACGGAGGATTGGAGACATTAACAAACCTGCCCAAGGTCAAACACCTAATAGTAAATTGTGAGGCTGGGATGGAATCAGGACTGTCTGTCTTCATAACCCTGTGAGGCTCTCTTGGGTAAGAAGAAGTGATCCAGGTCCAACTTTATAAATGTCACCTTATTTGCTAAGTAGCAACTGATCAGATTTGATCCATGGGAAAGCATGAAGCTCATGGTCACTATAAGCCGCTTTGTTGGTTCAAGTTTACAGTTTGGGAGGTACCAAAGAGATTTAATCAGGCTAAGCCAAAGTCCTAAAAAGAAACCAGCTCCTTGATGATATTGTAAGTTTCATCTCCCTCCTTCCCTCCCACCTTTCGATTGAATCTTTGGGCCATCAGTAAACATTTGTTGAAATAAAAAGCAAGTCAGAATTTATTCCCTCACTCTTTAGCTGAAAACACCTACAAATGTTCACAGGAACATGACTGATTACCAGTCACTAGAAACAATAGCTCCTCGAAGAGCAGAGACGTTTTAACATTGTATTCGCTAGGGCTTCCCAAGCTCCTAGAAGATCTCAGGGCTGATAAAGGTGCTGATTGAATGAAGTGGCTTTCAGTGGTAAGAGTAAGCCTCCTGTCTGGGGCTGCGGCCGTTTCTCTCTCCTGACACTCCCTTTGGAAGTGGAGGTAGATAGGGTTTGGCTCCAGACCTGTCCTTGACCGCGCTCCCGATCCAGACCCTCCCGCTCCTCCCCACCTTCCCCCGGACGGACCGCTGCCCGCGGCTTTGCATCGAGGACCCGTCTGCTAGGTGTCCGGTCCCGCACAGAAGGGCGTTCGGGCCGCTTGCCGCCGTGTCACTCCAGCGGGAGGACAGTGAGCCCTCAGGTGACGTTTCAGCTGGCCGTGGCTCGGAGCTCGAAGCCACAGGCGCCTAGAGTGGGCGCGCCCGGGGTGCTGCGGTCCGCGCTGGGGGGCTGTCCCCGCCGGCTCCACCCGCTGCTCCTCCCAAAGGGAGGGTTCGCTACAGGGGTCCGATCTCTGTGAGCATCTTCTCTCCAGCCCCGGAAGGTACAGAGTGTGCTTCTGTGGAGGCGCCTGCGGGGAGGAGCGGGGCGGGGGGCGACTACTTTCATACTCGGTGAAGAAAATGGAAACAAAAGTGGGAAAAGAAAGGCAGTATGGCTTTCAGGGAGGCAGCAGCCTCAGCTCAGAAAGATGGAGCGCACGGAGCTCGTCTCCGGGGGTAAAAAGGGTGGAATAGAGTTGGCAACGGGAGGCATTGATCACTGGGTTGTTTTCCTAACCCGGAGTTCAGGATCCCTTTTCTAAACTAGAAAAGCCAAGTACAGTTCCACACCCTTGGTAGATCTCCCTCTCTGCCTCTGCCTGTGTCCATGTTCGCTCACCCGTTGGGACGGCCTTCTGTGACGCCCCCTCCCCACTTGGCTAACTTTATATTACTCATAGATCACCGGAGGTGTGCAGGGGCATCTGAACTCCTCTGATGGCCTCCCAGGTAGCAGGGAACTGGGGTGAGAGGGAAGGAGGGTGCCTAGGCTTTTACACATCAGTCTGGGGCTTCTTAGAGCCTTTGAGAAATGCTTTCTTAAAGTTCTTTCTTTAGCAATGAGAGAGCAATGTGCTTTCTTATGCTTCTTAATAAGGTTTTGCCCCAAAGTCTGGTATCTTCATTTGTAGTAGAATCTTCTTATTAAAATGCCCCTGAAGCTACTACTAAAGAATCAGGCAGAAACATGGAATTGTTTCCACTTGAGGTATGCACAGAAATTTCACCGAATTTAGCTCAGGGCAGATTTGGGGGTGGGGTGTTTTTGGTGAATGTTTTCTAACTTTTTAATACTGCATTTTCTACTTAAATATATTTGTTAGTATAATATAGTGGGTGGAGATATGGGGAGGGTGTGCTGACTGGCTGGATATGACTGCGTTGGGTTGGTAACCCATTATTTGTATTTCATTTGGATCATGACATCTGTTTAATGTCACCATTGAATTGGCCTTTTGCAGAGCAGACTGGCCTCATCTATCGTCTCATGCCATGACAAGATAATTACAAGAGCAATATTATTTGACTCTTAGCCTAGCACTGGTTGTTAAACTGTCCAAAGCAATCCAATTCCAAGAAAAGAGTTTTTCAAGCCTAGGGAATAAAGTTCCATCAATACACAGGCCACCTAATGTTTCTGAAATATTAATATAGATTGTTAAACAGAGATCAAGTTGGGAAAGAAAACCAGCAGGCACTTTAAAGAGGAGCCAGGCATAGTCCTGTGGGACCAAGATGCTGTGAGAGAACCAATTTCATTTTTAGCATCAGCTTAGCTTTTCCCAAACACCAGAAATGGATTTGGGGGAGGGATCTATTGCAGTTTAGTGCTAAGTCCAGTATCAATCAAGAAGTGAGCCTGTAGCACTTAAGACAAGTGATGAGCTAAATGTATAAGGTGCAGCGGTTATGCCTTCGGACACCCCAAACTTCCCAGCTTACTAGGTTAGTCCCAGAGTAGGATACAGGGCTTTCTCTCAACAGGACCTTTGGAAGCCCATTAGCCCTGATGGGTGGGGCAGTGCCTGGTCAGAGGCCCTAGGTGCCTTGGGAAGGATAGTCACATCTCCCACGCCACAAAGGACAAAAGATGGAAAATCCTCCTGTGCCCTGAAGACATTGCCTTTCTCCATGACACCCTCTCCAGAACTATGACACTGCCTTCTGTAATCCACCAGGAAGGAACCAAATCTGTCACTTAGCTTCTGTCTCATATTTGTTCACCCCCAAAACTTTGTACATTTATCTTTAACATTCCAATCCTCAGAAGTGAAATGAAATAAATATAGATGGGGAAAATTGAGGAAAGCTGGAGATGGGGAAAGATCAGGCTGGGGCAGGAGGAGCCTTCTTTGTGCTTCAGGGGAGGAGAAAAGAAAAGAAAGAACTTTTGTCAAGAGCCTACTCTGTGTTAAGCAATGTCTGGATGCTTCATTTCATTAAATCTTCTCAAGAAATATGTAAGGTGGAGAATGCCACTCCTATTCACCAATGGGGAAACCATCACTGGGGAAAATGAGGCTCCGAGAGGTTGGTGACTAGCGGAAGTCACAGAGTTAGAAAGTGACAGGACTAAGATTGGGCCTTAATCTGCCTGATTCCTCCAGAGAGGTAAGTGTGCTTTACCTGTGAGGGCTGGTGAGAAAAGCCCGAGTGGCTCTCTTCTCCCTGTCTATCCACCCCCCAGCTTTCTTTGGGAGGAGGAGCTTAGGCTAAATCTGCCAAAAGCTATGCCCCAGGGACATGTATGGACACAGGGTCTCTTACAGAGGTAGTGGACCCCAGAGGCTGCTCTACTCCCCTCTTTTCCCCATCCTTTATCTCCATCCCTGCTCTCATTCCTCTTAAACCCAAACTCAAATGCTGAGGTTCCCAAGCATTGGCACATGCCCTTTCTCTCCCTGTGGTCCCACATTCTCACCTCATGCTGCGTTTCTTCTTTCTGTCCCACACCAAAATATTAGGGATGTTATAAAGATCCCTACAAATAAAGCAGGAAATTTACATTTAAGGATCCAAATGAGGCATGGCTTCAAAGTCTACCGAATCCAGGGCCTGCCATTTCCAAGCAGCTGGATTCCCTGATGAGGGTGGGGAGGGGGAGGGGGTGATGAATGGGAATGCTGAGCCAGATTTGGGGGAAAGGGCAGGAGGAAAAGCAAAAGGAAACAGAGAGGAAGAGAATCATTCTTATCTAGGCAAAACTGTATGACTATAGAGAAGTGTTTAGAAAATAGATTTGACTGTAAAATTAGTGCTTACAAAAAATTAGTGCTGGCAAAATGACAGTCCTTTTACAGTTTCCTATGGCTTGCAGCTAATTACCATGCAGCACAGTAACAACTGTGTTATTTCATTAAATACACATCAGAGTAACTTTGATACATTTTATTTAATTAAAATAAAAAATAAAATTCTTAACTCTATGTACTCAAGTCTTTTTTAAATGTTTTTATTTAAATTCCAGTTAGTTAACATACAGTGTAATATTAGTTTTAGGTGTACAATATAGGGATTCAACACTTCCATTCAACACCTGGTGCTCATCACAAGTGCATTCCTGAATCCCCATCACCTATTTCATCCATCCCCCAGCCACCTCCCTCCTGGTAACCATCAGTTTGTTCTCTATAGTTAAGAGTCTGTTTCTTGGTTTATCTCTCTCTCTCTCTCTCTTTTTTTCCCTCCATATATATAGCTCACTTCTTCTTTATCCATTCATCTATCGATGGACACTTGGGCTATTTCCATAATTTGGCTGTTGTAGATAATGCTGCTATAAACATCAGGGCGCATGTATCCCTTTGAATTAGTACTTTTGTATTCTTTAGGTAAATAGCTAGTAGCACAATTGCTGGAGGGTAAGGTAGTTCTCTTTTTAACTTTTTGAGGAACGTCCATACTGTTTTCCAGAGTGGCTGCACCAGTTTGCATTCCCACCAACAGTGCAAGAGGGCTCCCCTTTCTCCACATCCTCACCAACACCTGTTGTTTCTTATTGTTTGATTTTAGCCATCTGACAGGTGTGAGGTGATAGCTCATTGTAGTTTGTTTGTTTGTTTGTTCTATTCTTATGTTAATCCCCTACAGCTCATTGTAGTTTTGATTTGCATTTCCCTGATGATGAGTGATTTTGAGCAACTTTTCATATATCTGTATGTCTTCTTTGGAAAAATGTCCATTTTCATCTTCTTCCCATTTTTTAATTGGATTATTCATGTTTGGGGGTGTTGAGTTTTATAAGTTCTTTATAGATTTTGGATACTAACCCTTTACCAGGTATGTCATTTGCAATATCTTCTCCCATTCCATGGATTTCCTTTAGTTTTGTTTATTGCTTCCTTTGCTGTGATTGTTTCCTTTGCTTTTTGTTTTGATGTAGTCCCAACATTTTATTTTTGCTTCTGTTTTCCTTGCTTCAGGAGACATATCTAGGAAGAAATTGCTGCAGTCAATGTCAAAAAAGTTACTGCCTGTGCTCTCTTCTAGGATTTGTTATGGTTTCAGGTCTCACATTTAGGTCTTTAATCTGTTTTGAATTTATTTTTGTGTATGGGTAAGAAAGTGGTCCAATTTCATTCTTTTGCATTTTGCTGTCCAGTTTTCCCAACATCATTTGTTGAAAAGACTGTCTTTTTCCCATTGGATATTCCTTCTTGGTTTGTTGAAGATTAATTGACAATGTAGTTTTGGGTTCATCTCTGTGCTTTCTATTCTGCTCCATGGATCCATGTGTATATTTTTTGCCAGTACCATACTGTTTTGATCACTACAGCTTTGTAATATAATTTGAAGTCTGTCTGGTATTGTGATGCTTCTGGCTTTGCTTTTCTTTTTCAAGATTTCTTTGGCTATTTGGGGTCTTTTGTGGTTCCTTACAAATTTTAAGATTCTTTGTTCTAGTTCTGTGGAAAATGCTGTTGGTCTATATACTGATATCTAATAGAATTGCTCATGAATCCAAGTATCTATCATGATCATCCATTGCAATAAACACAGACATGCACACACACATGATAGTGTGTTTATTTTGTGACTCTAACATTCTGAGAGAACTAGATGGGAACCATGCTTCTTAAGAAGAAGTTTTATCCTTAGGGATTTATATTAAGCATCTAAAGCACTGGCAAAACTTTTGCCACAATGAACTCTAGTCTCATACATTTAGCAGCTCATTGCCACAATTTTCAAGTGTGTAAGTTAAGTACTATTGGGTTCTAAAGTCATCAGAAACATGAAGTCTCATCAACTGGTTCCCACCTTGTTCTAAATATATCCCATGTCCCACACCTTCTAAAAAACTGAGCTACTCATTTTACAATGCTCTGATCACTCAAGTTCATTAAGAAGGAACTTAGTTCTGGGTTTTTTTTAAGCCTATGACCTTGCAAATAAACTTGCATTAAAAAATGCCTTTCGATCTTGAAAATGTATAAAAATATCATGTATTGCCACTCTTTTTTAAAACTGTAGGTGAGGGAGGCTTCGTGGCTCAGTCATTAAGCATCTGCCTTTGGCTCAGGTCATGATCCCAGGGTCCTGGGATCAAGTCCCAAATCGGGCTCCCTGCTCAGCAGGAAGCCTGCTTCTCCCTCTCCCACTCCCCCTGCTTGTATTCCCTCTCTTGCTGTCTCTCTCTCTCTGTCAAATAAATAAATAAAATCTTTCTAAATAAATAAATAAATAAATAAAAGTCTATGTGAGTGTTTTCCTCCAACAAAATTATTCAGAAATTTAAAAGAGAAGCTACTCTCTTTGGTGGAGATCATTTCATAAAACACATATAAAAACATCTTTTCAAATAGAAATATCATAAAATTAACTATTAAAGCATTTCATTGTATAAATTCTACCTAAAATACTTTATATTTTCAAAATCTAGAAGGGAATTTATGCAGTTTGTTCTTTATAAAGAGCTTCTATATGAGATAAGAGTAATTTCTCAAAGTGTTTCTTGGTACTTTTCAAACAGCAATGACAAGGATAATCCATTAACCCAATGTCCCACAGGCTCTTTGGAGTAGTTTGGATCCCTAAAGGGAAGGGGACATTTCAGGGGAACTGTGTCTATTGCTTCACCCATCTTTTCAGCAGAGGTCAAAGACTGACCACACAGCCTTGGAGGCAGACAGAAATAGATTTTTGGCCCTACCACTCATTACCAGGGCGAACTGAGCAATGTCCTCATCCTCTTAGCCTCTGTATCCCCATTTGCAAAATGAAGATAGTAGTAGTATCTGCTATGAATGTGATTGTAAGAATTGAGATAATATACATAAGGAGCTGAGTACAATATCTGACACATTACACATATTCTATAAATTTGCTTATTATTATAATTGACACTTCTCTGTGTTGGTTTTCATGTCTTCCCCTTTTTCATGAAAATCTAGGCAGTAATTTTAAATTTGGGGTGTATTTCTGTACATATGATCTTGGACCCTCTTCGACCATTGTAAATGCTTATTTTTAACAAGTACTTTATGTTTATTTTTCTCACTGGAGTCACAGGTGTGTTTGTGGGTATGACTGCACATGCGTGTATGTGTAAATATCCATCTAGCTCTTGGAGACATGAAGCCTGGTCTCTTCACTGACTGATAAAATTAGTCATGGGTAAATATTTATTATGGCCATTCTTGGAGAGAAATCCAGTGTGTTATTCATTATATTAAAAAAAAGTTATAGACCTAATGATAGCAACTTGTGCCCAAAACAATCAACTGTTATAAGCAAAATAAAATAAAATAATAAAATAAAATAAAATAAAATAAATGGAGTTGTGGTCTTCACCCAGCCTATCCTGACCCTCACTGGTACTTAAGTGTCAAAAGTGAGAGACAGACTGGTCAAGGGTGAAGGGTAAAATCTTTCTGTTGTCTCCACCTATGACAAATGCTGTTGGTTGATTATTTTCTTCTCCTTGCATTGGGTTTGTGTGGCTGTGTGCATCAGGTGAGTCTATGTCCATCCCTAGCCCTGGGGTGGCCAGGGGGGAAATCTAGATTATTTTAGACTCATCACTGTAATTGTGCTCCACTTACTACTTATTAGTTTAGCAATGAGCAAGTGGCACAGTTCTAGCCATTGGTACTTGTGGGGAAGTCTGCAGGACAGGCTGCTTGGAAAGGAGTGCATGTTCTCCAACACTGTCCACAAAAAAGGGGTGGTTTCTTTTCTGGTCTTTGTGGTTATGTGAAGATGTGGTGTTTGGAGCTGCTGCCTCCTTCTTGTATCCCTGAGGGGACCAGCCTTGGAAAAAAGCTTACCTGATGAGGGTGCTGCAGTGGAGAAAGATGGAAAGACTTAGAACCTGATGTCACCATTAGGTCATCGAAATAAACAATCTAAGATCCACCACCGTGAATCTGGACTTGTCTGCTATGTTTAAGCTATTTAGGGTTGTTTCTTCTCAAACTTGAAGTTGAAGGCATCCCAAATGATTTACAAACCAGCCGAGGAAAACCAAACCAGAAATGTCTTGCAAGAAGCTATTCCTTGGGAGAGTGAATAGGTTAAATATTCTGCTACCATCTATAACTGTCTTTGTTCAAAGAATGCATATTATCCCTAATGATTTTTAACCTTATATTAATGCCTTTTAAAAAAAGATTATCTCTCTCTAGGCTTTAATCTCTTGTTTCCTTTTATTTGACTTTATTATTGGCTTGCAAATATCTTATAAAAAATACATATAATCTTTTGTATTCACATAGAATTTTTAAAATAATTTTTATTTTTACATGTTTTGTATCAGTTAATTGTAGTCTCTCTCATATATTTATTTATTTAGATTTTATCATGTTTCCTTTTTATCTCTTTTTATATTTTTGTTTATTTTTCCTGTGTACTGTTTTGATCTCTTTTGCTTTCAGTATAGTTTATCTTTTAAATATGTATGTGTTTCTACTTTCAAAAGAAGCATGATGTAGTGGAAAAAACACAAAATTTTGTGTCACACTTTGGTTTAAATACTGGCTCTGCCATCTACTTTTTGTGGGGCTTTGGCAAACTCCTCACCTACAGAAAAGGAATGGCAGGGGGCACAGAATGTATTTAACTGAGGAACCAACCCCAAACTGAGTGTAAGGATTAGGATGGCATGCTAGAGGCCCTGAACATTTGTAATTACAACCTATCAAAATTGGAAGAGGAAGAGGGAAAGAAGATGGGAGGTTTCTTGGGTGATACATGTGAGTCAAAGGATAATGTACCCAAGCTGACAAAGCAAGCACTTAAAATATAAAAACACTAAAATGTACAAAGCTAAAAACTAAAAGTATAATATGTTGACCCAAAATGGAGTAAAGAGGAGAGGCCAGATAGTTAAAGGCAAAGGGAAGAGCAAGTGTGAAGATGCAAAGATGGAGCAGTTTGTGGCAGGTTCCAGGAGCTGAACCAACAGTGTGAGGAGCAGGTGCAAAAGCTGAGGCAGGAGAGAGAAGCCAAGTCTGTCATCTAGCCTCACTGAGGTGATGTGCCTCAAGCCTGGGGGCAAGGTGGAGGCATTAAAGGGTATGTAAGCAGACAAATTATATCATCTGTTTAGTACTGGCTTCAGAGGGAGCAAGACAAGAAGCAAGGAAGCCAGTTATGAAGTTATTACAGTAACAGAGACAAAAGGGTACTTAGAGTGTCCAAAATCAGGGTAGTAGCAATGAGGCTAGAGAAACGTAGTTGCATCTGGGGAAAGGAACAGAATGGAGAGAATCTGCTACCTAATTAAATAGCAGTTGAGAATGAAGGCAGAGACAACGACAGTGTGCAGCTCGGCCAACTGGGCAGAAGTGGTGCCATCCTTGCAAACTGGGAACTATGGAGGATGATAAGTTTAGCTCTTAATGTATATTACTTGAGGTGCCTGTGGGAAATCCAAGGGTGATATTCAGGAATAAAGACAGAATTCTAGGATGGAAACAGGCACTGCAACGTGTAACAGTGCACGATCCAAGGCCAGACTCTGCCCTTATCTGTAAAATAGGATTAATAATAGTTCTACCTCATAGGTTTATTGTGATGATTAAACCACTTAATACGAATGAAATTCTTAAAGAGCTTGGCATGTACTAAGAGCTCAGCCCATATCATCTTCATCAACACCATGATTATCATTTTAGCAGCAATATACACACACACGTGCACACACACACAAAATCGTTGAAATCAGGAATAGATAAGACCTTGCAGAGGAGGAGGACGGGTAAGAGGTAAGAGGTAGCGGCTTAGGACCAAACATTAGGAGTGTCAACACTTTAAGGACTGGCAAGGGAAGAGAAACCAGCAAAGGAGACTGAGCAGAACATCCAGACAGTAACAAGAAAACTAAGCAAGTGCAATGTTAAGGAAGTCAAGAGAAAAGAGTGTTTTAAGGAGGAATTATGCAATGATGTTAGCTGTTGCCAGGAAATCAACTAAAATAAGAATTCACTATATGTAGTCAACCATCAGATTATATAAGCTTGACAAGAACAGTTTCATTGGAGTGAAGAGACAAAAGCTAGACTGTGATGATCTCAAATTCACTTTTTGGGGGGCATCTCGGTAGCCAGTGGTCAGTTAAGGGTTGCCCTTTGGCTCAGGTTGTGATCTCAGTGTCCTGGGATCAATTCCCACATCGGGCTCCCCACTCAGCGGGAAGCCTGCTTCTTCCTCTCCCTCTGCCTGCCACTCCCCCTGCTTGTGCTCTCTCTGTGTCAAATAAATAAATAAAATCTTTTTTAAAAATAACAAAAAATTCTCTTTTTGAAACAATTAGGAGAAGGCTTGCTTCCGAAAGTTCAGAGTAGCAGACGGAAGGATAATAAAAGAGGAGAGGGTCCTAGTTACAGGAAGGACGGTTGTCATGCATATTCTCCTGGCTTGGATGGCGCTTCGAGACATAATTCTCTACTCATGACATCCTCTATGAACAAACATCTAAGCATGAGGACCCAGGAGCAAGAAAAGTCCTTTTCCGGGGGGCGGGGGTGTCACTAACGTCATGGCTGGCACCAGCTACATACACCTTGAGGAAGACCACTCTCACCACAAAGTACCTTTTGAGATGTTACATTTGTAACATGCCTTGGTACTGTTACATTTCTGAGCAGTCACCCTGAGTAGAGTTGGGGAGAGGTGAGCTGATGTGAGCCATTAACTAAGGCTTAACTTAGGAGGCAGCTTTGAGGTGGACTATGAAAGACTGAAGAGGAATTCTGTCGTGGTGGGAGAGGAAGCTGCCCTAACCGAAGGAAGCAGTGGGGCTATGAGAAGGAGAACCCAAAGAAGATCCATCTTAATGGAACACAAAGACGGTGGGGAGCAAGTTGCCTCAGGGGCCATGAAATTACAGTCCGGAATGTGGAATTAGATGCAAGGTATATGGGAAGTTGTCAGGGGGATCAAGGGTTGGAGAGAGAAACTGTCTGTTCATTCAGTCAAAAAGCAGATGTTGAACATATGTCACGTGTTTACAGTAACTTACAGTTGGCGGGAAGAAAAATGTGAACACAGCACTAAAAATCATGAGATCCATACAAAACCTGAGAACATAGAGGCAAGTGAGACTCACAATCCTGGAAAAAAAATGGAGAATACTTCTCCAAGAAGGTGAGCCATTCCTAAAAAGAGGAGTTCTCCACATCATCAAGGAGGGACAGGTACTTTCATGCAGAGAGAACATGAGCAAAGGCGTAGATAGAAAATTAACAGTAACTACAGCAATCACCAGCACTTATTTCACACTTATTGTGTGCCAGGTACTCCCCCTATACCATCTCATTTCCTCAAAACAGCATTAGGAGATGGGCTCTATTATTCTCATTAAATGGGTAGGAAACTGAAGTTACAAGAAGTTGAGTAATTTGCCCACTTCTCAGTCCTGGCAGGGTAGAACCTGGATGCAGCCCCAGCGTCCCCAGTCTTATACCCACACTTCTTTGGCCAGGTCCCCTTTGAGGACAAGGACTTTCCCAGAGGCCAGACCCCAGTTTTGAGGAAAACAGCTCTGGTCACAAGCTGATGCCCAGGATTAGAATGTCTTTTTTTTATGGCCACCCTCTTCTTTGTTCTTGAAACTCTTACCTCTGCAGGGAAGTGTTTAGCAGAAAAATACCAATTATTTTTATCTCAACTACAGTAAATAGAACATCTACAAAATCTCCTATATAGGCCCTTTCTTTCCACAGCTATCTCCCAGATACATAGGAGAAGGAATTATAGAATATGGAGATGGGGTAGGAGAAGTGCTCCTTTCCATCTACAAACACTTATTTAATTGACGAGTCCTTTTTTTGCCCTCTGAAATCTTTTTTTTTAAGATTTATTTATTTTAGAGAGAGAGAGAAAGAACACAAGTGGGAGGGGCAGGGAGAGGGAGAGAGAACCTCAAGCGGGCTCCATGCTGAGTGTGGAACCTGACACAGGGCTTGATCTGATGACCCTGAGATCACGACCTGAGCCAAAACCAAAAGTGAGACACTTAATGGACTGTGCCTACCAAGCACCCGGCCCTCTGAAATCTTAAAGCAACACAGGGTACTCATGTGGGGGCAAGTCTGAGTGAGAGAGGAGGCAGAGAAGGTGCCAGAAAAAGGAAGGCAAAAGCACAAAGTTTGGGGAAAAGAGTGGGCCATTATATCAACAGATATACTCCTATCATTGGAAATTCAGTGGGCTAAGAGGACGCTAAGGAAATGTATTAAATAAACTAATAGTTGTCAATTTCATTTTCTGCACCAATACTTTAAAGACTATGGGCATAGAACTGTGAGGAGAATTAAATTATTAACCAATATTTATGAGCATTTACTCTACATCTGGCATGGGGCTTTAAATGCATTATTTCATTCAATTCTCAAAACAACCTTAGGAGGTAGGTACTATTATTATTCTCCAATTTACAGGTGAAGATTCTAAGGCATAGAAAAGTGAAATGACCTGCCCAAGGTCACAGATAGTGTCAGAGCCAGGTTTCAGTCTCAGGCACTCAGGCTCCAGAGCTTACACTCTTAATCGTGAGACAAGCCTCTAAGTCCTCTTGTCTTTTGTGACATTATTTTAATATTTTAGTGGCTTCAGGAATGTTTCCTAGGCTATGGCTGGGTTCATACTAAGCGTTCTTTCCCATAAGCACTCCTTATCATGGGGCACCATTCAATTCACTCAAGAGAGAGAGGGTCATGTCCTAAAAAGCCTGGGTTGAAAATCAAATGAGTCGACCCAAAAAAAATTTTTAAAAAGGTGCTATGTTCACACAAGACTACTTAAATAAAGCTAGCAGATTTTCAGCAACTTCTTTTTCCCCAGGATACAGGCTTAGGTGCCTGAAATGGGGAGGTTAGGTGCCCATGATTATTTTTTTAAGATTTTATTTATTTATTTATTTATTTATTTATTTATTTATTTATTTATTTATTTGAAAGCGAGAGAGCATGAGGCGGGGCGGGAGGGGAGAAGGGCAGAGGGAGAGAATCTCAAGGAGACTCCCTGCTGAGCGCGGAGCTCAACACAGGGCTCAATCCCACTATCCTGAGACCGTGACCTGAGCCGAAATCAAGAGTCAGACACTCAACTGACTGAGCCACCCAGGCGCCCCAGTTATTTCTTTTTTATTAAATAAAACATCTTTGTTTTTTGTCTTCAGTATAGAATAGTTAGTGATAGATATATGAATTGGTAACTTTTTATTTGGACCACAGCTTAGAACAGTCTGTACTTTTGAATTAAAAATAATAACAATAGGGGTGCCTGGGTGGCTCAGTAGTCAAGCATCTGCCTTCGGCTCAGGTCATGATCCCAGGGTTCTGGGATTGAGCCCTGCAGTGGGCTCCCTGCTCCTCAGGGAGCCTGCTTTTCCCTCTCCCACTCCCCCTGCTCGTGTTCCCTCTCTTGCTGTGTCTCTCTCTGTCAAATAAATAAATAAAATCTTTAAAATAATAATAATAATAATAATAATAATAATAAACAAGCAGATGAATCATTATCTTTGATGACCAAGTTAAGGATTAGCAGTTAGGAAGACCTTTGTTTTTTTTTTTACTGTAGTAGATTTCTGATTGTCAAACTAAAATGTTTCTTACTTTATGAGCATTTGACCTATTTGAAAGAAGTGTAAATTATCTAAGGGTTTCTTTTGTTAAATTCACAGCCCCATCTTGACATCTACTCAAATACATGGTAACTTTTTATCATAAAACCTGCAGCAGAAATGAATACTAAATATTTCATGCATCCCTTCTGGGATTGTACCATCTGAATGAATATATCTTCTCTTTGATGTTTTGGAAATTAGTTTTATGTGAGCCGTACCTGTAGGTGGACCACTGGATATTGAATAAAGGATTCTTCCACATTGTCATTGCTGTTATATATCTCACTCCCACTTTTTAGGACGACCAGGGTTTGATTCAACCCTGAAAATCCCAATATAGATGGTGTTTTATTGGCAGTAATGTCCTTAGAAAGATTATATCAGAAAGTTCTCTTTCTCTCCCTCTCTCTCAATCTCTCTCTCTCTCCATCTCTCTCTCTCTCTCTATCACACACACACACACACACACACACACACACACACACACCCATACAAAAGCAGCTTCAATCTCAGCCTGCCCTGACCTGACCTGGCAACCAGATGCTCCCAGGTAAGCATGAGAACAGTCCAGATTCAATAGAGTATACTGGCCTTCCTTTGGTCCATCTCACTCATGCCCAAAGGAGAGTCTGTGGTGCTGAGAAAAAGTCATATATCTAGAAATTGTATTTAACAAAGGTCCCTAGTTGATTGAGTAAAGCTTGCTAGTTGCTTTTAGAATGCTTACTTTCTCATTAGTTTATAGATAAACTACAAAACAATAAACTATTACAAAATAATAAAACTGTAAAACCATAATCAGTAATAAATGGAAATGATCAAATTTAACAAAAATCTGTCCCAAACATGAGTCACTATGTTCATACATTTTTCAGAAATTTTCTTCTTTAACCCTATTTAAGATTATGCCTCATATCATTCTTAGAGATAATATGAAGTAGATCAGAATTATATTAACTAAAGGGTATTAAACTGGTGATAATATAAATGATTATTGTATAAATTATTATCAAGGATTTTTTTCTAGTCGGCTTTCTAAGGCCGAGCTCTGTTTAGCAGAAATAGGAGCCAACAATGCAAGCCACATCTGTAACTTTAAGTTTTCTAGTAGCCACATTTAAAAAGTAAAAAGAAACAGGTGAAATTAATTTTAATAATATATTTTATAATAATATACTTTAGTTAACCCATTATATAAAAAATTATCATTTCCATATATAATCACTATGAACTAGTTATTGAGGAGCTATTTTCTATTTTTGCACACTTTGTCTTAAAAATTCAGTGTATTTGACACTTAATAGTGCATCTCAATTCAAACAAGCCATATTTCAAGTGCTCAGCAGTCACATGTGGCCAGTGGCTACCTTGGTTTTGGGGAAAGTACAATTTCACATGTAAACTGTGCTATATTATGTGATAGGAAAAAATGATGGAAAAAAACATGACTCCTGCCCTCAATAAGGGCAAAATGCAGGAATTCTTTCAGGCTGAGGAACTTCCTGAAGGGGTACAGGGCTACTAGCCTAAATGTGCCTTTCTGCAATTTAGAGACCCTCTCCTTCCCAAGACACTTGACTTCCATCTGTCAGAAAATGGATAAAATATGCCAATTTTATTAAAACAAAGTACTCTACTACCATCAGCCAGGAAACTGTTTTAATAAATATATAAACCTATGATGTCTACAAAGTAAATAAACCACCCTCCCTTAGATGTGGCACCCTTGCTCAGTGCACGACCTGCAAAATTGTAGCAGGAGCACTGTTGGTTCTCTTGGCCCAATTCTAGCCGTGGCACCTTCTCCTCTCCCCATTCCCTCCCTGCCCACACTCCAACCAACATCAGAAGAACAGGACTCTCTAACACTGCTTCAGAAAGTCCACTGTCCTCTCACTCTGATTACAGTACAAGTTATGAAGAAGGGTACCTGACCTCCTTTATCTGTATCCCTCCCACCCCACCCCCAACACGCTGTAGGCCAACAGATGACCTATACTTCTAAAGAACTGTCTTGAATTCTCATCACCTCTTCCAGATTCCAAAAGCTAGGCAAAACCGGGACATTCCCCCTTAATGCAGCCTGTTTTCTGAGGAAGTTCAGATGGTAATCCTTAATTCTGCATCATGCATTCAGTACAACACTTCATTTTCTCAGGGGTGTACATATTATAAGTAATATTTGCACTATGGATATGAAAGTCGACATTCTCAGTTAAATTAGTTTCAAGCATCATCAAGCATTAGTGGAGGGGCATCTTTCTCGAGCTGCTGAAAGGTTGTCTTTGGGTACGCCCCCCACCCTGACAGGCTGTTCAGTTGCACTTTCTTCCTTCACATTTCTCCATGCCTTTGCCACCTAATGCTAGACTCTCCGCTGAAGCTGATTCTTAGAGTGTTTTTTTTTTCTTGCCTACTCAATTTGTGGGTATAATTATTGAGTTTACCATACATTAGAAGCACTTACATTCAGTTTATATTTATTTCCAGAAATAAACATAATATGGCCAAGACAGAATGGTAGCATGATAAAGTATCCTCATCATCTAGAAAACGTCACCGTGGTTCCACTGACTGGTAATAATAGCCTTGTTTCTAAGTAAGTGAGTCGTCTTCACTCAAAGCTGAGGGAACAGCATGACATTTTTTTTTTTAAGATTTTATTTATTTACTTGAGAGAGAGAGACACAGCGAGAGAGGGAACACAAGCAGGGGGAGCGAGAGAGGGAGAAGCAGGCTTCCCGCCGAGCAGGGAGCCCGATGCGGGGCTCGATCCCAGGACCCTGGGACCATGACCTGAGCTGAAGGCAGACGTTTAACAACTGAGCCACCCAGGTGCCCCCAGCATGACATTTTGAGTTTCTAAGTCAACACTTTGTTGTATTTTTTTAACATAAGGGTAAGCGAAATTGATTTACCCATTAGGCATAGAAGCCACAAAGCCCTAGGGCCCACAAAATTTGGAGAGGCCAATAAAAATGTTTTAATTTTTTCTAAATTCAAAAGGGAAAAATAAATAGAATCCAACCTGGATTGTATCTGTATTTATACCAATGCAATTATAAGATATAATGTTTAAGTTTTTATGGAGGAAGGGGCTTATGAAAGCAAAACTATCTAGGACGAATGAAAGTAACGACACAGCCCTACTTTGGCTGATATGACAACTCCTGTGAACAATCTCATGGATACTCTGTTCTTCTTAAGCAAAGAGTATATTTCCTTCAAATTTTATTTCCAACTATTGTTTAAAAAAAAAAAAAAAAAGCCTTCTCTAGCAAAATGATAAGCTGGAGTTTTCCAAAGAATCTAAAGAGTTTAGAAAAAGGAGGTCTAGATGTGAGAGTCTGGACTCTTTAACCGGTTTTGAAATCTGCAAAGAACATTCTCTTCCAGCTAATACAGTTCAAGGTCAAAGGAGATTTTGAACGTGCTAAACAAAATGTTAGATAATGCTTGAGCAGAGGAAGACTCATTTTTATTCACACATTTTGAGAGTGATTCATGAATGAGTGGGATAACATGTCAGACTGTATCCCAGACCTTAATCACTTACCAAAAGTTAAGCATTTACTTACATCAAACCAAATTTACTAATATAACTTCATAATAAAAGTGAAATTAAACTTAAAACAAAATCAGTAAGTCAGGTAGGTATTAGCATTATGGTCTCTCTAAGCCTAAGATCACTTTTGATGTGGAATGTGTGAGTAGCTGACGAAGAAATGTGTGTGGCAAGGGGCCAGCAAGTATATGAGGCAAGAACTCTAGCGAAGGAGGCAAATCCCTTAAATTGAAAGTAAAACAAGTGTGTGCAGCAGGCCTTGGCTTCCAGCCAGCGCTCCTTACCTTAGCAAGGCCCGAGCAGTCCAGATGTAGAGGCTGAAAGGTGCCAGTAGAGAAGCAGCTACCAGAAAGTGAGCTGAAGCAGAACCCCGGGGCTCAAAGACCCTAGGTTCATCAATAAACATGGGTAGCTGGGGAAGGCTGTCAAAACGCTACAGGTGAAGCTTCATGAAAGATGACAGCTTGGCCAGCCTGCAGCAGCCAGACCTAAGGCAGCATTTCAGAACAACAGCATGGGCAGCTGGGGGCTTGAAGGACTGAGCTGTGGAGGAGCCAAGCTAAACAAGCAGTGCCTACAGCAGCCAGGCTCCTTCACACCATTCATCCCCACCAGTGGCTTCAGCTCCTAGGGCAATGGAGCCAACCACAGATGCCCCAAACCCATGCAGAATTGGTGTCCACCAGACTGTAAGTGGCTTTTACTTAGGCTAAAAAAAACTCAGACATTAAAAGGTTGCGACTTGTGCAAAATCACACAGTTAGCTAAAGCCCCTGGGTGGCTCAGTTGGTTAAGTGTCTGACTCCTGATTTAGGCTCAGGTCATGATCTCAGGGTCATGGGTTCGGCTCAGGTCATGATCTTGGGGTTGTGGTTCGGCTCAGGTCACGACCTCAGGATCATGGGTTCAAGCCCCGCATCAGGCTCCACACTCAGCACAGAGTCTGCTTATCCCTCTCCCTTCACTTCTCCCCCCACTCTCTCTCTCAAATAAATAAATAAAATCTTAAAAAAAAGAAAAAAAAAGGTTGAGACTTGTGCAAAATCACATATTTTCCTAAGGCTATAGATTCTGACCTGTGACAGAGATGATATTTTATAATCATTGTCATTTGTAGAGATAATTAAAGATTATGCAACCAAAACATGTAGGAGAAAGGTATTTGTTAGGCAATTAATAAAAATATTATGTTACTTTCCTGGATTTTGTGTTTAGAGTATTTTTAGCTTTTTAAAATTTGTAGTGTGTCATGTCTTTTCTCATTCTAAAGAAACATCTGCACTGAAATGTGTATTTGTAACTTTGTTTTTACTTAAACAGCACCCCTCCCCATTGAATAAGCTAAAGGACCCACAAATCTGTATCTGTTCCTGACCATCTGCATACCCACCACTAGATGTGAGATCCAATTCCTTCATCATTCCAATGAAGAGAACCTTCTTTGTGGTTAGTTGGGAAAAGAATCCAAATGAAGGATGGTGTGAATGTTTGAGGTAAAAAGTGAAATGCCTTTGTATCAATCAAGGATGACCATAAAGTTCGATTGGTTAGGCTGCATTGATTACAGTGTTAAGCTACTACTTACCCAAAGGAGACAGGTGACAGGTAGAAAGGAAGTGATGTGTATGTTCAAAACACACTCCCAGCCAATCTGGCCATATTTGTTCATCATCATCACCAGTTCATGGTATAATCTTCATTAGGATAAACTCTGTTAGTCCCTTCTCTCCAGCTTCTCTTTGTCACTTAGAGATATATGGGAAGCTGAGAAGTGAGAGTAACCCCTATAAGGTTTTCTTTCTAGCTGTGAGAGGTGACCAAGCCTGATTTCCCATGCTTAGATCAGGTCATTGTAGCTGCTGTCTAGACAATCAATAGATAGAGACAGGGTCATGGGAGTGATCCCTTTTCTTCTGGTTCTCTTTACTGTCTGAAGTGTTTTGAGCTAAAAACTGATACTATGTGATTAACATAACATAATAAAATTTAAAAAATGTAAAAAAACCTGATACTATATTTTGTTAAAGTGATTAATTAAATAAGGAGGCCATTCGACTGAGGTGGTCGTAATGCCTTGGTAGCTTATGTAATAAAAGCAAACCCTACGCTGAAGTCAATGTACTTGAATCCAAGAAAGTAACACTTCAGAACAAACCAATCACAAACAGCAAACGAGGCTTTCCCAAGTAAGACAACCATAAGCTACAGCCAATCAAATAACTTTCTTGCATTGCTTCTGTATCTTCTCTATAAAAACCTTTCCCCTTGCCCCTGTCAGTGGGGCGCTTCTAACCACTTTCAGTTTGATGTTACTTGATTCCAATCAATGTCTGCTCAAATAAACTCTTGAAAAAAATTTTAATGTGCCTCAGTTTATACCTTTTAACAGTTTCTAAAGCCACTCACTGTAGATTAAAGTTTAAAAAGTGGAGGGGCACCTGGGTGGCTCAGTCAGTTAAGTGGCTGCCTTCAACTCAGGTCATAATCCCAGGGTCCTGGGATCAAGCCCCACTTCGGGCTCTCTGCTCAGCGGGGAGTCTGCTTCTCCCTCTCCCTCTGCCGTTCCCCCTGCTTGTGCTCTCTCTCTCTGTCAAATAAAGAAATAAAATCTTTTAAATAAATAAATAAATAAATAACAAATAGTGGAGCCTTGGGGCACCTGGGTGGCTCAGTCAGTTAAGTGTCCAACTCTTGATTTAGACTCAGGTCATGATCTCAGGGTCTGAAACTGAGCCCTGGTTTGGGCTCTGCACTGGGTGTGGAGCCTGCTTAAGATTCTCTCTCTCCCTCTCCCCACCCCACCATCTGTATCTTGCTCTCTCTCTCATCTCTCTTCAAAAAAAAAAAAGTGGAGCCTTAACCTCAGCCCTGCCTTGGTTCACAGCTCCTACTCCTACAACTCTTGTCACTCTGTCCCCATCCTCAGGGATCCTCATAGGAGGCTCTATTACATTTGATGATGATGATGATGATGACGACTAGTTTAATTGAACACTTACTAGAACACATTGTGCTCAACACTTTTTCATATGATCACATTAATCATCACAACCATACTTTGTGATAGGTACTGTTATTATTACTGTTTTACCGGGGGTGGACTGAGACTTAGAGAAATTACTTAACCAAAGTTACAGATTGCAAGTGGCAGAATTCAGTACATTTTTATAAAGCATAAGCCCTTATATATTAGAATAATTCCAGGAGGTGGAAATCTTATTGATCTTGTTCTTTGCTATAGACATCATAAAGTTTGTTGAATGAATAAGTGACATGAAATAGAGCATGCCTGGAGTTAATTAAAATAGAGATTCCCCGGAAACCTGGGTGGCTCAGTCAGTTAAGCTCTTGATTTCTGTTCAGGTCATGATCTCAGGGTCCTGGAACTGAGCCCTGCAACAGCTTTCTTGCTTAGCAGGGAGTCTGCTTGAGAATTCTCTCTCCCTCTCCCTCTGCCCCTACCCCATTCACACACTCTTTCTCTCTCTCTAAAATAAATAAATAAATCTTCAAAAAATTAAAATAAAATAGAGATTCTCCAAAGAGAGGTTTTAATAGAATGGAAGGAGATAGGTGAATTAGGTGAAAAATAAAGAACCCCGATGAGGGGGGCGGAGCAAGATGACGGAGGAGTAGGAGACCTGGATTTCGTCTCCTCTCAGGAATTCAGCTGGATAGGGATCAAGCCATTCTGAACACCTACAAACCCAACAGGAGATCGAAGAAAGGAAGAGCAACAACTCTCTGAACAGAAAAGCGACCACTTTCTGGAAGGTAGGACGTGTGGAGAAGTGAATCTGAGGCGATATTCGGGAGGATAGACGGCGGGGGAGGGGCCTCCGTTGGCCACTTCTGGCAAGTGATAGAACCACAGAGCACAAAATCTGAACTTTTAAAAGTCTGCTCCGCCGAGGGATGTCACTCTGGTGGCTAAGCGGGGGGTGGAACCCTCCGGGACAGTGTGGTCTCAGGACCCTCGGGGTCACAGAAAGACCGGGGGTGCCTGAGTGTGGCAGAGCTCCCAGGTAACGGAGCAGGGAAGCCGGCTGCAGAGGCGGAGCCCAGGCGCGGGCCCTCAGCTCGGGGTGGCCATAAACCATGATCCGCGGCACAGTCGGGCCCCTGCTCCTCCAGCAGGGACCCAACAAGCCGCAGATCCGGGGAGACTCACCTTCTTCCCCTGGGAGGAGCCACGCGGGAGCGCACTGCGGGGATCTGCTGGGTTTGGAGACTCCACCCGGGGTCGGGGGCCAGAGATAGAAACGCACGGTCACAGGCCGGGCGAGCACGGGGTGCGGCCGGAGACCGGGGAGACGGGAGTGACTGACGGCTTTTCTCTGGGGGCTCACTGAGGAGCGGGCCCGAGTTCTCGGCTCCTCCGGGGCGGAAATTGGGAGGCCGCCATTTTCACTCTCCGCCTCCAAAGCTGTACGGGAAGCTCGCAGGGAACAAAAGCCCCGGAGAGCAAACCCGAGCAGATTACTTAGCCGGGAGGGGCAAGGGCGGGGCAATTCCGCCTCCGGCAGAGACATTTGGAAACCACGGCAACAGGCCCCTCCCCAGAAGATCAGCGAGAACAGCCAGCCAAGACCAAGTTTACCGATCAATGAGGACGGCAGAACTCCAGCACTAGGGGACTACTGCACATAGAATTCATGGCTTTTTTACCATGATTCTTTAGTCTTTTAAAGTTAATTTTTTTTAACTTTTTGTCTTTTTATTTCTTTTTGAATTTTTCTTTTTCCCTTTTTCAACCAACATCTTATCAATCCTTTTTTTTAAAAAAAAACATTTTTATTTTTCATTTTTAGAGTCATATTCTATCCCTTCATAGTAGTTACCCATATTTTTGGCTTATATATGTAAGTTGTTCTCTCTTTAAAATTTTGAGATAGTTTCTTCTAACAGATTAAAATATACCCTAAATCTCTAGTATATGGTGTTTTCTATTCCCCTGCCTGATCATATCCTCTCCCTTTTTTTTTCTTTTTTCTTTTTTTAAATCCTCTTCTTTCTTTTTTCAAACAACTTCTTATCAATTCCTTTTATAAAATTTTTTATAATTTCCATCTTTACAGTCATATTCCATCCCTTCTTCATATCAACCCTTATTTTTGTACATATATGTTTTTTTCTTTAAAATTTTGGGAGGCACTTTCTTCTAAAAGACCAAAATACACCCCAAATCTAGTGTGTGGCACTGATCTATATACCAGCCTGATCATATTTGATCACATTCTGGTTTTTTTGTTGTCGTTGTTGTTTTGTTTTGTTTGTTTTTGTTTTTATCTTTATCTTTTTCTTTTTCTTTTTTTTTCTTTTTCTTTTTTCTCTCTTTCCCTTTCTTTTCCCACTGCTTCAGGTCTTTTCTGATTTGTTTAGAGTATATTTTCTGGGGACGTTGTTACTCTGCTAGCATTTTGTTCTCTCATTCATCTATTCTCCTCTGCACAAAATGACAAGACGGAAAAAATCACCTCAACAAAAAGAACAAGAGGTAGTACTGACTGCCAGGGACCTACTCAATACGGACATTAGTACGATGTCAGATCTAGAGTTCAGAATCATCACTTTAAAGATACTAGCTGGGCTTGAAAAAAATATGGAAGTTATTAGAGAAACCCTTTCTGGAGAAGTAAAAGAACTAAAATCCAACCAAGTAGAAATCAAAAAGGCTATTAATGAGGTGCAATCAAAAATGGGGGCGCTAACTGCTAGAATAAATGAGGCAGAAGAGAGAATCAGTAATATAGAAGATGAAATGATGGAAAATAAAGAAGCTGAGAAAAAGAGAGATAAACAACTACTGGATCACGAGGGCAGAATTCGAGAGATAAGCGATACCGTAAGACGAAACAACATTAAAATAATTGGGATCCCAGAAGAAGAAGAAAGAGAGAGAGGGGCAGAAGGTATAATGGAGCAAATTATAGCAGAGAACTTCCCTAATTTGGGGAAGGAAACAGGCATGAAAATCCAGGAAGCACAGAGAACCCCTCTCAAAATCAATAAAAATAGGTCAACACCCCGACATCTAATAGTAAAATTTACAAGTCTCATAGACAAAGAGAAAATCCTGAAAGCAGCTCGGGAGAAGAGATATGTAACTTACAAGGGTAGAAACATGAGATTGGCAACAGACCTATCCACAGAGACCTGGCAAGCCAGAAAGGACTGGCAGGATATATTCAGAGCACTAAATGAGAAAAATATGCAGCCAAGAATACTATATCCAGCTAGGCTGTCATTGAAAATTGAAGGAGAGATAAAAAGCTTCCAGGACAAACAAAAACTAAAGGAATTTGCAAACACAAAACCAGCCCTACAGGAAATCTTGAAAGGGGTCTTCTAAGCAAAGAGAGACCCTAAAAGCAACATAGACCAGAAAGGAACACAGACAATATATGGTAACAGTCACCTTACAGGCAATACAATGGCACTAAATTCCTATCTTTCAATAGTTACCCTGAATGTAAATGGACTAAATGCCCCAATCAAAAGACATAGTCTATCAGACTGGATTAAAAAACAAGACCCATCGATATGCTGTCTGCAAGAGACTCATTTTAGAACCAAAGACACCCCCAGATTGAAAGTGAGGGAGTAGAAAACCATTTACCATGCTAATGGACACCAAAAGAAAGCTGGGGTGGCAATCCTTATATCAGACAAATTAGATTTTAAACCAAAGACTGTAATAAGAGATGAGGAAGGACATTATATCCTACTTAAAGGATCTATCCAACAAGAAGATCTAACAATTGTAAATATCTATGCCCCTAACATGGGAGCAGCCAATTATATAAGGCAATTAATAACAAAAGCAAAGAAACACATCGACAACAATACAATAATAGTGGGGGACTTTAACACCCCCCTCACTGAAATGGACAGATCGTCTAAGCAAAAGATCAACAAGGAAATAAAGACTTTAAATGACACACTGGACCAAATGGACTTCACAGACATATTCAGAACATTCCACCCCAAAGCAATGGAATACACATTCTTCTCTAGTGCCCATGGAACATTCTCCAGAATAGATCACATCCTAGGTCATTAATCAGGTCTCAACCGGTACCAAAAGATTGGGATCATTCCCTGCCTATTTTCAGACCACAATGCTTTGAAACTAGAACTCAATCACAAGAGGAAAGTCGGAAAGAACTCAAATACATGGAGGCTAAAGAGCATCCTACTGAAGAATGAATGGGTCAACCAGGAAATTAAAGAAGAATTAAAAAAATACATGGAAACCAATGAAAATGAGAACACAACTGTTCAAAATCTTTGGGATGCAGCAAAGGCAGTCCTAAGAGGAAAGTATATAGCAATACAAGCCTTTCTCAAGAAACAAGAAAGGTCTCAAGTACACAACCTAACCCTACACCTAAAGGAGCTGGAGAAAGAACAGCAAATAAAGCCTAAACCCAGCAGGAGAAGAGAAATAATAAAGATCAGAGCAGAAATCAATGAAATAGAAACTAAAAGAACAGTAGAACAGATCAATGAAACTAGGAGCTGGTTCTTTGAAAGAATTAACAAGATTGATAAACCCCTGGCCAGACTTATCAAAAAGAGAATAGAAATGACCCAAATCAACAAAATCATGAATGAAAGAGGAGAGATCACAACCAACACCAAAGAAATACAAACAATTATAAGAACGTATTATGAGCAACTCTATGCCAGCAAATTAGATAACCTGGAAGAAATGGATGCATTCCTAGAGATGTATCAACTACCAAAACTGAACCAGGAAGAAATAGAAAACCTGAACAGACGTATAACCACTAAGGAAATTGAAGCAGTCATCAAAAATCTCCCAACAAACAAAAGCCCAGGGCCAGATGGCTTCCCAGGGGAATTCTACCAAACATTTCAAGAAGAAGTAATACCTATTCTTCTGAAACTGTTCCAAAAAATAGAAATGGAAGGAAAACTTCCAAACTCATTTTATGAGGCCAGCATTACCTTGATTCCAAAACCAGACAAAGACCCCATCAAAAAGGAGAATTACAGACCAATATCCCTGATGAACATGGATGCAAAAATTCTCACCAAAATACTAGCCAATAGGATCCAACAGTACATTAAAAGGATTATTCACCATGACCAAGTGGGATTTATCCCTGGGCTGCAAGGTTGGTTCAACATCCGCAAATCAATCAATGTGATACAATACATTAACAAAAGAAAGAACAAGAATCATATGATCCTCTCAATAGATGCAGAAAAAGCTTTTGACAAAGTACAGCATCCTTTCTTGATCAAAACTCTTCAGAGTATAGGGATCGAGGGTACATACCTCAATATCATAAAGGCCATCTATGAAAAACCTACAGCGAATATCATTCTCAATGGGGAAAACTGAGAGCTTTCCCCCTAAGGTCAGGAACGCGGCAGGGATGTCCACTATCACCACTGCTATTCAACATAGTATTGGAAGTCCTAGCCACAGCAATCAGACAACAAAAAGAAATCAAAGGCATCCAAATTGGCAAAGAAGAAGTCAAACTCTCACTCTTTGCAGATGATATGATACTTTATGTGGAAAACCCAAAAGACTCCACCCCAAAACTGCTAGAACTCATACAGGAATTCAGTAAGGTGGCAGGATATAAAATCAATGCACAGAAGTCAGTGGCATTCCTATACACCAACAACAAGACAGAAGAAAGAGAAATTAAGGAGTCGATCCCATTTACAATTGTACCCAAAACCATAAGATACCTAGGAATAAATCTAACCAAAGAGACAAAGGATCTTTACTCAGAAAACTATAAAATACTCATGAAAGAAATTGAGGAAGACACAAAGAAATGGAAAAACGTTCCATGCTCATGGATTGGAAGAACAAATATTGTGAAGATGTCAATGCTACCTAGAGCAATCTACACATTCAATGCAATCCCCATCAAAATACCATCCACTTTTTTCAAAAAAATGGAACAAATAATCCTAAAATTTGTATGGAACCAGAAAAGACCCCGCATAGCCAGAGGAATGTTGAAAAAGAAAAGCAAAGCCGGCGGCATCACAATTCCAGACCTCCAGCTCTATTACAAAGCTGTCATCATCAAGACAGCATGGTACTGGCACAAAAACAGACACATAGATCAATGGAACAGAAGAGAGAGCCCAGAAATGGACCCTCAACTCTATGGCCAACTAATCTTCAACAAAGCAGGAAAGAATGTCCAATGGAAAAAAGACAGTCTCTTCAACAAATGGTGTTGGGAAAATTGGATAGCCACATGCAGAAGAATGAAACTGGACCATTTCCTTACACCACACACAAAAATAGACTCCAAATGGTTGAAAGACCTCAATGTGAGACAGGAGTCCATCAAAATCCTAAAGGAGAACACAGGCAGCAACCTCTTTGACCTCAGCCGAAGCAACTTCTTCCTAGAAACATCGCCAAAGGCAAGGGAAACAAGGGCAAATATGAACTATTGGGACTTCATCAAGATAAAAAGCTTTTGCAAAGCAAAGGAAACAGTCAACAAAACCAAAAGACAACCGACAGAATAGGAGAAGATATTTGCAAATGACATATCAGATAAAGGGCTAGTATCCAAAATCTATAAAGAACTCATCAAACTCAACACCCAAAGAACAAAGAATACAATCAAGAAATGGGCAGAAGACATGAAAAGACATTTTTCCAAAGAAGATATCCAAATGGCCAACAGACACATGAAAAAGTGCTCAATATCGCTCGGCATCAGGGAAATCCAAATCAAAACCTCAATGAGATACCACCTCACACCAGTCAGAATGGCTAAAATTAACAAGTCAGGAAAGGACAGATGTTGGCGGGGATGCGGAGAAAGGGGAACCCTCCTACACTGTTGGTGGGAATGCAAGCTGGTGCAGCCACTCTGGAAAACAGTATGGAGGTTCCTCAAAAAGTTGAAAATAGAGCTACCATATGATCCAGCAATTGCACTACTGGGTATTTACCCCAAAGATACAAAAGTAGGGATCCGAAAGGGTACGTGCACCCTGATGTTTATAGCAGCAATGTCCACAATAGCCAAACTGTGGAAAGAGCCAAGATGTCCATCGACAGATGAATGGATAAAGAAGAGGTGGTATATATATACAATGGAATATTATGCAGCCATCAAAAGGAATGAGTCTTGCCATTTGCAATGACGTGGATGGAACTGGAGGGTATTATGTTGAGTGAAATAAGTCAAACAGAGAAAGACATGTATCATATGATTTCACTGATATGAGGAATTCTTAATTGCAGGAAACAAACTGAGGGTTGCTAGAGTGGGGGGTGGGGTGGGAGGGATGGGGTGACTGGGTGATAGACACTGGGGAGGGTATGTGCTCTGGTAAGCACTGTGAATTGTGCAAGACTGTTGAATCTCAGATCTGTACCTCTGAAACAAATAATGCAATATATGTTAAGAAAAAAAAAAGAAGAAGAAGGTAGCGGGAGGGGAAGAATGAAGCGGGGGAAATCGGAGGGGTAGACGAACCATGAGAGACGATGGACTCTGAAAAACAAACTGAGAGTTCTAGAGGGGAGGGGGGTAGGAGGATGGGTTAGCCAGGTGGTGGGTATTGAGGAGGGCACATTCTGCATGGAGCACTGGGTGTTATGCACAAACAATGTATGGGGATTAACATAAGAATAAAAAAAATTAAAAAAAAAAAAAAGAACCCCGATGAGTTGGGCCATAACTTAGAAAGCAATTCTATACAACTTGGACCTGTAGGTGTGGGGGGGGAGGGGCAGGGGTATAATAGGTAAATGTAAGTGTTATATTTTGTGCTTTATGGCTATTAAAACATCCTTATTGATTTTGCTAGTTATTAGCAGCAGAACTTTTTCCCATATAATTTTTTTTCTGATATTTAACCTGAAAGGAGTAACAAGACAAACAGCCATAAAGCTGGCTCATCAGATTCACTTAATCCCATCAACATGATTATGTTCATTGAAATATAGTCGAGGATTATTATTTTAGGATTCATTTTTTAAAATAATCGAAATTGTGTGAAATATCACTGCAATGTACGTAAACTCATCATCTGTTCTTTTGATTTATTCTCTACATCATGCTCTTCTTTGCCATGTACGTTTTCCTATCACTTTTCAGACTTCTTAACACTCTTTTTCTTAAAAAAAAAATCCAATTTCCTTTATATCCATTCCTCCTTTTGCTTGTCCTAGTCATCATGAATAAATTGTGTATGTATGAAGATGTCAGTGTACATAGATGAACAATGTGAATCAGAATATATTAAACTGACACTGTCAGTCTTCTCTCAACACCAACCTCCCAAGCATAAATTTCACCCCCCCTTTTTTTTTAAGAAGGAAATCTTCCTACAAAAAGATGTCTTCAACTATTTAGGCCCAGATTTCTGGAGTTATATTTTACATAAGTGTCACAACTTGCAATTTAATAAATGAGAAAGAGTTTTACACCTAGACGTTTCAAGGGGAAATTACTTTCATTTAATACCTGGGTGGATGGATTTACCCTCGAGGTACCACATGAGAACAGATAGAGACAATACAGATAGTTTTCTGCAAAGGAGAATTTATTAAGTTAATCTTTTTAAAAATTTTATTGTTATTTCTTTTGAGAGAGAGAGAATGCAAGCACGTGGGAGGGGGGGGACAGAGGGAGAGGGAGAGAGAATCTTAAGCAGGCTCCAAGCCAGTGCAGAGCCGATGCAGAGGCTCAATCTCAGGACCCTGAGATCATGATCTGAGCCAAAATCAAGAGTCAGACGCTTAACCATCTGAGCCACCCAGGTGCCCTGAAGTTAATCTTATTTAAGTACTGGTTTCCCTTTTTCATTTTTTTAAATTTTTATTTAAATTCCAGTTGGTTGGGGCGCCTGGGTGGCTCAGTTGGTTAAGCGATGGCCTTCAGCTCAGGTCATGATCCTGGAGTCCCTGGATCGAGTCCCGCATCGGGCTCCCTGCTCGGCAGGGAGCCTGCTTCTGTCTCTGACCCTCCCCCCTCTCATGTGCTCTCTCTCTCTCATTCTCTCTGTCTCAAATAAATAAATAAAATCTTTAAATAAATAAATAAATAAATAAATAAATTCCAGTTGGTTAACATATAATGTAATATTACATTCAGGTGTACGTTTTAGTGATCCAATACTTAGGTACAACACCAGGTGCTCATCACAAGTGCTCTTCTTCATCCCCAACACCTATTTTATTGATCCTCCCACCAACCTCCCCTCTGGTAACCATCAGTTCGTCCTCTATAGTGAAGAGTCTGTTTCTTGGTTTGCCTCTCTTTTCTTCCCCCTATGATCATTTGTTTCTTAAATTCCACAGATGAGTGAAATGCACCCTGATGTTTATAACAACATTATCTACAATAGCCAAATTATGGAAAGAGCCCAAATGTCCATCAACTGATGAATGGATAAAGAAGTTGTGGTGTGTGTATATATATGTATGTATATATATATACACATATATATACAAAGAAATATTACTCAGCCATAAAAAAGAATGAAATTTTGCCATTTGCAACAACGTGGTTGGAGCTAGAGTTTTAACACTAAGCAAACTAAGTCAGTCAGAGAAAGCACTGGTTTTCATGATAAAATTAGAGGGACTTGTCCTGGATGAAAATGGCCCTCAGATATAATGAAATCTTACTTAAGAATTGAGAGATTCTCTGTCTAAAAGATTCTAAAAAAAAAAAAAAGCTTCTGAGTCCATATTAACAATATTTAAAATATGAACATAATTTAAATAAGTAATGCTTAAAACTCTTTCAACAGCTAATATTTACCAACCATCAGTGAATTAATACTTCATTTTTGTATATTTAACTAATGAACAGTTTTCTATTCAGGATTCGATAAGAATATGGCATAAGGATGAGAAATAGGGATAAGAAAGATAAGAATATGGTACTTGCTGAGCCTGAAGAAGCACCAAATATTGTCGGTCAGTAGCTTTTCATATTTAGTTTTCTCACGTTCATATGCCTAGAGGGAGAGCAGGCCACTGCCTGCCACAGCTAACAAGACAAGGTAAAGGACAAGAAGGTTATTTTCCTTGACATGGGCTTATTATTCAACTGATGCATTTCTCAAATTTGAAATTAGGTGAATTGGTAAAGCAAGAAATCTCTTATAAATATGATAGAAGGATTCATAAAATTTTAATTGTATAGAATTTTTACAGATTCAGCAATTTGAATTCCAACATTTACAGAAGATGCTACACAAAGGTTTTGGTTGACATTGAAAGAAAAACACTAACTGCCAAAGTAACAGGTCTCTTCACCTTGTCAGGTTTTTAATGACATGAGCAAAGGTTTTAGATTAAAGGTTACAGTTTACTTTCAGGGTTCTTTCCACACATAGTATTCTTTTATGGACAACTTTTCTCACTCTCTGACATTCCTGTCTTCCTCAGGAAACTTGAGAACTGGGATAAATAAAGGAAGAGGTACAGAGAGATGGAAAGGTGAGGCTGAAGGCATTTGGGCTGCGATTTTAATAGCCCAGGAGTTGTCGATCACAGGTGAGCCTTCTGACTGCAATTTTTTTTTTATTAAATGTTAAAAAAAATAACACATAGGCATATCAATTATACTCCTAAATCTTAGATGTGAGGCCATTAGTCTTAGAAACATGCTTATTAGCATGACTGTTGGCTAAAACTTGGGGAGTCATATTCCTGTAGATTATATTTGGAGAAGAGATAATTAAATACATAAATGATTTGGGAGATAATAGATATTGCTATACATAATTCATTGGAAAATGTTTACCCACGTCTTAAATTTAAATCATTTCCAAAAATGCATATACGTTCCCCAAACCTATTATTTTGAATATGTAAACCATATTTCCTTTATTGAACTTGTGGAAATACTTAAAAACAACTGTCGTAAAAGTTCATTTTCACCTGTTAAACACTAGATTTTTGTGTGCCCCCCAAAATCTTCCTTAAGCATTGGTTTTTCATGATCTAAATAACAGAATGAAAACTGAAATAAATTAGTTATCTTGGCTTTTACAAATAGCCACATTTTTTGCTTTTAAAACAACATGAGGTGCCTGACTGTGAATATGTTTCTCTGTGTGAGATTATTCAATGAGTTCAGCCAGTCAGTCATATAAAACTGTTTTGCTTGAAAATGGCTCTTTTGCAAAATTTTTTATATTTTGACATCAGCTTTCAGCATAACAGAAACACAATCAAAGTTAACATTTATATTAGCTGATTTTTAATGGTTGAAATAACAAGATGGAAAAATAAAAGAGCACAGAGGTAAAGCAGGAAAATTAAGCATAAGGAAAGTGTTAATAAAGGAGAAAGAACAGAGATTCAGATTATTGCCTTGTAGCCATACGGTTAGCTATTAGACTGCATTTTAGAAGCTATTTTTACTGTTAATATAACCTGCAGAGCCATACATAAAACCCTCCCATTAATCTGACTTTTCCAATTATCACTCCTTTGCTTTTCTTTATATTTTTACCATTATTATATCTATCCCTAATTACATAGATTGGTTTTTGCCTGTGTTGTTAAATTCTGCATAAATGGAATCATGCTATGTGAACTGTTGCTCTTGCCTAACCTTAAGTCAATAGATTCATCCATGTTATTGTGTGTACTTGCAGTCCGTTCCCTCTCGTACTGTGAAGCATTTCATTGTGTGAGTATATCACAACTGATTATCCATCCCATTGTTAATGGGCATCTTAACCATTTTCACTTTAAGATATTTAAGCCAAATATTTCTAAGAACACGCGGGAGCACTCATCCTGGTACCTATAAACGTATCTCTAGGTATATCCCATCTAGGGGGAAATCTCTGGGTCATGGAACAATATGTATATATTCAACTATAATAAATAATGCCTCCTTGTTTTCCACAGCGGTTTATCAATTTCTATTCCTACCAGTGAAGGTTGTTTCTGTGGCTCCACATCCTCACCAACACTTGGAACTCTCAGACTTGAAAGTTTTTACCAACCTGAGAGGTAGGTATAGATATCCCATTGTGGTTTTGATTTGCCTTTTCCTTATCACCAATGATATTGAATACCTTACAAAATGTTTATTGACCATTGGAAAGATGTTTTGTAAATGCCTATTGAAGTCTATGGGCATTTTTCTGTTGAGCTGTCTATATTTTTCTTATTGGTTTATATATATATTTTATATATTCTGAACAAGAGCCTTTTCTTGGCTATATGTCTTAGAAATATCCTGTGAGGCTTGCCTTTTTGCTATCTTAATAATATCTTTTTTTCTATTTTCCATGTTACCTTTTATTTTTTATGAACATATTTACCAATAGGCTACTGACTGAAATATTCCATCTAGAACATGAAATAGTCACTCTGCCCCATTTCTCAAACATCCATTTTGTCCTTTCACATACCGTTTTTATTATTGAGTTATCAATTCTCTTAACAAATTTTTAAGCGAACTAGTGTTGAATGATAAGCATAATGTTATACAGCAGATCTCTAGAACTTTTTCATCTTCCACAATTAAACTTTATACCCATTGAACAGCAGCTCCCCATTTCCCCTTTCTACTACCTTTGGCCTCCATTCTCTCTATTTCTATGACTTCAGCTTTTTCAGATTCCATATATAAAATGAGAACATACAGTATTTGTCTTTCTCTGTCTGACTTACTTCACTTAGCATAATACTCCCAAATTCTACCCATGTTGTCCCAAAAGGCAGGATTTCCTTCTTTTTCATGGCTGAATAATATTCCTTTGTGTGGTGTGTGTGTGTGTGTGTGTGTGTGTGTGTGATGTTTTCTTTATTCATTCATCCATTAGGCTGTTTCCATGTCTTGGCAATTGTAAATAATCCTACCATGAACATGAGAATACAGATGTCTCTTGGAGATACTGATTTCCTTTCCTTCAAATATATACCCAGGATTGTGATGGCTGGATCTTATGGTAATTCTTTTTCTAATTCATTGAGGAAACTCCGTATTGTTTCCCATAGTGGCTGTACTAATTTACATTTTTCCAATAGTGCAAAAAAATTCCCTTTCCTCCACATCCTCGCCTACACTTGTTATTTCTTGTCTTTTTTATTTTAGCCATTTTAACAGGAGTGAGGTGATCTCATTGTGGTTTTAATTTGCATTTCCCTGATGATTAGTGATGTTGAGCATCTTTTCATGTGCTTGTTGGTCATTTGTATGTCTTCTTTGGAAAGATGTCTATTCAAATCCTTTGTCCATTTTTTAATTGTACTCTTTGTATTTTACTATTCGGTTGTATGAGTTCCTTATATATTTTTGATAAAAACAGCTTATCAGATGGAATGTTGCAAATATTTTCTATCATTCCATATGGTGCCCTTTCATTTTGCTGATTGTTTCTTTTGCTGCTCAGAAGCTTGTTAGTTTGATGTAGTCTCACCTACTTATTTTTGCTCTTGTTCCTTGCACTTCTGATAACATTTCCAAAAAATTGTTGTCAAGACCAGTGTTGAGGAGCTTTTTCCCTACATTTTCTTCTTGTGGTTTTACAATTTAGGGTCTTACTTTTAAGTCTAATACATTTCAAGCAGTATACAAACAATGCTTATATCTTTGATTGCTTGCTGGCCATTAACCTCAAAAAATATTTTGAGAGTTCCCTGGGGCCTTGGGATAACTGTTTTCCCCTTCAAAAAGGATTTGCATTTGCATCTGCCTGCTACCTAGGGGCTTCACACTCCTGAACCATATCAGGCTAAATTCAAGTCTTGAGTGTCCCTGGTCTAATTAGGCTTTGCCTACTCAGGGTGCAAATCTGAGAGAGGATTCTTCTGGACCCTCCTAAGGAAGGGTCTCTGGAAGCCACAACCCCAGAGATCCATTTTCTTCTCCATTCCAAAGATAGCAAGGCAGCCATCTGAGCAGTTCCCAATGGCTGCAGAGGTAGGAGAGAAAAATCTAAATCCAATTCATCCATACCTGAGGATGTAACATCTGGGGCTCCAGCTGAGAGGAAGGGTTCTCCTGCAAAATTTTCCACTTTAGTAGGCTGTGGGCCTTGACTTCTCTCTGGACATGATTATAGACATGGACCCAGAGCTCAAATGGCTGCGGCAGCAATAAGTGTCTTCTGGATAAAGATAGCCTTTGTGCTTTAATGTTCTGCTTACCTCCCAGTTACAGGATCTCATCCAAACACTGGTCAGGGAGGTCCCAGTAACTTTTCAGATCTTGAATATTTTTAAACTGCTGTATACACAAACATGCACATATTCAAACATATACATATGAACTTTTGTCCAGCATATTTTATTGTTTTCAGTGGGAGGGTTAATCTGGGTTACCCAACTGACTCTCAGAAACAAGACTTAGATGGTATTTTTAAGTGTCTTTGTCAAGCAAATAATTTTTCAGATCTATTTGGTTTTGTTTCTTGTTTTTTTTAGCACATTTTTTCCTGTGCCATAATTATACTTTGTATTTGGTACCCCCCTAGCTATAACACTTTTCCTTCCTGCATTGTCCTTTACTGAGCTCTTTTTTTTAATGTATCCATTTCTGTCTTTTTTTGAGAGAGAGAGAGCACGGGGGCCAGGGGGGCGAGGGAGAGGAAGAGAGAAAATCTTAAGCAGGTTCCATGCCCAGCACAGTGCCCAACACAGGGCTCGATCTCATAACCTGAGCCAAAATCAAGAGTCAGACATTCAACCAACTGAGCAACCCAGGCACCCCTACTGAGCTAACTCTTATTCATCCTTTAAGATAGTCCAGGAATCATCTCAGCAAGTCTTATTGCATTCTATTCTCAAATAATTAGAGTTGGTGTCCCCATGCACTTTGCTGCAGAGAAGAAATACTTAACAACCTAAGTATTGCAGAGGTACTAGTCAATATAGGTAGACACACAGACTAATAAGAACAGATACCAGCTGTAAACAACCAGTACCAGCATGTACTGAGTAAATATCAGCATGTTCAAAGAATGTACTACAATAAGGTGTGATAATAAATGTATATTATCACAGTACACTGTTCTCTAATTTGCTGTTTACATATCCCCTTTGATAATCTGTGAGGCCATTATGGACAGGGAGCAGTCATATTCACCTGGAATCTTATGTTGCATGGATTCTTGGTGCAAAGAAGGCCCCAATAAATATTTTTTTCAATTAAGTTAAAGAAATGCTATGTTCATGGAACTGCCTCAAAAATTCATTAAATAAATCACTTCTTATCCCTTCACAGCTTTAACCACTAGAAGTTCATGAACAATGAATTCACTGTCCTCATCCTGTTGGAACACCTCTGCTGAACTTTTGAACAAATCCTGCAATAAAGAGTTTGCTGATCAAACCCTCAGCATTGTAGATACAATCATCCTCCCTTCTATGATTGGGATTATCTGTTCAATGGGGCTGGTTGGCAACATCCTCATCGTATTCACTATAATAAGGTAAGAGCTTCTACTGTTTTCCATAATTTAGGCACATTCTATACTCACTAAATGAATCCTTTTCCCTCTATAGGATTTTTCTTAATGAAATTGGTTTTGGAAATATTTGGTTAAGATCATTAAAGAAGATTCTACAGATATTTGCATCATGTATTAAGTAACATCTGAGTTGCAAAACTCAAAATGAAAAGACCTAAGCCAGTGCTTACTGCTGGGTTAATGAATTTTTAGAGCAGTGATTTTCAATCTTAGCCCCATACAGGATCACCTGGGGAGCTTTCAAAAATCCTAATACATAGTTTCATACTAGACTAATTAATTCAGAATCTCTAGAGCTGGAGTCCAGGCATGAAGTAAAACTGCAATGCAACCATTTTATTTTCAACTTTCAACAATAAGAGTTTTCCTGTGTACAGCCCAGAGATGTTTATACAGCTAATAAAGACAGAGTTTCTATATTTATTTTAAAAAACAACAACAACAACAACCTGTCCTCCTCAGGTTGTGAAAGAGACTATTTTGTACTCATTTGGGCAAGAGAGAGAAACTCCACCTGATTGCCCAAAGATTCAGGCCGTCACAGAGCGTGGGCTGTTCCCCTCGGTGTAGACTAGGCCCATGTAGGTCAAACTGAGAGACATCTGCTCCCAACACCTCCTGCCTTTGCTTCACATCTCCCACCTCATTCAGGTAATTTCCTCCTTCCTCTCAACCCCAGGGCAAAGAGCTCAACCTGGAAAATAAGAATAGATTTACTTGTTTCCCATGGTTCAGAGTTACTGTACAGAGTCAGTGTGCCCCCTCACTGCTTGATATCTTTGCTATCCTGATTATTTTCACATTTAAGTTTCACTTGTTTTAATCAACATAAGATGTTAAATGTTACTGCCCTAGTCTCTAATCATGCTTATAACCATCATTAAAGAAAATTTCATCCATGCTTCTCTATAAGAAAACACATTCAAAAGTACTTCCTAGTAGGTGTTTTCAGCATTATATTAACAAATAACTACAACGATCTTTTGTGTAGCATATTATACTTTACAAAGCGCGTTGCAACCTCATTTAATCCTCAGAAGAGCAGTACTATCATTATACCCATTTAGGGAAAGAGGCCTAGGAGAGAAAATAACTTGTCCAGCATCACACAGCTAGTAAGTGACTGTCCTGGCATTGAACTCAGATCCCATGATTGCAAATTCCAAGCTATTTTCTCCACACTGATAAAAACAAACAAATCAAGGCACCTGGGTGGCTCAGTCAGTTAAGCGTCTGCCTTCGGCTCAGGTCATGATCCCAGGGTCCTAGGACAGAGTCCCACATCGGCCTCCTTGCTCAGGAGGGAGCCTGCTTCTCCCTCTGCCTCTGCTCCTCCCTGTTCTTTTTCTTAAATAAATAAATTAAATAAATAAATAAACTTTTTAAAAAATCATCAAAACTAGAAAGATGGTTGGATTTACCATGTGGATAAAAGAATCCTCACAGAACCAATTAAGAGTAAGAGCAGCCTTCAGGATGGTGATGGAGATGACACTCACCATCCCTGAGAAAGCTCATAACTGGTCACTTTCTCCAGGTGGCTTCTCACCAGCAAGCCCACTTTCAAATTTTTATTGTCATTATCTCTGCCGTTAAATGTAGCATTATAAATGGTATTTTTTACACCATCCATATTGAAAATTTATTTAGTATATTAGAATTTTACTCTCAATGAATTCAGGCATTTTTTTTATTGTATCCTGTAAAGCCATTTGTGACTATCAAACATTTTATTTTTTTAATTTAAATTTTAGGTAGTTAACATATGGTGCAATATTAGTTTCTGGAATATCAAGCATTTTACATTAATTTTTTTAAGTGCTAGAAGTAGTTCAACGCAATACGTATTACTAATGCCTATTGCAAACCCAGCACCAAGGGTTATGAAAATACCAAAGAGGGGCGCCTGTGTGGCTCAGTTGGTTGGGCGACTGCCTTCGGCTCAGGTCATGATCCTGGAGTCCCCGGATCGAGTCCCGCATCGGGCTCCCTGCTCGGCGGGGAGTCTGCTTCTCCCTCTGACCCTCCCCCCTCTCATGCTCTCTGTCTCTCATTCTCTCTCTCGCAAATAAATAAAATCTTTAAAAAAAAAAAAAAGAAAAGAAAATACCAAAGAAATGTGGCAGCATCTGATTCTAAAAAGTTCATAGACTAGTGGAAAAGGTAAGATTTAAACACATAAAATTGAAAAACAATACAAGACATTATAAACACTCAAGTGAAAAAAAAAAAAAGGATGAGTTCAAATAATGAGTTCCAGGAAGGGTAATAAAAGTAATCAGATATTCTCAGGAAGCCTCAAGGAGGCAATAGCACCAAGTAGAAAGTTAATAGTCAGAAACATGAGAATGTTTCTAGCTCGCTCCTGTTTGCCAGTTGCTCCTGTCCACTTCTCCTTCCATCTTCCCCTCGTACGCCTTGGTATTTTTACTGTCCGCTCTTAGAGATATATGTAGCATGCCTCACACCCATACAGGCTTGGCCCCACTGAGGAGAAATCAAGTTCTTATAATGTGTTGGCCCTGCAGAAATGGTTGCATTTTTTACAGGCAACTTTTATATGCAAAGACTCTTCAATGTTAGATTTCAGACCCTGCGACAAGCTGCTGAAGAGGTATTGGGGCCAGAGAAAATTCCTGGTTCCCCTCAAATTACACCAATAGATAATGGCCTGATCCTATGTACTCATCTGGAGACAAAGCTGGAAAAAAGAAGAAATGTGGAAAATGAACTCTTCTAAAAGTCAATACTGAGATATAATTCCTGGAAACAGATTCTCAACATAAAGCAAATAATCATTTAACTGGAAAAAAGAAAACCTAAGCCATCATACTGACTAATTTATTTGCAATGATTGTGAAAAACCTGTCTTTTCTTTGTATCATTACCATTTTATAGATAATATGTGAGAAGATATATGTTAATGGAGCATTTAAGATGAATCTTTTAGTCTCTCAAAAAACATTTGGGAGCAACTTAATTTTAATTTTTATTACTAGGACTTTAATATTTTTCTTTGCAAATTGCTCTCCAAAAAAGTATTAGTCTTTCAAAAGTCATGTGAAAGAAAATTAATTTAAATTTTTTTTTGGCTTGGAATTTATCTAACTCTTTTTTTTTTTTAATTGCTCTCCAAAAATTTTAAGGTAATTTGTATTAATATTTTCATCATGCCTTGCCATAACCTTTTATTTGTTACCTTCTTACCAGATGGGTGGCTTAATTAAAATACTAAGACTACACTAAAAATAAGGAGAAATAGATACATTTAAAGATTTAGGGACTTTCCCATTTATGATGAATATTTGTCTCAGAAGAGGATGAATAGAACTAAAAGTCAGTAAGATCATTAGCAATGCTGGGAAGCAAGCAATGAACTAACTCCTGACTTTGCAAAGGAATACTAGAAACATGTATGAAAAAAATAGGTTTAAGGAAGATGGAGTTTCCAGAATAACAGGTTCTATGTGGTTGTTTTTAAAAGTAAGAAGTAGAGCGCCTGGGTGGCTCAGTCGTTAAGTGTCTGCCTTCAGCTCAGGTCATGATCCCAGGGTCCAGGGATCGAGTCCCACATCGGGCTCCCTGCTCAGCAGGAAGCCTGCTTTTCCCTCTCCCACTCCCCCTGCTTGTGTTTCTGCTCTCGCGATCTCTCTCTCTGTGTCAGGTAAATAAATAAAATCTTTTAAAAAAAATAAAATAAAAGTAAGAAGTAATTTGTGCATTAGGAAGGTGACTATAAAGTAATGAGGCCAGATGATTCCTAGTCTGTCACGCATTAAATTCACAGCTAGTCAAAAGGAAGCCAGATTAGAAAATGTAGGAGGGAAATTGGGCCAATTATAACATAATCATTTCTCCCTTTTATTCTTCGGAGAGAGATTAGTGAACTCCATTGCACAATTAGTTCCACAGTCACAGTGGGCCCTGGGAAGCTACTTCCACAAAGGGGAGGATGTTCTTCTCCATCAGTCCCTCACCCCCACCTCCTGAACACATCTTTCACCTGACAGACAGCTTCATGTGGGCAAAGACTCTAAGGGATGGCCTTCTTCCTGATAAATAAAAAGTCCTCGTTCTGTCATTCCCTGACCTCAACTCCCTGTCAACAAGTTCACACTAAATCATGAATTACTGCAACACCTTACTTTAAACCCTACCAATGGTATCTACATTTTATACAGAGATTACAAGAGGGTTAGTGCGTTAACCTGAAGGAACACTAACGATCTAATGGTGGAAGACCAGTTGCTAAGACAGATGGGGAGGGGAAATACTTAAAACAAGGCCTCTTCCTTTCTCCCACCCAGTTTAAATCATAACTACTGGCTCCCTCTGACCCAGCCCTCAGCCATTCTCAGAGTGTCAGCCACATGTAAGCTCTTGCTGGGGTTGACCATACTCTTGCTGCACACATACACTATGTTTTAGATACTGCAGAACCTCTCAGTTACGTCTGTTCCCCTGAACTGGAAAGTTGTTGAGAGAGCCTCCTTGCGATGGTCCAGTGCACCAAGACAACTCTGGAATCTAAATGGGTTGAATGCCTTGCCCAAGGACACGAGGGTGTAGAAAGGAAAATGGAATACCCAGTCAGGTTCTCTTTCAACTGTATTATACTACGTATCTAGAGCACGGTTGGCAAATAGGTCACTTGACCCTAAACTCTCCCATCCATGCCAACCATCTCTAATCTGTGCACAGGTTTGTCCTGTAACTAGTGCCTGTGTGTGTGAAGACTCGGAATTCTTCTCAGCACAGTGCTCTGCAAAATCACTACTAATCCACTGGGGTTGGCTCACAATAGGAATTTAATTCAACTGGAGTTAAATGCCTAACGGGGGCTGGTAAGGCAACCCAGAGATACACAAAAGCAGGAAGCTACTACTGTGTCCTACCACCATCTCCCACCCCACACCACCACCCTTCTGGCCCTGAGCTGGATGGAGAAAAGGAGGCAGGTGGTTTTACAGACCTCAGGAGTCTGGGCTGCTTGGTGGGGCCTATAGCCATAATGGGATCTGGGACCATGGAATAGGGGCTACAGGATGAAGGTGGAGCCATGGATGGAATGCAGCCACTGCCCAGAGATGCCAACAGCAGAAGGAACAAGGAAATGCGCTGGTCTCCCCTCTCCTCCATCTTCCAGTTTCTCCTCCAATAGTGCTTCCCATTGGCCAAAACCAACCAAAAGCCAGTTGACAAAGATACCTAGGAACACAACTGGAGAAGGGTGGGAAATGGATTTGAGAGCAAGCTGATCAGCAAAGCAGCCTCCTGCATGTGTGGTGTTATATGTTTTAGCAGTTTTCTTTAATCCATAGCATATATTGTTATTTCCGACTACAACATGTAAACACATTTTTAATAGAAAAATTTTAAAGTCAAATCAGTCCTACTACTATTACCTAATAATCATTGTAATCAATTGATACATGATTCCAGCATATTTTTAAACACATGTTGAAATAAAATTATAAATGTTACATAAATTTATGCTACATACATAATTGAGACTTTTTTACTTCAACAACTATATAATTCATTGTAGGATAATGTGGAATACCATAATTTATTTTATCATTCTTCAAATTAGTGAGCATTACATATGGCTATGTTAACCATATGGAAAACATGTTAGCTAAAATGATCACTAGTCTACATTTTTTATTTTACATGTTTGAGTCATGAGAGAGAGAAATCTAATGAAGTCTGTCAACAGAAAATCTGGAGATAAATTAGATCTAAAAAAAGAATATAAGTTGTATAGGTAGAGACTTTACAATTCCTCTTTATTTTTGTTTTAATTTCTATGTTGTCACTTTTAGTAAAGAAAGCAATAATAAACATAATGTGTTATTTTTATTGCCCTATTATCTTATGTCCAGATCATCGTTTGCTTCAGAATTCTCTTTTTCTATACAGAATATCATCTAGAAACACTTAATTTAATTCTTTTTAATTGCCAGTTAATAGCCTGTACTGTCCCCAACAATAGAATTACCATAATTCATTATCAGTAAATGATGGGTGCCTGTCTAGAGAAGAGCAAGGGCCGTGAATCTAATTGCTGCAATTAGACCCTAAGCAACCACTTATGGTTTATATCCCAATTCAAATGGAAAAAACATCTGTTTAGAGGCTAAGATTTATGGGGGTTTTTTGTGGTGTTTTTGCTTTGTTTTTTGTTTTTTTAATGTGGAACTCTTTCTACCTGACCTCTAGGGTCTATTCTCCTCCACCCCTCCCCTGCCAAAGGCCTGGAGAAGACAGAGAATGAGAGACCAAGGACAGTCCCTTGGCTGCTCTTTTGGTTGACCGATCTTTTCTTCAAATCTCTTCTCATTTTGCGTCTTTCTGATATGTCACCACCTGCTGGGGACAAGGACCCAACATGCTTTATAGTGGCATCAACAAGGCCCAGAGTGTGGTTGCTGAGTTAGGAACTCAATGGCAGTAACTCCCCACACAACATGTACTTGCCAGGGCCTGGGTAAAATATCCTCGCCGACTAGTCTCACAGAAGGATTCTCTGGCTTAGAAATAAAGGTCACAGGCTGTAGAATTTTCAGCCAATGAATAATAGAGTCAGACATTAGCCTCCAAACCACAGAGCAAAGCCCTGAGCTAGCAGTTGTGGCATAATCTTAGAGCTAACTTTTATGTGCTCTTTAAAGTCTTATTTGTCCTCAGTTCAGATGCCACTTTTGCCAAGAAATCTTCTCTGACTGTCCCCAGGGGAGGGGGCAGAGGCCCCTTTTGGGTACTCCTTGTGCTTCCTCTAGCTTTCTCCCATCACACTGCAGTGATCGTTCATTTAGACATATCTAGACTACAAGCTCCTCGATGTTACAACTTATAGATTACTTAGCTTTGCAGCCCCAGAGCACAATATAATGCTTGACATATAATTGGTGTTCAATAAAATATTTGTTGAATTAATGAATATTATCTCCCAGATAAAGATGTTACCTGTTTATTATTGAATGTTCCAACTCCTTGTACCTAGGGACCACCTGAATTTTAAATTTAAATTTCTGCTCTTAGAAAAATTCTTTTGCCTACAGAGTGTCATATCTAGATAGCATTGAATTCACTCTCCCCAGCAGGAACCATGAGATCATTCTCTGAGCCCTCTACCAGTTTACTCTTCAGATTCTGTCTCCACAATATCTGGATTTCAGGGTCTTAATTTATAGTCTTTGCTATTGGGTTAGATTTTGTAGGAATATTTCTAAGTAAAGGTTGAAATTTCTTTCACAATGACCTATTAGGATTGACTTCCACTTCAGTGGAGAAAAAAAATGCATTATACAATGGAAACCATTTGTTTTCCCTGTTCAGCTGTTTTTGGTGCTAGCTTGAGTGAGCTTAGAGTTGGTATAATTTGTTACTATGTAGAAATTACCCCCAAAACTTAGTGGCTTAAAACAATAAGCATTTATTATCTCACACCATTTCAAGGGGCGAGAATCCAGGAAGAGCTTAGCTGGGTGGTTCTGGCTCAGAGTCTCTCACCAAGTTGCAGTTAAACTGTCCTCCAAGGCAACAGTCATCTCGGCAGGAGTCGGAGCATCTACTTCCAAAGTAGCTCACTCACACACCTGGAAGACTGGTGCTGGCTGTTGGCAGGGGGCCTCATCTCCTCTCCATGTGGACCTCTCCACAGAGTTGCTTAAGTATCCTCTCAAGATGGCAGCTGGCTACCCCAGAGAAAGTGATCCAAGAGAGAGCAGGGAGGAACCCTATAATGCCTTTATGTTCTTATGTCATGCATTGTCATTTCCACCATATTCCATTTGTGAAAAGTGGGTTACTAAGCTCAACCACCCTCAGAGGGAGGGAACTAGGTTCCATCTTTTGAAATATCAGAGAATTTGTGGCCATATTTTTAAGCCCCCAAAGTAGTTATCAGATATATAGGTCAGAATGTTTAAATATGCACAAGACTAGGCATTTGTATGTGCATTTGTGTAGGTTTTCCTTTAACTTCTTTTAAAGTTCATTTTGACAACTAACAATTTGTAACAGGTGGCAGTAATTGAAGAAGGTGCACACTTTCAATATCAATCCTCAGTTTCCGTGCTTTTCTTTCAGGTCCAGGAAAAAAACTGTTCCTGACATTTATATCTGCAACCTGGCTGTGGCTGATCTGGTTCACATCATTGGAATGCCTTTTCTTATTCATCAGTGGGCCCGGGGAGGAGAATGGGTGTTTGGGGGGCCCCTCTGCACCGTTATCACATCCCTGGATACCTGTAACCAGTTTGCTTGTAGTGCTATCATGACTGTGATGAGTGTGGACAGGTAAGTGAAGAAACTTTGAAATAGCTTAACATAATTCAGAAGTGTCTGTACCTCCCCACTGTCATCCCAATTTAAGCAACATGGGTGCTAGTTTGTAACAGCCATGTTCCTCTTCCTTTGCTTGTCTCATTGTAGGACTTAAAAATCTTTTTTCCAACTTTCATAGAAATATATATTTTTAATGGAAAACTTAAAACACTAAAATCTCCTTTTTGCAAATCATTCTTTTTAACTTCAGTTTTATTTATAATTCACTGCAAGATAAAAATATCTTGAAATCATGAAATGTTGGAAACCAGAATGAGTGCATCATTCTTGCAATAAGGAAGCTGAGGTCCCAGGAAGTGAGGGGCTTTTCTGAAGGCACATGGTGAGTCAGTGGCAGAGCTGAGAACCGAAGTAGGTCTCCTCACTCTGTCCAGGGCTATTTCTGGTATGTTCAATGTCTCACTGGGATGTTCGATGTCTCACAGACTCCTGTTATCACCTAGCAGCTTGAAGGAATCTGGGGAATAGATTTGGGCTCCTGAATAGTTATGAAGAGATGTTCCAGTACCAGGAAGACCGTATTTTACATCTTTTACACCCCTTGTTATGACTGGTTAATGCAAATGCTGCCATTTTACATCATTAGAAGCGCTTTCGACTCTGACCTGGAATGTGCCAGAACCATATTCACCAACAATGTAAACTAATGTTATTAGAGGAGATGATAGTGATGGTGGGTACTTGTGGAGCAAGTGAGTGGTGGAGCCCAGTTCAGACCCAGGCTGTCTCTAGAGAGGGAAGGTTGCTCATAACTACCGCCTTATCTGGCCTCTGTAGGAAGCAGGCAAGTTAGGATGTCCCTGCATCATCCAGATGCTAGGACCTCCAGACTAGGTCTTAGCAGCATTCCCCAAATAGAAACAAGCCCTAAAGACAGAGTAATATGCATAACAGGAATTTTCTCAGAGAACAACCCACTTAAAATCTCCATCCATCTTCCCATCCCTACCCTAAGTTAGCACACTTGACTTCCCCCCCCTTGCTCTGATCTACTTTATCTTTCTCCCTTGCTGCCAATATATCACATAGTTTAATTTACTTTGTGTGTGGTTGTATGTGTGTACTGTTTATTGTTCAGCTTCCCCTGCCCCTCAAATGTAAATTCCACAAAGGCAGGGTCTTTGATCACGAATATGTCCCAAGTATCTGCGTGACACTGCCTGGCACAGGGGTGCTCAAAAAAATATTGATGAATGAATGACTGTCAGTCTTGAGGACTATGTTAAATTTCCCTGGGTCCATCCAGGACTCCTTCCTGAGCTCTGCCTCTTTAGCCTTCCACATCTGCCTTTGGGGTGGGGGAGTGATGAGCAGTTTTTCAAATGAATAAAAAAAGGACTAACGAGGTTCAAAGAAATCATTCACTGAATCATTATTATTCAGACATGAATAATGATGGTGATGTTTAATGCATTTTTTATAACCTGTTGCCTTCCTGTAAAAGAATTCTCGAAATACAGAGTGTGCTTCTCAATTTATAATTAACACCACATTTTAAAATCAATGTACTATGTAGGCCTGGTTAGTTCAGCTGAAGCCAGCTAATGCTGACACAGGGCAGGCCCACTGCAAGAAAGCAACGTACAGTACAGATCCTAACCAATCGTAATCCCATTCTCAGAGATAAGAAAAGCTTCTTCATACCCTGTACCCTGAAGGCAGGAGAGTATTGGCTTTTTCTCTAAAGAAGGGAAATCATACCTCTTCTGTAAACCTCTCACTGCAAATAAAGAGAACGGACATTGTCTGCGTTGGAACAGACCAACTGTACACATTTCCTAAGGCTCACAGGTTCTTTTCTTTGAGGGTGTTTGTGTATGTGCATGTGTGTCTTATACACCTGAATGTCATTTTTTTAAAATCTAATGGACACAGTGTGCTAAAATTTTACTTTAGAATTAAGACACTCAGGCCCTTATCCTTCTCTTGCCCTCCCTCTAGAGGATCACATGACCAAAGAAAAATGAAGATTCTATAAAACTGAACTTTTTCCTCTTCAGCATTTCTTAAAGTTCCAACTGTACTAAATGCATAAAACTTCAACAATATCTGTAATTTTGTAAAAAGAAACGGAGTTTTCTTTGCAAGGCCATAAACATGACACTGGTCATGTCAGTGCCATCAGTAAGCCTTATTATTTATACATTAAGTCATTTTAATTGCCAATTCAACAGAGCATAAATTTTAAGTGTTTCTAATAATTTTCATCCTTCTTTCTCTGATTAGTAATAACTACAAGTATGTGTAATATTTCAGTAGTGGGTGCCTACCTCCAAATCAACACCAAAAAATTATGTAAACACCCAAAATATTAAAAACATATACCTCCAGATGAAAGCTGCCTAGACTACTTTTGTAAATAAATTCTCTAGAACATCAAAAGTCAGTAAGTAGAAGCCAAATTCCCTATTCATTCATTCATTCATTCATTCATTCATTCATTCATTCATTCAACAAATATTTGAGTATGGCCATAGGCCAGGAACTATGCTGGATACAGGAGATAAAAGAACATTAAACTAATAGTCAAGGTTTCTGCCTTTGTGGGGTTTTCACTCCTGAGATGTAGACAGACATTAAGTGAAAAGTCACACAGGTGAATGTGTATTGCCACACAATGATACATATTAGGAAGGAAAAGGAGAGTTCCCCTACGATCTGCATGTATAGTCATGAGCCCTTGTATAGAGTGAGTGGTCAGGGGAAGCTTCGCTGAGACACAGACTGTTAGATAGAAACTCAAAGGAAGAGCAGGAGGAATTAGAGGGAGATTCTGCCAGGCAGGTAGGACAGCATGCACCTGGCCCCAAAAGGGAAAGGAGCTTGAAGGAAGGCCAGAGAAAGACTGACACAAACTACAGCCTAAGTGGCAGGCAGGGCCAGGTGGAGAAAGACTTTGCAAAAGCAATGGTAAGAATTTTGAATTTTATCCAAAAGGCGATGGAAAACCGGTGAGGGGTTTTCAGCTGGGGGAAGGAGGATGTTGGGGTGAGGATATAATCAGAGAAGATTCGCTAATCTATTGATCCCATGACTCCATCATCCTTTAATCCCAGACAGAATGATGGCTGGGCTGCTGTGCAATCACTACCCCATCCCCTTCCCCAGCAGGGGCAGGAGGGGTGGGGAGGGGTCCTTCTCTCCTTAGCCGCAGGTGATGAAAGTGCAGTATTCAGGAGGAGGAGCAGCTGGGGTGCCCTGGGCTGCAAGAATCTCCCTGCGTGCCAAAGGGTCCCTTAACTAAGTTTTCCCTTAAAAAGTCCTGCCTCTTATGCAAAATTGAAAGAACAGGGGATAGGAAATTTTTTATTTTTATAAATCTTCCTTAAGTAGCTCTACAAAAATTCAATGACCATCAAAACATATTTTACATTAATTTAATGTCTGCAAACGCTGCCTTCCAACACCCGCACCTCCAGCAAAAGTGCGCTTTCACAAATACTCTTCCTTCTGGGTCTAGGCTCTTTAGCTTTCAGTTGGCTCTGAAAAATTCTTCTTGGATTTTCTAGAGAACCAAATATATTTGGTATGTCAGGACTTCAAGTTTAATTAATGATTATCCTTTTTTTCTGAATCAGAAATAGAATAAAGAGAAGAAAGAAAACCCCTCTCCCTCTGAAATTAGCCCATTTCCCCTCTCTGGCCTCCAGCCTGAGTTCCCTGAGGAATTTGCATCGTCTGTACCAGTCACGTTTGTGTATCCTCACTGTGATTTCTGTGAACTGAACCTCCAGGAGCCTGGCGCCCCCACTGGAAAGCCATCTGGGCAAAATGTCTGTCCCAGTGGGCCAGAGCCTCATCCTGCCAGCAGACTCTCCTACCAGCCAGAGCACTCGCCTCCTTCCTGCCTCCATGGCAGTAAATCCTACTGGAAAGAGAGCCTCTCCCTCCTGGAGGAAACCCCAACTCAGAGACCACGTTTTCCAGAGCCTAGCCTATATAGGAAGCACCTTCGTAAAGAGAGAGTTTGCACAGGGCTGAATTTCACCATTATCAGTGTGTTCATGGAAATGACAGCTATTTCAGTGAGCGGTTTATTCAGACTTGCGGGGTCAAGAGTTGTTTTCTCTGCAGGTACCAGCCAGCTCTTAAAAAATATAACTTTCTTTTACCTGCTGGAGGGGTGCTTCAGGGAGGATAATAATACTAATAATTTACTCTTGTCATGAACCTTTCATCCTTGGAGCTCAGTGCTTTTATTGATTGTTCCCAAACCCCTTTTAACTGGCTTTGCAGGTACTTGGCTCTCGTCCAGCCATTTCGACTTACAAGCTGGAGAACGAGGTACAAGACCATCCGCATCAATTTGGGCCTTTGGGCAGCTTCCTTCATTCTGGCTTTGCCTGTCTGGGTCTACTCGAAGGTCATCAAATTTAAAGACGGCGTGGAGAGTTGTGCTTTTGATTTAACATCCCCTGACGATGTACTCCGGTAGGTTGTTAAAACTTAAGAAAAATAGAGTTGAATTAAGTTGTGAAGTGCTTCATCCTCCTTGTCAACATGTGAGCAGCCGCGGAGAGTGTCCTTGGGGATCCTCTAAGGGGCAGTCTCCCACTTACTTTTCCGCTTTCCACAATCAGGTTGGTAGCTTGCTTTTAAGAGGAGGGTAACCTTTAGAAAAAGATATGGAGTTTAATTATGTAGCCTCAATGGACACAAATATATTTAAATATGGATTTTAAAGATCCATGGCAACCAGACACAGCAGGAATGCAAAAATCAAGGGAGGAGCAAAATTTCCAAAATTGTCTAGGAGTTACTGAGACTCAGACCTCATTGGTATGCCACTGGAGTGTGGTTGAATGGTGTTTCCCCCCATATTCAAGTCCTAATCCTCAGTACCTGTGAATGTGACCTTATTTAGAAATAGGGTCTTTGCAGACATCATCAAGTTAAACGAGGTCCTGCTGGATTAGAGCCGGCCCCCAATCCAGGGATTGGTGTCCTCAAGAGGAGAGCAAGATTTGAAGGGACACACAGGGAGAAAGCCTGTGAAGACAGAGGCAGGGACTGGGGTGATGCATCTACAAGCAAAGTAACAGCAAGGTTTTGCCAGAAACCAGCAGAGGCGAGGAGAAAGGCATGGAGCAGATTCTCCCTCAGAGCATCCGAAAGGAGCCAACCCTGACAACAACCTTATTTTCAGACTTCTATCACCAGAATGGACACAATAAATTTCTGTTGTTTCAAGCCATCGGGTTTGTGGTATTTTGTTACAGCAGCTCTCAGTAACTAATACAGAAGCCAACACAGGGATTTCTCACATTTTAATTTGAAAGGAAAAATTAAGTCAAAAATTCTATTTGAAATTTTGAACACAGCATTGAAGTCCATGACTAAAATTTTTTGATGGCCTACTAAGGGCCATGTATTGTGCTAGGTGCTTTTTGCATACATTATCTCAAGTCAATCTGGAAGATTCCTTTTTCCCATCCACCACTTGTTAAATAGATGAGTCATTTCTGCATCATGTAGTCACAGCCCAAGAGGGATGGAGGTAGAGGCCCTTGCAAGGCTACAAATCCAGTAATGAAAATCTCCAGAGGACCGCAACATCAATAGGATTAATTGTTTATTCATTATTTCTCCCACCAGCACTGGCTGCACTCACAGATAAAAACCATCTGCCAATCTAAAGGTGAAATGATATTTAATCGCTGGTGGCCGATACATTACTATGGACCCCAATGTATCTTAAAGAGGAGCCCAACCTGAGATGACTGTAGAACTTCAGCCTGTGTCAAAGAAATAACAATGCTTCACTGTTTTGCACCAGCATCTGCTTCTGCTATTTTTGGTTGGTTATCATAAAGGATATTCTGAGGTTCTAGCCTCTGTTGATCTTCCCAGAATTAAGTTCTCATGGGGAACTGAGACTGGAACCACTGTGTGGCTTTCAGAGTCCCTCTAGTCCCAGGTGCTCTCTCTTCCTGCCACCCTGTCTACACCCACCCAACGTGGGCTGCCTTCTTCCACCAACGCCAAGGTTCTTCCAGGAAGGAAGACACCTGGCATCTGTGCAGAAATGGAGTTGGCTTACCTGAGAATTTCCCCTGGGGGAGCACCAAGGAAAAGACAGGCTCATTTCACAACAGGCCCTTTGAAAGGCCATCTGGAGCACTGATTACAAGTGTGGGTTGTGCAGCTGAACTGTCTGTCTGGGTTCAAATCCCACTTCTGCTCATTACTAGCTGAATAACCGTGGGCAAGCCACTTAACCCCACTGTGCCTTAGTTTGTTCTTCTGTAACATGAGAATATTAATGGCAATTGTACTCATGGGATTGCAGAGATTCAGTGGACTGAAGTATGTAAAGTACTCAGATCAGTGCCTATTATATAATAAATGCTACCTGCTATTCCATATTGTTGTTAATAACACTAAAAGATAATGGTAATACATATCTCACCTGTTCATACTCAGTAGCCTCAGGCTTGGCTAGAGAAGAGATAAGCTCTGTTGCTAGCAAACAATGAAGAGCAAGACTTTTTTTTTTTTTTTTTTGCAGTTTCTTTTCTTTTTTTTCTTTCAAGATTTTATTTAAATTTAAGTTAGTTAACATATAATGTAGTATTAGTTTCAGGGCTAGAATTTAGTGATTCATTACTTGCATAATAACACCCAGTGTTCATTACATCAAGTGCCCTCCTTAATGCCCATCACCCAGTTACTCCATCCCTCCACCCACCTCCCCTCCAGCAACCCTCAGTTTGTTCCCTATAGTTAAGAGTCTCTTATGGTTTGCCCCCCTCTCTGTTTTTATCTTATTTTATTTTTCTCTATGTAAAAGCAGCAAAGATCCTTAACTTTTCCAAGAACTTTTATCCTGGGCCCTGAAAAATTAGAGAATCATGCCTCATAAACTGTAAAAGTTCCTGGCATTGTGGATATGATAGTCATGTCTTCTCTCTCTCTCTCATTTTACAGGTATACACTTTATTTGACGATAACAACTTTTTTTTTCCCTTTGCCTTTGATTTTGGTGTGCTATATTTTAATTTTATGCTATACTTGGGAGATGTATCAACAGAATAAGGATGCCAGATGGTAAGTGCTTACCGTATCTTGCTTTATTTGTTGAAAGAACAATTCAGAGATCCTAAGACATCTACAACAGAATTTTAAACAACAATCACTTGAAACATACCACATTTAGACATATGGGCATTAATGTCTACCTGAGCAATTTGTGAAAACAGGACATGTTCTGAAGCAGCTATTTGAGGATCTCTCAGTGATAAATGTTGCAATCACTGATGAAACGGTTTCATAAAAATGTAAACAGAACTCAAGATACTATTTAAAGAATACTTTTATATTTGTCATCAATAATGTTATTTAAATGTTTTATTTGTACACTTTGCAGAGTTGTGTACATATGTAAATATCTTAGATGCCATGTATAACTTTCTAATTTTTGTGTTTTAAATTTTTAATTTGGAGGATAGGGATCTCATTAATATTTGAATACTTAGGACAAGATTGATTAGGACTAAATAAAACCGGAGACTTACCCTAAGACAATAGACTTGGGAAGAACCTTTAAAGATATTTGTCTCTAAAACTCTTATGAATAAATCTAAATTATTTTCTAGGGGGGGCCTTGGTGGCTAAGTCGGTGAAGCATCTGACTCTTGACTTTGGCTCAGCTCATGGTCTCAGGGTCCTGAGATGGAACCCTGCCTATGCTCCACACTCAGTTGAGGGGTAGGGGGTTGGGAAGGGCCTGCTGAGGATTCTCTCCCTCTCCCTCTCTGTCCCTCCCTCCCATGTGCACATCCTGTTTCTCTCTACACATAAATAAATAAATCTTTTTAAAAAATTATTTTCTAGGGGCGCCTGGGTGGCTCAGTCGTTAAGCATCTGCCTTCGGCTCAGGTCATGATCCCAGGGTCCTGGGATCGAGCCCCGCATCAGGCTCCCTGCTCCGCAGGAAGCCCACTTCTCCCTCTCCTTGTGTTCCCTCTAGTTGTGCTCCCTCTCTTGCTGTGTCTCTCTCTGTCAAATAAATAAATAAAATCTTTAAAAATAAAAAATAAAAAAATTATTTTCTACTTGAAATTATCCATACCAAGTTGTTCAAGTGAGTGAGTCAGTGAATACATAATATGTTGGATTTTAAAAATATTATTAAAATTTGTCCTTACAACAAATTACTGTATTTGCTTTGGACAGACAAGATCACTAGATTTCCCACACATAACCCCCTCTTAATTAATCCCCTCTTAATCCCCTTCACCTATTTCAACCACCCCCCCACCCACATCCCCTCTGCCAACCACTAGTTTCTTCTCTATTTTTAAGAGTCTATTTTTTTATTCGTCTCTTTTTTTGCTTTCTTCATTTGTTTTGTTTCTTCCACATATGTGTGAAATCATATGGTACTTGTCTTTCTCTGATTGACTTAATTCCCTCAGCATTATACTCTCTGGCTCAATCCATGTTGTTGCAAATGGCAAGATTTTATTCTTTTTTATGGCTGAGTAATATTCCATCATATGTATATATCACACATTCTTTATTGTTGTCTATCAATGGACACTGCAGTTGCTTCCATATCTTGGCTATTGTAAATAATGCTGCAATAAACACAGGGTTACATATATTTTTTTCAAATTAGTGTTTTTGTATTTTGGGGGGTAAATACCCACTGGTGCATTACTGGATCATATGGTAATTCTATTTTTAATTTTTTAAGGAACCTCCATACTGTTTCCACAGTGGCTGCACCAGTTTGCATTCCCTCCAACAGTGCAAGAGCGTTCCTCTTTCTCCACAACCTCACCAACACCTGTTTTTTCTTTTTTTTAATTTTAGCCATTCTGATATGTATGAGGTAGTATCTCATTGTGGTTTTGAAATGCACTTCCCTGATGATGAGTGATGTTGAGCATCTTTTCATGTCTGTTGACCATCTGTATGTCTTCTGTGGAGAAATATCTGTTCCTATCTTCTGCCCATTTTTGAACTGGAGTATTTGGTTTTTTGGTGGTGAGTTGTGTAAGTACTTTATATATTTTGGGTACTAACCCTTTATCAGGTATGTCATTTGCAAATACCTTCTCCCATTTAATAGGTTGTCTTTTTGTTTTGTTGATAGTTTCCTTTGTTGTGAAGAAGCTTTTTATTTTAATGTAGTCCCAATAGTTTATTTTTGCTTTTGTTTCCCCTGCCTCAGAAGACCTATCTAGAAAAATGTTGCCATGGCTGATGTCAGAGAAATTACTGCCTGTGCTCTCTTCTGGGATTTTTATGGATTCAGGTCTCACATTTAGGTCCTTCATCCATTCTGAGTTTATTTTTGCTCATGGTATGAGAAAGTGGTCCAGATTCATTCTTTTGTATGTAGTTGTCCAGTTTCCCAACACCATTTGTTGAAAAGAATGTCTTTTTCCCATTGCACATTCTTGCCTCTTTTGTCAAAGATTAATTGACCATATATATAATTGTGGGTTTATTTTTGGGCACTCTATTCTGTTCCATTGATGTATGTGTCTATTTTTTGTGCCAGTACGAGACTGTTTTGATTACTACATCTCTGTAGTATGTCTTGAAATCTGGAATTGATACCTCCAGGATTGTTCTTCTAAGATTGCTTTGGCTATTCAGGGCCTTTTGTGTTTCCATACAAATTTTAGGATTATTTGTCCTAGTTTTGTGAAAAAAATGCTGTTGGTATCTTGATAGGGACTGCATTAAATCTGTAGATTGCTTTGGGTAGTATGGACATTTTAACAATATTTGTTTTCCCATTCCATGAGCATGAAATATCTTTCCATCTGTTTGTCGTATTTTCAATTTCTTTCATCAATGTTTTATTGTTTTCAGAGTACAGATCTTTTACCTGCTTGGTTAAGTTTATTCCTAGGCATTTTATTATTTTTGCTGCAGTTGTAAATGGGACTGTTACCTCAATTTCTCTTTCTAGCTACTCATTACCAGTGTATACCAATGCAATAGATTTCTGTATATTTATTTGTATCCCACGACCTTACTAAATTCACTTATCAGTTCTAGTAGATATTTTTAGTGGAGTCTTCAGGGTTTTCTAAATATAGTATCATGTATCTGCATAATAGTGAAAGTTTTGCTTCTTTTCAATTTAGATGTCTTTTATTTCTCTTTGCTGTCCGATTGCTGTAGCTAAGAATTCCAGTACTATGTTGAATAAAAGTAGTGAAAGAGAACATCCTTGCCATGTTCCTGATCTTAGAGGGGAAGCTCTCAGTTTTCCTCACTGAGTATGATGTTAGCTTTGGGTTTTTCATATATGGCCTTTATGATGTTGAGGGACCTTCCCTCTAAACTATTTTGTTGAGGGTTTTTATCATGAATGGGTGTTGTACTTTGCAAAATGCTTTTCCTACATCTTCTGAAATGGTCGTATGGTTTTTATCCTTTCTCTTATTAATATGATGTATCATATTGATTGATTTGTGAATATTGAACCACCTTGCATCCCAGGAATAATCCCACTTAATTGTGGTGAATGATTTTAATGTATTGTTGGAGTCAGTTTGCTAATTTTTGTTGAGGATTTTTGCATCTATGTTCATCAGAGATATTGACCTACAATTCTCTTTTTTTTGTAGTGTCTCTATCTGGTTTTGGTATCAGGGTAATGCTGACCTCAGAGAATGAATCTGGAAGCTTTCCTTCCTCTTCTATTTTTTGGAATAGGTTGAGAATAGATATTAGCTCTTCTTTAAATGTTTGGCACAATTCACCTGTGAAGCCATCTGGTCTGGACTTCTGTTTGTTGGGAGTTTTTTGATACTAATTCAATTTCATTGCTGGTAATCAGTCCATTCAAATTTTCTATTTCTTCCTGATTAAGTTTTGAGAAATTATATGTTTCTAGGAATTTATTCATTTCTTATAGATTGTCTAATTTGTTGGCATATAATTTTTCATAATATTGTCTTATGATCCTTTCAATTTCTGTAGTGTTGGTTGTTATTTCTTCTCTTTCTGATTTTATTTGAGTCCTTTTTTTAAAAAATGAGTCTAGCTAACATTTTATCAATTTTGTTGATCTCCACAGAACCAGTTCCTGGTTTCATTGATCTGTTCTATTGTGGTTTTTTGTTTCTGTTTCATTTATTCTGCTCTAATATTTACTATTTCTTTCCTTCTATTGATTTTGGGTTTTGTTTGTTCTTGTTTTAGCTCTTTATGTATAAAAGTAGGATGTTTATTTGAGATTTTTTTTTTTTTTTTTTTTTTTTTTGCTTATTGAGGTAAGCCTATATTGCTATAAACTTCCCTCAGAGAACAGCTTTTACTGCATCCCAAGGATTTGGGACCATTATGTTATCATTTTCATTTGTGTCCATATTTTTTTATTTCCTCTTTGATTTCTTGATTGACTCACTCATTATTTAGTAGCATGTTATTTAACATCCATGTATTTGTGTTCTTTCTAGATTTTTTCTTGTGGTTGATTTCTAGTTTCATCGCATATGGTCAGAAAAGCATGCATGATATGACTTTGATCTTCTTTAATTTGTTAAGACTTGTTTTGTGGCCTAACATGTGATCTATTCTGGAGAATGTTCCATGTGCACTTGAAAGAATGTGTATTCCACTCTTTTAAAATGGAATGTTCTGAATACATCTGTTGGGTCTGTCTGGTCCAATGTATCATTCAAAGCTACTGTTTCCTTGTTGATTTTCTATCTGATCTATCCATTGATATAAGTGGAGTGTTAAAGTCCCCTACTATTAGTTTATCACTATCAATTACTTCCTTCATTTTTGTTTATAGCTGCTTTATGTATTGGGGTGTTCCCATATTGGTTCCATAAATATTTACAATTGTAATATGTTCTTGTTGGATTGTTCCCTATATGACTATGTAGTATCCTTTGTCTCTTGCATGGTCTCTTTTTTTAAGTCTATTTTGTCCAATATAAGTAATGCTACCCCAGCTTTTTCTTTACTTCCATTTGCATGATAAATGTTTTCTATCCATTCACTTTCAAATTGCATGTGTCTTTAGGAATGAAATGAGTCTCTGGTATGCAACATATAGATGGGTCTTACTTGTTTATCCATTCAGTCACCCTATATTTGGAGCATTTAGTCCGTTTACATTAAAAGTAATTATTGATAGGTATGTACTTATTGTCATATTTTAAATTATTTTATGGTTGTTTTTGTAGTTCTTCTTTGTTCCTTTCTTCTCTTACCCTCTTCTCTCATGGTTTGATGGCTTTCTTTGGTGATATACCTGGGTTCTTCTCTTTATATTTTGCATATCTATTACTGGTTTTTGATTTGTGGTCATCATTATGTTATATTTAACATTTTATGCATATAGCAGTCTGTATTAAGTTGATGGTCTCTCAAGTTTGAACCCTAGATCTAAAAGCACTAAATTTTTACTTCCTTACCCCCAATATTTTAGGTATATGGTGTTAAACTTTACATCCTTTTATTTTGTGAATTCCCAGGCTGATTTTTATAGATATACTTATTTTTTCTGCTTTTGTGCTTTCTACTTTTCTTACTCCTGCTTATGGTCTTTCCTTTCCACTCAGAGAATCCCCTTTAATATTTCTTGTGAGGTTGGTTTAGAGGTGATGAATTTCTTTAACTTTTATTTGTCTAGGGAACTCTTTATCTCTCCTTCTATTCTGAATGATAGCCTTGCTTAATAGAGCATTCTTGGTTGCAGGGTTTTGTTTTTTTTTTTTTTTTCTTTCAGCATTTTGACTATATCGTGACACTCTCTTCTTGCCTGCAAAATCAACTCAAAGTCTTATGGGGTTTCCCTTATATGTAAATGTTTTCTTTTCTCTTGCTGCTTTTAAAATTCTCACTTTATCACTGTTTTTTGCCATTCTAATTATTATGTGTCTTGCTGTGTATCTCCTTGGGTTGGTTTTATTGGGAGCTCTCTGTGCCTCCTGGATCTGAAAGTCTTTTTCCTTCCTCCAATTAGGGAAGTTTTCAGCTATTATTTCTTCAAATAAATTTTCTGCCCCCTTTTCTCTCTCTTCTCCTTCTGGAATCCCTGTGATGCAAATATTATTATGCTTGATTGTGTTGCTGAGTTCTCTTAATCTATTCTCATTTTTTATTTTATTTTTTCTCTCCTGTTCAGCTTGATTGCTTCCCATTATTCTGTCTTCTAGGTCTCTGATCCATTCTTCTGGTTCCTCTGTTTTACTATTTTGTGCTCACTTTGCCAGCACACATACCTCTATTCTACTATTAATTCCCCCTAGTGTATTTTTACTTTCAGTAATTTCTCAAGTCCAGTGAGTATCTTTATGACCATTACCTTAAATTCTCTATCAGGCATATTGCTCATCTCCATTTCATTGGCTCTCTTGCTGTGATTTTGTCCTGTTCTTTCATCTGGGGCCCATTCCTCTGATCCTCATCTTATCTAACTCTGTGTCTGTTTCTATGTGTTAGGAAAGTCAGCTACATCTTCTGCTCTTGAAAGTAGTGGCCTTATGAAGAAGAGGTCCTATAGTGCTCTGCAGTGCAATGTTCCCTGTTCACCAGAACCTGGCACTTCAGGGGTGTCTCCTATATGTGTTGCATGTGCCTTACTATTATGGCTGAACTGCATTTGCTTTCAGTCCAGTCATCTGCAATGGCTCTCTCTGCCTGCTATGGGCAGGGTTTGGTTCCTGTGTTGTTAACGGATCAGTATGGGGCTGCCTTGGGCTTGAGTTGGGTCAAACCAGGCATCTGCCAGAGTTGCAGTCACATTGAACTGGAGGGCACTCTCCCTGTGTTGTCCCCTGAGAAGCTTTCATTGGTGGGTGGGGCCTGCAGTCAGACCAGAGATGTCTGCCCCTAGCCCACTGCTGGGGCCACAGTGGAACTTGTGTGTGTGGTTATCGTCCCCTTTCCCCAGGGCAGGAGTCACTTTGTAGTGCTGCTGGCCACTGTCAGTGCTGTTTGCACACTGCCAAGCTTGTGGCAGTGTTTTGAATGGGCTCCAGCCAAAAGTATATTGGAGAAGGCAGATCCGCAGCATGTGGGGTTGGGGCACACAGGGTTAGCAAAATTTGCATAGATGTGCTCTGGGAGAGGACCTGTAGCCACTTTTGAGGACTGCCAAGGGGAGGTTGGAGAGGTCAGTTCTGAGGAGAGCAGGGGGGTGGGGCACGCTGTTAGCATACCAGGTAGAGAGTGTTCATGCTGGTTCCCTAGGTGTCCATTTATCTAGGCTGGAGGGCAGGAGAGGGAAATGGCACCACCAGCTCTTTTATTCTTGGAGAAGTCTCCTAATGATCTCTGCTCCTCCAGCAAATGTTCTGAGCTTAGTAAATAAATCTTCCAGTAAGCCCCATGCATTTTTCAAACTGCTGCTTCTATTCTATATCTCCAAGAAACTGTTTGTTGGCCTGTCTCCTTAAGGGTGGGAACTCAATTCCTACCACCCTTTGGCTCTCCCAGAGCTGAGCCTGTTAATTTTTAAAGTTCCAGGTGTTAAGCCTCACTGATTGTAAACATTTGTAAAGTTAAGCCCCTCTGGTTTAAAGCCAAATGTGGAGAATCATCTTCTGAGTTCAAATCCCCCCTGCCTGGGGTACCTGGTGTAGGGTCTGCTCCTCTGCCTTATTCATGCATGCAGCTTTCTGCTCTCCTGAAGACAGTCTCACATGTCAGTTTGGTTCTTCTTTGTCCTTCCAATCATTTTTGATATACTCTCTTCTCTATGATTAACTATGGAGAGTCTGTTCTGCCAGGCTTTGAGTCATTTTCTAGGCTATTTACACTGATGTGGGTGTTATGTAGGTGTATCCATGGGATACAGTGAGTTTATAACCCACCATCTCCCCTAGAAGTCAAATGGGTGATCAATTTGACTATGAGTAAAAATTCGTGGCAAACTCTGGTACCAAAATTTTAGGTGTTCTATTGACCCATGACACTTTTTCTCACTTAGCTTCTTGAAATTCTTTGGAAATATTGCATTCTTAAAGGGTGGTCTGTTTAGAATGGGAAAGGGAAGCAGCCACAGTTATAGAAAAATAACTTAGCCTCTAAAATAAATGTATCACAGGGAGCTGAGCTAGTGAGACAGTTGAAATGGAATCACATGAAATATTAAGACACTGACAGCTGGAGAGGATGCTTGAGCCCTTTGAAGACAGTTCTCCAAAGCAGATCACTTTGTTCCCAGCACTTTTCTCAGAAATGCAAAGAGCATCTTATGAAACAGAACTCATACTGCCAGTTATCCCTCAAAATGGAAGAACTTAGAAGAATGATGGTGCCTACTGTGATAAACTGCAGAGGAATCTTTACCTTACATAGACTTTCAGTTGCCATGCTTTTTTTATATTATTCCTCAGGCTTATTCATCTGCTTCAACTATGTCCCTGGGACATTTCTATTAAATGTCTAAATATAATATAACATGATAAAACTTGGGAAGTTTAAAATATTTTTTATTTTGGAATAATTTTAAATTAATAGAAAAGTTGCATAAACAGTAGAGAGAGTTCCTATATACTCCTCACTTTGTTTCTCCATTAATATCCTACCTTACCATGATGCATTTGTCAAAGCAAAGAAAATGGCATTAGTACATTACTACTAACTAAACTCTATCCCTTATTGGATTTCTCCAGTTTTTCCACTAAAGTCCTCTTTCTGGTCTAGGATTCAATGCAGAATACCATATTGTATTTAGTTGTCATGTCTCCCCAGTCTCCTCTGGTCTATGACAGTTTCCCACTCTTTCCTTATTTTTCATGACCTCAAGGGTATTAAGGAGTACTGGTCAGGTATCCTGTAGAATGTTCCCAATCCGGATTTGTCTGATATTGTATCACAATTAGACTGTAGTTATGTGTTTTGGGGGAAAATCAGTTCTTCTCATCACAACATATCAGGGGGCACATGGTAACTGCATTACATCGCTGTTGATGAAAGTTCTAGAAAATCATTGCCCATAATTTCTATGGTTGTTTATGTTTGTCTACCCTAATGTTTCCTTTATAGTTACAACACCAGTGTTCCAAAGGAGAGAGTGATGAAGCTGACGAAGATGGTGCTTATACTGGTGGCGGTCTTTATCCTAAGCGCTGCCCCCTATCACGTGATACAGCTGGTGAACTTACAGATGGAGCAGCCCACGCTGGCCTTCCACGTAGGCTATTATCTCTCCATCTGTTTCAGCTATGCCAGCAGCAGCATTAACCCTTTTCTCTACATCGTGCTGAGTGGGAATTTCCGGAAACGCTTGCCTCAAGTGCAAAGGAGAGTGACTGACAGGGAAATCAACAATATAGAAAATATCTTGAAATCAAGCTTTTAGGAGAGTACATGAATCACCAAAAGTCTAGATAGACTTGTCTATGTTATTGGTATTATTAGAAAGCGCAGGTTAAACAGTATGCTTGTGTCCATCCTTCTGTGTCCTTGTGACGCTTCGTAGCATGGAACGGAAGTGTAACCATTCAAATGCAATGAGTTTAATATGCTAACTTTAGTAAGATGTAAAATATTTGTCTGCATTGGGAGTAAGGAATGGAATAGTCTAAGATACCTGAGCTCCATGGTTGTGGATGTTATTTCAGCATATTAGAAACTAGTCACTGATAAAAAGGCCATCCATGACTATTAACTGAAAACTCACCAAGGAATCTGGCCTTGCCGGCCACACTGTGCTCACTGCAACAGTGCTCTTAAGGTTCCTAGGAGGGGAACACCTTACAATGAGGTCTGAAATTTGTCCATTTTTTATCTATAAAATTTCATATGGTCCAATCGAATGCCTTCGGTAATCAGCTCCACCTGTTAGCATAACAGTTACCATGTACTGAACATATGCAATATGTAAGATCATATGTAACAAACCTATGAGGTACATATTACCTCAATTTACTTAGCCTCAGAAAGGTTAAGTGATAGCTTGATGCTGCACAGCTACATAAGAGCTGGGCTAAAATCCAGGTCTGCCCGTTTCTGTCCTTTGAAAGCACCACTTTGGCAAACTGTAACTATCATTCTGGAGACAGTCAACAATGTGGAGGGCTTTGCTTTCTTCGACAGCCCCATAAGGAAATAATTATTATCTGTAAGAAATTAGTTGATGGTTTAAGTATATTTTGCATTAGCTTTGTTCTCATGCTTATGAATTGTAGAAACCAGCATCTGCATTTTAATAATAGCATTCTTCAGGATGTTAAGCATACACTCAAGATACACTCTCTTTAGGTACAGTATGTGTTTGTTCAAGGGTACAAAAGTAATACCCCTTAAATTTGTAGATGTTCATTATATCTATCTCTTCCTCTTTGGGCTTATATAAAACATGCACTTTGTATAGAAAGAAAAGAAAGAAATGCTTCTAAAGCCTGTATTTTCAACAAAGGTAAACACTGTTATTTTGTTTGTGGATGAAATCTATAAACCCACTTCCTTCATGTGAATCATAAAATCACTTGCTCCATGGATGTCTTAAACTGATTTTTAATCTACCCTTTACAGAAAAGAGTCAGAGACCAGCTTTTTTAACAACCTAATGGCCATTTTTTTATATCTCAATTGTCAAGACACATGACTTTTAACCCAATGCATTTGGTTCTAGATCTTCTAAAGACCATTTTGAAACAAGGTAATATATAAACACGTATCTGGGTTAAAGGTCATATAAACAACATGAGACTGATGTAGGTCACATCTGAGATATTTTAGTTCTGTAACTGAGCTCTACAGAGCTACACCCAGAGCCTAGGTGCTCCTTTACAATGTCAGAAGAAGCTGGGTCATGGCTACAGTCCAGCGACCTTCCTTCTCACTTCCCTAAGGTGCAATAGTCAGGGTTCAGTGAGTAACCCTGACATCTGAAGACCCAACACCATGGGTCATACACAGATGTTGTCACTTGGTAATTGAAAAACAGTTGAAGAGTTTACCTCCATTGTCTTTTTTAATACAGAAAATATTATGAATTTAAAGATATAAATGATTTTAAACCAAAAGACATTTTTCTAATAGCATTTCCAATAGGCCTCAAATAATTCCAATATGTAAATTGGTCAGTGATTTGTTTTAATTTATATGTATTAAGGGTTGTAAAGAATGTTAGCATTTAATCGAAGTACAAAATAAAAAGGGTGGCTATTAAATTCATTTCTGTGCCTTTATACAGTTTTTCTATACATAAGTGGATACACACACACAAACACACACACAGATGTAAATTTGCTGAAGTGATCTGATAGAGATTCTCTGTTTTGTATTTTTGCCCATAATATGTGTACATGTTTACTTCCAAGACAAGTTGATGATCAGTTTCCCATATCTAATTAATACTTGGGTATTTGTCATTACTTACAATCATAACTATATGCTTATTCAATTTTAGGTAGCTCATTTAAATTTTGACCAATTAATGTAAATCAATGAATAATGCTTATATATTTATTTACTTCTGGCTTGTAGCTTGTATTCTCAAGGCTTTCTTATATAAAGGATTTCATATTTCCTTAATATAGTTTATCCTTAGCAAAGCATAAAGAGTTCAGAATTAGTAAAATGTGTCCTAAATATGGCTAATAGTCAAATGACAGTATCACATCAGATTCTCGGGCACTTGTATTATACCTAAGTCCTAGAAATTACTGCTTTTCATGGGTTGATATCACAGGGGTCATGGAATCTTGGACTTGAAAGATACTTTAGAGATTATCCATGCTACAGATAAGAAAAATAATACCCAGAAAGATCGTTATTTTTGCACATTCAGAGAAACTTCTACAGGTAGCCTCCTCCCTTGCCTAAGGCTAGGAACAGCCCTACAGCTATGACTCCTTTATGACTTCACCCCAGGAAGGATAGTATTAAATCATTTTGTTTGCCCTTTCAGCAATTAGCTCAGATACAGCAATGTCCACCCAAAAGATTATGCTAAATTGGTATCTTGATTTTTGGTGTTTGTATATTCATTATTTAACAGGTATCTACATAACAATTTACCTCCAGGACACTATGCTGGGCTCCACTGGGGGGAAAAAAATTAAGGCCTAAAACATTACCCAATCTCAAGAATTAAAAATCCAGTGTCTCCTGTTTCCTGTAGATCAATTCTACCTCCTTGGGTGACGCAGAAAACATCTCCAGTGATTTCTCAATTCTAAAATACAATTCATGTGTAAAATGCACCATTAATTTAATAACTGCCTTTGGGAAATAAAAATACAACATTAAACATTCACATTCATAGTAAGACATACCCTAATTTCAAAAACACTAGCATGTAGGTAAGTGCACATCACTGAATTGAGAAAAAAAATATATTGACAATTCATCGTTGCATTTTCTTCTAAGATTAAATGTACTCATCTCAATCATTCAATGAAACAATTCTCTACCAACTGATTTCCTCCCTACTAATGAATACCTAAACCCAAATACATAAAAGAATCATATAAAAGAATCTAAATTAATTAAACACCTCACAAAATGTTTTACTTTTTTTCAGGCACAGGATTGAGAAAGAAATGTAAATAATTTTGAAATTTTATTTCTATAGCAACAAAGCCATAAGTACTTGCTACCTTAACAACTGAAAAACTTAACGTGGCATCCTGAAAATAAAACTTGAAGTTTCTTGAGAAAAAAACTTAACTTGGGTTCCATTACTCCTTACTGGGAATGTAATTCTGGGAGACTGCTTCAAAGGTATACTCTTATATCAGAAACCTATTCAGGGGCACCTGGGTGGCTCAGTCGTTAAGCGTCTGCCTTCTGTAGGGTCCTGGGATGGAGCCCTGCATTGGGCTTCCTGCTCAGCGGGGAGCCTGCTTCTCCCTCTCCCACTCTCCCTGCTTGTGTTCCCTCTCTTGCTGTCTCTCTCTCTGTCAAATAAACAAATAAAATCTTAAAAAAAAAAAAAAAAAGAAACCTATTCAGAAGTATAAAGTCGCGTCCTAATCAAAAGCAAAAAACATTTCTAAAATGCATGATTTTTACTGAGAATACAGTTGTTTCTCTAACACATATAATAAAATGTGTTGTTCTTAATTTTAATACACTTGCTATTTCTCTGAAAAAAAACATTCAAGACAAGTATCTCTTTCACTAAAAGATTTAAGTAATAGTAGGCACTTTTTAATAACAGCTCTCTAGGGATTCCTGGGTGGCTCAGTTGGTTAAGTGTCTGCCTTCAGCACCGTCATGATCACATGATCACAGGATCCTGGGATCGAGCCCCGCATCAGGCTTCTTGCTCAGCGGGGAGCCTGCTTCTCCCTCTGCTTGTGCTCTCCCTCTCTCTCTCTCTCCCTCTGACAAATAAATGAATAAAATCTAAAAAAAAAATAAGTTTTCTAAAATATCATATGTAGATTTGTTCCTGTTAAATAACAAAAATTCAAGCGAGTAAATTTTAAAGATTTAATTGACTTTATTAAAGGATTCATGAATCAGTTAGTATCCCATCTAGCAAACAGAAGGGCTCTCAAGGAGTTGTACAAAATGGAAGGTCCTTAGAGAAGGAGCATGGGGCAAGAAAGTTACTAACAAAAGAAAGGGATTATTCCAGGCAAGACTGCTTTCCCTTGGGGTAAAGTCAAGAGGTCTTACCAGGAAGATGACCTCATCTTCCTTTGGGGGATGGAGAAGGCCCATGCAACAGACTCGTTGGCACTGATCAAAACATTTCTGACCAACTAGTTAAGACGATGTTTCTGGAGAAGATTGAAACTGTAATGAGGTTAGGTAATAAGCCATGGTTTGGGAACCTGGTCTAAGTGACACTCTTTTGGACCTGTGGTTTTCTTTTTAACATTTTCAAACAGCTGACAAACTTATTTCCAGGAATAAGAAATAAGGAATGGGGTCCCTCTCCTCAGTTTTCAGTATTGTGCAAAAGCTCTGGAATTCCTAATGTGCAGTAGAGTTGGTTTCAGTTCCAGCCTCATCAGTCACTAGATATAAAAGACCTTTGGTAGAAACTATTAACCAAACTACTTAATTGTATGAATTAGAAAAATTGGAGCCCAAAGAGGGGTAGACAAAGTCAAACAGCTTTTTCGTGTTAAAACAAGGGCAAAATTTTGAAGCTCCTTCCCTGTTTCCAGCGTATCATTCTTTCTGGGCTGCACTCAGCAGTAGGAGGCGGTAAATTTCATGCAAAGAAGTTTGGCTCACAAATGCAGTAAAATGCTAATAAATGCAGTGGGAGGCCCTGAAGATTTTTGAGGAGAGCAGTATCACAATCAGATCTTTGCTGGTGGAAATAACTGGCACTGGAGTATAAGATAGAATGAATGGGAAGAGCCTAAAACTAGAACAGCAGGCAGGAAATTATCACAATGGTCCATTGGGAGAAAAAAAAAAATGCTGCCAACTAGACAATGACAATAGTTGTGTATGCTTAACTAACATTTGTTGAGTACACAAGATGTGCCAGATATTGAGCATAATCTTATATAATCCTCACACCAACCCTCAAAGCTACATCTTGTTATTGTTGTTATTGTCACCGTTTTATAGATGAGGAACTCAGAGCTTGAGGTAGCCAGCCTCAGATTACATAGTTAGCAAGGGGCACTCAGAATTCAAACCCAGATCTGATGCTCTTATCCCTTCACTATGCCATTGCTTCTCAAAATTTACAACGCATGCATATCAGTTGGGGATACTGTTAAAATACAGATTCCTTTTTTTCCCCAAGTTTTAACAGAGGATTTTTTCCAGATATATTAAAGTGTAATTGACAAATAGAATACTATTTTTAAGGTATACAACTTGATGTTTTGATATATGTATCAATTGTGAAATGATTACCACAATCAAGTTAATTAACATATCATACCCATCATTTAAGATCCACCCACTTAGCAAACTTCAAGTATACAATACAGTATTGTTAACTATAACCAGCATACTGTACATTAGATCTCCAGAATTTACTCATGTTGTAGAACTGACACTTTGTAGTCTGACCAACATCTCCCCCATGCACCCCACCTCCTGGCCCTTGGCAACCACAATGTCACTCATCACTTCTATGCATTTGACTATTTTAGATTCCACGTAAGTGAGATCATGCAGTATTTATCCTTCTGTGTCTTGCTTGCTTCAGCTGGCATAATGTCCTCCAAGTTCATCCATGTAGTCACAAATGGCAGGATTTCCTTCTTTTTTTTTTTTTAAAGATTTTATTTATTTATTTGAGAGAGAGAGAGCACATGAGAGGGGGGAGAGTCAGAGGGAGAAGCAGACTCCCTGCTGAGCAGGGAGACCGATGAGGGACTCGATCCTGGGATTCCAGGATCATGACCTAAGCCAAAGGCAGTTGCTTAACCAACTGAGCCACCCAGGTGCCCAGGATTTCCTTCTTTTTAAAAGCTGAATAATATTCCTGTGTGTATATGTATGTGTGTGTATGTGTGTGTCATCTGTGTGTATCATATTTTCTTTATCCATACATCTACTGATGGACCTTTAAGTTGTTTCCATATCTTGACTATTGGAAATAATGCTGCAAAAACATGGAAGTGCAGATATCTCTTCCAGATTTCATTTATTTTGGATATATACTCAGAAGTGGGATTGCTAAATCATATGGCTGCTCTATTTTTAATTTTTTGAAGAACCACCATACCATTTTCCATAATGGCTGTACCAATTTACATTCCCACTAACAGTGTACAAAGGTTCCCTTTTTTTCTCCACATCCTTGCCAACACTTATCTTTTGTCTTTGGGATAATAGCTATTCTAACAGGTGTGAGGTGATATCTCAATGTGGTTTCAATTTGCATTTCCCTGATGACTAGTGAAGTTGAGCAACTTTTCCTCTACCTGTTGGACATTTGTATGTCTTCTTTGGAGAAATCTATTTAGGTCCTTTGCCCACCTTTTTAATTGGGTTGTTTTCTTCCTATTGAGCTCTTTGAGTTCCCTATATTTTTTGGATTTTAACCCCTTATAAGATTTATGGTTTGAAAATATTTTCTCCCATTCTATAAGTTGTTTCTTCACTCTGTTTTTTGTTTCCTTTGCTGAGCAGCTGCATTTTACTTTGATACAATACTATTTGTTTATTTTTCCTTTATTTTTTTAAAGATTTTATTTATTTATTTGACAGAGAGAGACACAGAGAGGAAACACAAGCAGGGGGAGTGGGAGAGGGAGAAGCAGGCTTTCCTCGGAGCAGGGAGCCCGATGTGGGACTTGACCCCAGGACCCTGGGATCATGACCTGAGCCAAAGGCAGACGCTTAACAACTGAGCCACCCAGGCGCCCTGTTTATTTTTGCTTTAGTTACCTATGCACTTGGTGTCATATCCATGAAATCAATGCCAAGACCAATGTCAAAAGATTTTTCCCTGTTTTCCTCTTGTAGTTTTATATTTCAGGTCTTACATTTAAGTCTTTAATCCATATTGAGTTGATTTTGTATCAATTATCTCACATTTCTACACGGTATGAGATGAGTCCAATTTCCTTGTGCATGTGGATATCCAGTTTTTCCAACACTATATTAAAGAGACTATTCTTTCTCCACTGTGTGTTTATGGCACACTTGTCAGAGATCAGTTGGCCATAAATGCATGGATTTGTTTCTGGGTTTTCTATCCTGTTTCATTGGTTTACAGGTCCATCTTTATGCAAGTACCATACTATTTTAATTACTGTAGTTTTTAAAATATATTTTGAAATCAGGAAGTATGATGCCCTCCAGCTTTGTTCTTTTTGCTCAACATTGCCTTGGCTATTTGGGGTCATTTGTATTTCCATATGAATTTTAGCATTGTTTTTTCTATTTCTGAAAAGAAAGCCATTGGGATTTTGATAGGGATTGCACTGAATGTATAGATCATTCTGGGTAGTATGGACATTTTGGCTATATTATTTCCAATCCATGTACAAAGGATATATTTCTATTTATCTGTGTTTTCTTTAATATCTTTCATCAATATTTTATATTTTCAGTAGATTAGCTCTTCACCTCTTTGGTTAAGTTTATTCCTATTTTATTCTTTTACTTGGTATTGTAAATGAGATCATTTTCTTAATTTTCTTTTCAGATAGTTTGTCATTAGTGTATAGCAATGCCACTGATTTCTGTATGTTGATTTTGTATCCTGCAACTTTATTAAATATACTTATTAGTTCTAACAGTTTTTGCTGAGTCTTCAGGATTTTCTACATATATGATCATGTCATCTGCAAATAATGATAATTTGACTTCTTTCTTTCCAATTTGGTGTTTTTTATTTCTTTTTCTTGCCTAATTGCTCTGGCTAGGACTTTAAGTACTGTGTTGAATAGAAGTGGCAAGAGTGGGCATCCTTGCCTCTTACTAAATCTTAAAGGAAAAGCTTTTAGTTATTCACCATTAAGTATGAAGTTAGCTGCCAGCCTTTCATATATGGACTTCATTGTGTTGTGTAAGATCCTTCTAAAACTATTTTGTTGAAAATTTTTATTTCGAATGGATGTTGAATATTGTCAAATGCTTTTTCTGTATCTATTGAGATGATCATGTGGTTTTTATCTTTCATTCTGTTAATGTAGCAATTTGTGTATGTTGAACCATCCTTGCATCCCAGGGATAAATCCCACTGAATTGTCGTGTCCATACTGTTGAATTGTTTGTTAGCATTTTATTGAAGACTTTTGCATCTAAATTTATTAGAAATATTGGCCTGTATTTTTTTTAAGATTTTATTTATTTATTTGACGGGGGGAGGGGGAGAACAAGCAAGAGAAGCAGCTGAGCTGGGAGCCTGATGTGGGGCTCAATCCCAGGACCCTGGGATCATGACCTGAGCTGATGACAGAGACTTAATGGACTGAGCCACCCAGGCATCCCTGCCTGTAGTTTTCTTGTTGTATCTTTGGTATATGGGGATACTAGGCTCATTAAATAGTTTGGAAGTGTTCTCTCCTCTTATGTTTTTGGAAGAGTTTAAGAAAGTTTTTGGAAGAGTTTACTGGTGGAATTCACCAGTAAAGCCATTTGGTTCTGGGCTTTTCTTTGTTAGGAGTTTGTTGTTGTTGTTGTTGTTGTTGTTGTTGTTTTATTGAGTCAGTCTCTTTGCTCATTATTAGCCTGTTCAGGCTTTCTATTTCTTCTTGACTTAATCTTGAAAGGTTGTATGTTTCTAGGAATTTATCTCTTTCTATTAGGTTATATAATTTGTTGGCATATGATTGTTCATCTTCATTGTTCTTATGATTCTTTGTATTTTTGTGGTATCAGTTGTAATGTCTCCTCTTTCATTTCTAATTTTATTTGTCTTCTCTCTTTCTTTTTAAATGCAGATTCTGATTTAGCAGTTCTAGGTGCAATCTGAGATTCTGCATATCAAACAAGTTCCCATTTGACGCCAATATTGCTGGTCCACAGACCAGATTTTGAGCTGCAAGGAGTTACGTCCAATGGAAGTGCAAAAGAGGAGACAGACAGGAGAAACCTTCCAAAAAAACAAAGATGGTTATGCAGACTGAAGAAGACTAGAGAGAGAAACTTATTTTGAGATTTCTAGCCTATGGGAAAGTTACCAGTTGAAATAGTAACCCAAAAGGAGGGCCAGCTGCAATCTGTATTCATTAAATAATTTCTGCCTGTCTTTTCTTAAATCAATTTTATTACTATTTTTTAAAGATTTATTTATTTATTTGAGAGAGAGAGAAAGCACGTGAGTAGGGTAGGGGCAGATGGAAAGAATCTCAAGCAGACTCCCCACTGAGTGTGGAGCCCGACATGGGGCTCAGTCTTATGACCCTGAGATCATGACCTGAGCCAAAATCAGGAGTTGGATGCTTAACTGACTGAGCCACCTAGGTGCCCCTTAAATCAATTTTTTTAAATGGCTAAATAACATTCATAATAATAATAAAGATAAAAAATAAATAAAAAGGACTGAACCCACTCTCTTAGAAGTTATCAAAATCAGTAGTAGTTAACAATGCATAATCATCAACTTATTTATTCAACTCTATGGTTTATTAGCAGCCCAGCCACAACAATAATCTCTGGTTACTTAAATCAGGATTGATGGTGACATGGAAAGACATACCACAGACAGCAGGGATTAATTACTTCATAAAGAGTACAGAGAAAGGGAAGGAGGGGAAAACTATAGGCTATAAAATTAGTCAACTTGTGTTTGCATCCCTAAATTTGTGTAATGCTTTGAGCAAATTCTTTAGCTGTTCTAACCCTCAGTTCCCCGTCTATAGATTGAGGATGATGATATCCCCCAATTCATGCTTCTTTTGTGAGTTGTAAACACTTAGAGCACTTAGAATACTGCTTATTGTAAATACTTAGTACTTTTAGTATCATCATCACCCTCATCATCTTCATTATCATCATCACTTCAAAATACTCGACAAATTGAAAAATGTATGAACAATATTTTACAAACCCTCCTATTGAGAAGTAGTCTTTTTCCCCATGCCTTGAAGCTATGCTGACCTGGTGACTTCCCTTGACCAATAGATTTTGGCAGAAGTGATGTTGCGTCAATTCCAAAGTATAGGCCTCAAGAGAGCTTGCAGCTACTATCCTTGCCCTCTTAGAATCCTGCACTGAGACACTGTGTAAAAAGCCAGTCTAGCCTACTGGAGGATGAGAGGCCATGGGAAGGAGAACTGAGGCATCCAAACTGGTAGCCAATACCAGCTCCCAGATGTGAGTGAGACCATCTTGGACCTTATAGTTCAGCTGACTGTCCAGCATTCACAGTCATATGAGTGACCCAAATGAAAGCCACAGAGGAGCCACCCAACGAATCCACAGAATTATGAAAAATAATACTGTTGTTGTTTAAGTCATAGCTTTGGGGCAATTTATCCCACAGCAATAGGTAACCGAAATAGCATCCATGAAAGTAAAAATTAATAAAATGGCCCTTGGTGATAAAAAAAAAATTGTGAGCCTCTAAAGTATTACAGTTATTATAAACCTTGATTCCTTCCTTTCTTCCTTCATTCTATGAAGATTTATTGAGCATCTAGCATATTCCAGATAATATACTAAGCTTCAGGTATAAATTGATGAACAAAACATTCTCCTGCCCTTACAGAGCTTACAGTCCAGTTAACATTACAAATGTGAACACCGAAATACATATATAATTATAAATTGTGATAAGTGCCGAGAGGAGAGAATAACAGAGACATATCTTAGTTGTACTGGACAGTTTTTTGTCAGTGCTTAGACACATTTTATTTCACAGTGCTGTGAAATAAATTCTCTCCCATTGATTTTATTTTAAAAGAAATGACTATTACATCAAACTCAAAACATTTAAAGTATGAGGAAACTGTTGTTCCATCTCTTTTCTATTTAAAATAGTAGATATAAATAAACTATCTCCAGAGATGGAGAAAGCAGATGGATTTGAAAATTCAAGCTCACACTGAATATAATTAACTTGGAAAGGGAGAGAAGCTAATGACGCCTGAGATTATAGGTGCCCGGGAGACAGGCAAAGGGCTAACTTATTTTTAACACTACACTAGTCTCAGCAGTAAGGAAAATTCAAACTTGATTAAAGTCTCTGAGGAGGTGAAAAAGCAAATGAAGAGAGAAAAAAATGTGGCTATTGGAGAGTAATTAACATTTTGACCCAGTTGCCAGCCTGAGTAGGTGTTCACTGCTTATTAACAAAGCTGGGTTTCTTGGGTCATTGCAAATGAAAAGGTCTTGTGAAAGCACTCTGGGGATTGTTTACTCTTTGATTCTGAAGAAGGTACACCTGAAGAAACAAATGGGCTTAGGCAAAGCACTTCCTCAGCAGGAATGGAGGATTGCTTTCTGCACCAAGGAAGCCTTATTTGCATTCCCAAACAGAACCCTCTGGGATATTAGATCAGGCAGAGAAGAAGATGACCCTTGGCCTTGAAGAGCTTGATAATGGTCATGTCCCAGGTCACTGTGACTGAGACTTAAATATAGCCTGGTCTACAAAGCCCTTCACAATTGAACCCCAAGGGCCATTCCCCTCTACTCACCCTACAATTTGGTCAGTCATAGAGTATACATTCACAAATCCATTCTTTTTTATGTGCCATTCCTGTTACCTAGAATACTCTTTTCCTCTCCACCTAACAAACTCCTGCTCTTCAGACCCAGTGTAATTGTTATTTCTTTACACTTCCACTCCCAAAGCAAGCCAAATTAATCATTTCCTTGTTGGTATTTTCGTACTACTCTGTGGTGTCCTCTATTATGTATAGCATAATCAGTAATAGCATGATGTACTTGTCTTACCCACTATATCTGTAAACTCCTCAAACCAAAACATATCTAACTCATCTTGGTATGGTTATACTTAAGTATCTATCACATAACAAGTGCCCAGGAAACACTCAATTGATGGAGTAAACAAATAAGGAAAGGAAACAAAGAATACTTGAAGAGATGTTGGGGTGTCTGTGTGTGTTGTGTGTGTGTGTGTATCCATAGTCATATGTGGGCATGGAAAAATATATATCTAAGTGTTAACATATAGGAAAATTCCTCATATAAACTATGAAAAGACTTTTGTGATTGAAATATGTTACAAATCTCTTTAAACTTTTCATTTTTTATTTTGAATGTAGCAATAAAGCACTGGTATATCACTTGTGTATTAAAATGCTTGCAGACATTTTGCCTTAGTTAGGTTTTAGCTAAGGTTTTCTAAAAGGCATCTGATTTGCACTTCTTAAGATTTAATGTGAAAAAATATAAGTAAATGAGATAAAAGGATTTAATGTGGTTTCAAATGCCTTACTGTGAATCTAGAAGAACAATATTTGATAACTGTTGCAAGTGCTTAACTTAAAGCTTGGACCTCTGTAAACCAATTTCTAAACTTCAAAAATGCCTAGTACATTTAAGAACATTTGAAACTTCAAAGAATAACCTTTTCAAAATTACATAGTTACATCAGGTATCAAGCAGAAAATCCTCAATTCTGTCTTCTTTTTCTTTTTTTTTTTTTTTTAAGATTTTATTTATTTATTCATGAGAGACAGAGACAGAGAGAGAGAGAGAGAGAGAAGCAGGCTCCCAAGGAGCAGGGAGCCCGATGCGGGACTCGATCCCAGGACCCCGGGATCATGACCTGAGCCGAAGGCAGACGCTTAACCATCTGAGCCACCCAGGCGCCCCTGTCTTCTTTTTCAATGAATCAAAATCCCATAAATGTTATCAAGCAAATAACTACAGGTTCTAAAGATGGTTGGTTCTACCAAGTGTCTTCTCTACATGAATAAGTTCTTTCTTGCTTCCACAGAATTATTATAATTTGATGGGCATTTGAATATATTCTTGCTGTCAAGATATGTTTTTAAACATGCTTATTTCTTCTCTGAATTTATAAAAGATATAAAAATGCTCACTATAGAGAATTTGGGAAGCAAATAAGTAATTTTCTTTAGGAGAAAATAAAAATCATCCCAATTTTCAGCACCCCAAGATAATTATTGCTAATATTTTATTATAATAATATTTAATTAGAAAAATAATATAGCGGGGCGCCTGGGTGGCTCGGCTGGTTAAGCGTCCAACTCTTGATTTCAGCTCAGGTCATGATCTCAGGGTTGTGAGATCGAGTCCCACGTCAGGCTCTGTGCTTAGCCAGGCGTCTGCTTGAGATTCTCTCTCTCCCTCTCCCTCTGCCTACCCTCCTGCATGCTCTCTCTCTAAAATAAATAAATAAATATTTTTAAAAAAAGAACATAGAAAACTTAGAAATACAAAATCAAAAAATAAAATGAAAATCACAGTGTTTTCTAGATTAGTTTTTCCTCAGTATATATGTTATTTTAACACATACTGGATCATGGTATATATTTTTAAATAGAACTTAAGTTACTCTCAGTGTTGGTTTTGTTTTGTTTCGTTTTGTTTTGAGGTTATAACTAATACTGCAGTGGACTTTCTGTGTAGGTATTTGAGTTTTTAACTACTTCTTTAGAACAGATTTATAGAAGAGAAATAAATAGATCAAGAGTACCCAGCTTTTAAAACTCTTAATATATGTTGCAAAGATACTCTCCAAAAAGTTGCCACTATGGAACTTCCTACCTGCAATAGATAAAAGCATCTAGGGGCGCCTGGGTGGCTCAGTCGTTAAGCGTCTGCCTTCGGCTCAGGTCATGATCCCAGGGTCCTGGGATCAAGCCCCACATTGGGCTCCCTGCTCAGCAGGAAGCCTGCTTTTCCCTCTCCCACTCCCCCTGCTTGTGTTCCCTCTCTCAATGTGTCTTTGTCAAATAAATAAAATCTTTAAAAAAAAAAAAAAGATAAGAGCATCTATTTCCCATCTCCTCAATGATGCTCAGTATCATTTTTTTTGTCTCTGCTATTATGACAGGCCAAGGTTGTTTCTTAATAATTTTGCACACTTCTTCAACTATGAAGTGAAGTTAGGCATTTTTCACAGGTTAATTCGTCATTTGTATTTCATTTACTGTGAATTAAGCCCCTTGAGGACAGGGGTGTTTTTCTGCCACACTGTAATCACTCAATAACTGCTGTAAAAAAGAATCGTATTTTTACATATTCTGACCATTTGTTTTTTTTTTTTTTTAAGATTTTATTTATTTATTTGAGACAGAGAGAATGAGAGAGAGAGAGCACATGAGAGGGGGGAGGGTCAGAGGCAGAAGCAGGCTCCCTGCCGAGCAGGGAGCCCGATGCGGGACTCGATCCAGGGACTCCAGGATCATGACCTGAGCCAAAGGCAGTCGCTTAACCAACTGAGCCACCCAGGCGCCCTGACCATTTGGTTTTTAACATTTTTCTTTTTGGTTTCTAAAAGCCATTTTATATACTAGATATTTATTGTAATTATTTTCCCCCAACTTCTCATTTTCCTTTTAATCTTGTTTATAGTTTTCTTTGATGAACAGTCTTTCATTTTATATAGTCGTCCATTAGCCTTTTTACTTTGAATTTCTTCTATTGCTTTTAGGGCTTGATGAACTCCTTTTCAATTCTGAGATGACTTTTAGTGTAAACATAACTCACAGTTATTGTTGGGTGGGAAAGGGTATTTATTACTTCTGTTAAGGTATTTAATTTTCAGAAAAGGACTCAGTGCCTCATGAGAATAACTTGAGGAGTAATTGGTGCGTTCTGGCAATCCCTAAGAAGTGAAAATATGAGACTTTAGAAAGTATATATTTTTCCTTACAAGTATTCTTAATCTGGGGTGAGTCCTCTGAGCTGTTAAATTCAATGTGCACTTTTCTGGATAGATTCTGAAAAGATCTGTGATTCCAAAATCAAGTTAAGATTATGAGATTACATTTTTTTCTTAAATAAATGGGAATCTATCATTTATTGGTCTCTATCTATTCTCTAATCAATAAAAGAATGTCTTTCAAATATACTTGATTTTGACCTAGAATAAGAAATACATTTTCTTAAGAATGATGAGAAGTTCTTCAAGGATTTTTCACATTTGACACTATCTGGATTCCCCAGTCTTTAAACTTTAACAACCTTTCTTCAAATCCAGAGTTTGATAACCCACAAAGAAGAATAGGCTGAAGAATAGTGACTGATGTTTTTAAGTCAAAGAATAAATTTAGCACAAGCTTTCCTAAAGATGCTGTCATGCTGAACCCAAACTTAGCCGGTGATAACTTAGAACACTGGGTGCCAGCCTTACATGGGCACCAACCCGTGTGTATGTCATTGAAAATTCAATAGATGCTAAGGCCCAGTGTGTCAATCTTTTCACATAATTTAAACTCATAAAATCTCCCAATTGGATATGACTATATAAGCCTATGAGCCTTACAATCCCATATCACCATCCTCTCCAAAATATCTCCAACAGCAGTCACCAAATCTATGATTAAAGATTTCTAGGGATAGGAAGCTCTTTGCTTTTTAAGACAGTTCACTGCAGAATTTCTCCCTCCAGCCCTTATTTCACGAAGATCTAAGTTTTCCATTTATCTTCCTGAAACAATGGAGCCCAGGTAATCAGGCACACCTGCAGGAAATCTGCTGAAACAACTTTTTAGCCTTCTTAAATGGATGAGCTGAGACATAATCAAAACAGCATGTCACTGCTCTATACAGATTTCTTGCTGAAACATTGTGAGATTTTGAATACAGAGTGCTCCTTAAAAATGAAGGCAGAATTTAAGTTTTAAAAAGCATATAGTAGGGGCACCTGGATGGCTCAGTCATTAAGCGTCTGCCTTCAGCTCAGGTCATGGTCCCAGGGTCCTGGGATCGAGCCCCGCATCGGGCTCCCTGCTCCACGGGAAGCCTGCTTCTCCCTCTCCCACTCCCCCTGCTTGTGTTCCCTCTCTTGCTGTGTCTCTCTCCGTCAAATAAATAAATAAAATCTTAAAAAAAATAAAAATAAAAAGCATATAGTAAAGTATAAGCCAAACTGGTGTTTAGACCTTCTAATTTGGGGAAACAGAGCTGGTAGTCAATTTCTGTGTAGACAATCATTAAAGCATAAAGTATAAAGTCAAAGTATAAAGTCATAGATTAAAGTATAAAGTTTCTGTGTAGACAATCATTAAAGCATAAAGTATTTCCACAAAACTGGCCAATCATTTTGACAAAGCTAAGCAAATGAGCAGACATATTATTGATTTTGACTTGGAGAAATGTTCCAATGCCAACATGGGCAAATGTCTCTGGGGATTGTCCAACCTGCCATCTAGATTCCTATAACAATGGGGGGGGTGTAGAACTGAGTATGTAGTTGTTTTCTAGGAAAAAATGTGCATATGGATGCAAAAATATATGTGAAATAACTTTAATATCTTTAAATAATTATTTTTTAAATAATCTAATTATCAAAAATAACATACAGACTAGATATGGGAATTAGCCTGTTAATTTCTACATTACCCATAGCAATAAAGAAAGTTCAGAAACTCATGGGAAAGACAGGGCTCGATTAGGATGAACTCAAAGGTAACATGTTATAGACTCATCACTACCTCTAGATCCCTAAAGAAAAGAATCCTGCTCTAAACACTTTTTTGAGTCTTATGCTCTGCTTTAAATTATTACTATAAAGGGTTTTGGCATATGGCTTTTTTAATGCTTATCTGTTTATATAAAATATTACTAATAGTGTTTTTCAAGGTGCAGATCACAACCAGAGAGCCATGAGACCAGGTTAGTGGCTCTCGACCAGCTGTTTTTCCTCTCCCCCAACTTAATTAATAGAACATACAGAGTTTGTGTATATGTGTGTGTGTTGCGTATCCACATACATGCACTAGTATGTGATATAAAATGTATTTCATGTTCTAGGTCAAAATCAAGTATATTTGAAAGATATTCTTTTATAGATTAGAGAATAGAGATCAATAAATGATAGATTCCCATTTATTTAAGAAAAAATGTCCCTATCACCAAAATCTAGACATAATAATATTTTTCTTAAAAGTTTTTTCTACCATTTACTATCAAAGAAATGTTTTTAAATGACTTCATTCATCTCCTGTGTGGAAAAAATTGGATTTAATTAAATGGTGCTGTCAACTTCACCTTAAGGGAATGAATTTCTATAGATAGTAGCTGCCAATTTTTATTTGCCAAACCAAAGATTTTTCAAGAACATGGAATAAGATTTCTGAATTGTGACTAAGAATGAAATGTTAATTGTAATTTATTTCTGATGACAACAATTTAGATCAGGTCAAAGCACAGATTCAGGAAGCATAAAATACCATCTATACAGCATGTCTTCTTAACTTTCTTCTCTCAACAGTGAAGTCCCAGTTATCTAGAAATGGACTATCTACAGCGTGAATTATTCATGTAAAACTCTCACAGATAAAATGAGGGCATGCACATATATTCTCCATCGGCATGTTCCTCTTGCCTCTTTGGCTTAGACACAAGGTGCCAAATGCTTGCCTAAAGCACTGCTGGGAATTCAAGCTCCTAGATCACCATCCCAGACTTCCCTGACTGAGTCTCTGATATTAGCCAAACCCGCTTCCCACTCTACCTCTGCCTGTCCATCCCTAGTAAGGAGATTTCTGCGAAACCATGCATCCCCTTTCTTGATTATCTTCTTTGTTTATATCACACCATTTCTCAACAATAAATTCCAGTGCATCATGGCCATGCATTTGATTTGGAATCTCATGGTAAATTACAAACTTCACAGACTAACCTGTGAGATGCATCAGCTATAGTAAACTCCATCTTGTTTATTGGTCCAAATGCAGCTGGAATTTTTCCTCAGATCATTGAGACACTCTCGCAATTCCTGAGAGACTTAGTGGGGGAAAAATATTGTGATCATTTACTGTAAGGTGGTATGTTTATTGAACAGAATTAAACACATTCAGCATTCTTCTATTTTTCTTTCAATTGCAATAGACCTTCAAGCTTATATCCAACCCCACTAACTGTACAAAAGAAAGAGCTCTTAATTGGGAGTCATGAGAATAAGATACTTCCTATTTTCTATAATGGTAAACCCTATATCCTGTTCCTCCACCAATGAAATGATGCAGAACAGATCTAGGTGTTCACAGATAGGCACTGCAATCACCCTGTTGAAGCAAAAGTAGAGCCAAGCAAAAGTAGGGGAAAGACGGAGACATTATGAGAGACAAATACTGGGAGAAGATTGGACTTAGAAGAGTTGGTAAGAAGTGACTGATTAAGGGAAGGGTATAAAGAAAATTATAAATGTCAATGACTGCATTTCAAGCCTTATATCTTGGATAAATCTTTGGAAATATATTAAGCTGTAGTGGTTATCTTGTCATACAAAGCAAATTATTTCCAAACCAGTATTCAGTAATTCACTGGTTGTAATAAAAATACATTTCAAATAACAAACAGAGGTAGAATGAAGTGCTAAAATAGCCATTTTTATTTAATTAATCACTCTGTTCTGTCAAACGTCTGGTCAATTTAGTGAAGAGGAAAATGGACAAGTATTTGGCTTAACTAATTAATCAAACCAGTTTAAATGGTTGATTCCTTCATTCTACATAGATCCGCTCCCAGCCACCACCCCCCAAAAATAAGAAAACCAGGATTCAATTTCATAGCATTTATTTCTATGTCAATGTATTAGGTTCAGTTCTACCATAGTGAGAACAGGGATGTGTGGCATCCACCCATTTTTCAGGACCAATACATAAGATAAGACAGAAAAAGAACAGTCCAAGAAGGAAGGATTTCCAGAAAACAAGTACCAAAGGCAGAAGGGCCCAACAGACAGAACTGCCCATCAGGTGTGTAGACTTCAAGGATGTGATGGTCTCCAAGAACGTTCCGTCTTTCCTGAATACTTTTGGCAGATAAATAACAAGGACTAATTCATAACCCAGTAAGTTATGCTTTGAATTATAAAGAGACACTCCAAGAAAAGTTTAGACTTTGGGCATGTGAGACAGCTTGCATTTTGTAACTAAAGGAAATATAACTGCCCCATGCTGGTGAAATAGAACATCCATCCTGATTATAGTATCAAAATAAATTAATTCCCCAAATTCTTGAGGTAGGCTACAATGTCCTTGATTCAACAGTTTTATGTAAAAATGTATTATGTCTCAGTTATCCTTGAGTCTACCTCCTTCATTACTTCTCATTTATAAGAAATACAGAGCCATCATTCCCCAGTCCATCTTCAGAGTATTCTTCTAGCCCTCTCTGCACACGTCTCACCTCTGGATCTCTGGCTGCTCAATGCAAACATCTCACCTCTTTTTACCTCCTAGTAGAGTAAGAACTTCTGGAAGCAGCAGCTCCAACAGCAGCATGGCAGTGACAGTACCAGGGTGGCAGCTGATGTCTGGGTAACATACTCTTTTCTGATTTGCTCCTCCATCCTTCCAAAAAATTATCAACCGACTCTCTGCATTGATTCCTCTCTGCTTGAAATACCTAGTGCTTTCTATTTTCCTGACTGAATCCTCACTAATAGAGACCATATTTACCTTCATTGCCCATGTTTCTCCACTTATTCCTTATATTTTATTAATTTACAAATACTATAAAATTAAATGCTATAAATATGCTATGTACTTATAAATACTTTACTTTTTACAGGTAAGGAAACTTTAACCAAATAAATTATTCTTGAGTTTTAGAACTCTTGGATAGCTGTCACATTGCCCATTTATACACAAGAAGATTTAACTGATTGGTCGAAAATGGACTAGAGTCTGTTTTGATCTTCTGATGATAGAATAGCCACTTAACGAAATAATATTTTTACCAGTCCAATATCGTCTAAAGAACCTACAATGAGACCAGCCGGCAGAAGAAGATAAGAGTGTTTGAAGATTAACTCTTCTGAATCAATTTAGAACAAAGTGTGGCAAAAACAGACCATGTAAGTGAACATTAAATGAAATATGGTATTAAATTATCTCTGAGACACATGTGGGCCCCGAAACTACTGAAACTGAGTCTAAATGTGTTTGGAGTTGAGCATGAAATGTTCAGTTTGGTAAATATAATACCAAAAAAGATCCTTTTAAGTTTGATAAAGTGACAGTACTACCCTTTCCAAAGGCATTTTTTATCTACCGTGATTTTAAACTAACTAGCAGCTAATAGTATTGTTGCCTGAGCAATCAGAGATTTTGTTAAAAGTCTTAAGAACCACGTAATGTCGGGGCGCCTGGGTGGCTCAGTTGGTTAAGCGACTGCCTTCGGCTCAGGTCATGATCCTGGAGTCCCTGGATCGAGTCCCGCATCGGGCTCCCTGCTCGGCAGGGAGCCTGCTTCTCCCTCTGACCCTCCCCCCTCTCATGTGCATTCTCCCTCTCTCTCATTCTCTCTGGCTCAAATAAATAAATAAAATCTTTAAAAAAAAAAAAAAAAAAAAGAACCACGTAATGTCTTTTTTTGAACTGTCAGATATAGTTGAAAGCAATCAGTTAAGCATGGTGACAGAACCATGGTCTCCTTCTCTTAAGTGCCAGTTAGTTCTACTTGGTTTCATGCCATTGGGCTGCTCTCAAACCCCAAACAATTACCCTTCAAATACATTCTACTGGCCCCAAGAAAATGATAAAATCAAAGAATTATGGCATTTTAGAACTTCATCAGACCTCAGAAAACTTTTCAAGATATTACAAGATTTATACAAAGGTTTATCCAAAGATTTATCCACATTGATGAGTTGAGCAGTCAGGATAAGAACTTGAGCCCCTATACAGGTCATTTTGCCTCAAGTGCATGGATCAAGATCTTGGGAATGTGTCACCATGTGCAGGAAACTCGGAGCACGTTCTGCTTAAAGTCAGTGAATCACACATTCATTCGCCCTTCCTAGGTCTTCAGAATCCATTCCACTCCAACAACAAATGCTAAGTTGTGGTTAAAAAATCAGTCTGTAAGAAACTGTATTTTACTTGTGAATTTGTTTTCAAGGGGAATATATGCCTTCAGCTGTCTGTCTATTTTTAAGAAAATTTTCACAGGCTTTTATCCAGGTTGAGTTATCAAAGCTAAATCATAATAAAGCAGCTAATTCTATAGTAAATCAATAAATGCCAAAGTTGGTATACTGATACAGCTTATAACCTTAAGTGAACACAATTTTATATAGCAATGTTCTTGTAAATGTCGTTTCTTACAATAAACATTCTAGTCTAAAAGTAATGTATGTACAGTTTGGAGAAGTATTTAAAATTTTTCTTTGTTGTAAGAAAAGTCTTCCCCTTGATTAGCAAAGTGTCCTAGAGAGAATTATAACTTCACAGTGATAGGATACAAATAAATATTTATCAAATTTAAATTTTTTAGTGACAGGTAGTCAAATACTAATATTGTTCTTATCTAACAATAAGTAATGGCTAGCTGCATGCTTGTCCTCCCAAAGCACCTGTGTCCATAGTCCCCCTTTTCTCAAGGTTCTTAATTTATAGCCATTAACTAAGGATAGTAATTTCTGCTCTAACATATGCTTTTGACTAAGCTGAGGTAAAGTATGCAAGGCTTATAATTTTATGTTTCCACAACCTCTCTTTTCATTTTCACTTTTCTAGATCATCATTACCACAAGATGTGGACATAGGAAGGAGGCTGTAGCAATAAACTCCTTCAGGCATCGGCCTGCTCACCTGCTCCAAGAAAAATCCATTCTCTCACTGAAGTCAGGTTAATCCTCAAAAACTACACCACAGTCCCACTCACCCCTCTTGTTTTTTTACTTGTCCAAATCCTGTGTTTCCCTCCAGGATGGATCATGAAGTCTGTCCTTACTCCTCAATGATAACTCCTTCCACTGACTTTTCCTGTCATATATTGTCTTTACAGCTCACATGGCTTTTGTATGCCATTTTAAGTTATTATTCATCATCATTCCCATTCATATTCCCAGATCCTTATTTTATATTCTGATACCTTGCCTAGTGACCTGCTCATAGTAGGCAATTAATAGATTACTTGCTGATTTTGGCATTCAGTTGGTAAAAAATAGGAGCTTTGGGGTCAGACTGATTCTTGCAAACCCTAGCTCCACCCTTCTGGGTCACAGTTTTCCTCAACATGAAAATAATAAGACCTACCCTGATGGTTGCTGTAAAAAAAAAAAAAATAGAGTAATACAAAAGTGGTATTTGCTAGAATAGTAGCTGACATATATTTAGTGCTCAATAGCAGTAGTTTTGGTAATGAACAAAAGCCTGTATAGCATTATTAATAACCATATTGTTATGAGTAGTACTATCAATTAGTCATTATTAATAACAAACCAGAGCTTGAATCTCTTTAATTCTGTCTATTCCCACTATCCAATTCTTAGGTTGTTATCAAAACAAAGTGTTGAACTTTTCAAGCTTGATCACATAGTATCTGTATTTATGCACTTTATCTATGGAATCTATAAAGCAAGTATTTTTAATATGTTTACTTACCGTACTATGTTGTCTAATTTTCCCTTACATTTATCAAAATCTTACCTTATTTTTCTGCAGCAAAGTAACAAGTGATTATAGCTTGACAACTGTTCTACCTTTGATATGCCAAGTTGTAGTAGGGTCATTTTTTAATCTTGGTCTTAACACCTACATGACATTTCAGTAAGGCACAGGGAAAGCCATTGATTTTTCATGATGGAATTTTATTTTGCCTTCAAAAGTTGGCAGATTAAGTGATCTATTGCCAAGGACCTTTATAAATGAAATGTAAAAATTAGACAACTTTTGGAATCTTTTTATCCAGAAAATGGCAAATAGACCTTATGACAACTGAGGCATCCAAAAAACAAGTTGGTCTATTAGCAGAAGCCTCCATTTCCATGTCCCAAGCATGTTTCTGGTAGGGACAAAACACATTCAAAGGCAGTTCTACTCATCATGTTCTAAACATCTCAAACCACTCCCTATGACTGTGGAAATATTAGCAAACCCACTGGCTCACATGCATAATCTCACCATAGCCCTATCAGTTTCCTTGACTGTATTCAAGGTATTCACAGCATCCACATCTCTCACTCAGGATATCCTCCCTGACCTCATTGCCATCTCTTAACACTCATCCCAAGTCAGCCCATCATTCTGCATCTATTCTTCCCCAATCTGATGGCTCTGCATTTGGTTATGAAGCACGAGGCTATGCATTGTATTTCAAAGCATCCCAAGATTTCCCAATCAAAAGTATCACTTGGGTAGTGGATAATTAAATAGTAGATAGAGATAGGTAGATGATAGATGATAGAGAGATAGATAGATAGATAGATAGATAGATAGATAGACAGATAGATAGATGATAGCTATTCACAGAACCTTTTCCTGAAGATTCTGGCTTAGAAGTTCTGGGGATATCCCTGGGATTCTTGCTTTTAACCAGACCTCAGTAATACTTATGATCATGTGCCTGATTCGATAGCATCATCTTAGTTCAGAAATCCCAAACTCACAGAATATGGGCTATAGCCCACAAAGTGCTTTTCAAAAGTTTGAATTGAATGTCTTTAAGTGAAACACACACTCACCAATTCCCTCAGAGCCCACCCCTTGCTAGTATTATACGTTGGGGCTTCATGCCTTTAAGTCACTTGTCTGTCATGTCTGTCATCTGAAGGCATCTGAGTTTGTGAATTCTGCTTTAGTTACTATCTATATTCATGTTTCCTCTTTCACATAAAACTTCAATTCATTAAGAATAAGTAGGATATAATCATCAGGGAAATGCAAAACCACAATGAGATATCACCTCACACCTGTTAGAATGGCTATCATCAAAAAGATGAGAAATAACCAGTGTTGGCAAGGATGTGGAAAAAAGGGAACCTTCATGCACTGTTGGTGAGAATGTAAATTGGTGCAACCACTATGGAAAACAGTATGAAAGTTCCTCAAAAAATTAAAAATAGAACTACCGTACAATCCAGTAATTCCACTAGTATTTAGCCAAAAAACCAAAAATACTAATTCAAAATGATATATGCACCCCTATGTTTACTGCAGCATTATTTTTTTAAAGATTTTATTTATTTAAGAGAGAGAGAGAGAGCATGCGGGAGAGCATGCACAAGCAAGGGGAGGGGTAGAGGGAGAAGCAGGCTCCCCGTCAAGCAAGGAGCCCAATGTAGGACTCCATCCCAGGACCCTGGGATCATGACCTGAGCTGAAGGCAGTCACTTAACTGACTAAGCCACCCAGGTGTCCTACTGCAGCATTATTTACAATAGTGAAGATATAGAAGCAACCTGTGTCCATCAGTGGATGAATGGATAAAGATGTGAGATACACATACACACACACAAACACACACACACACACTCACACACAGGAATATTACTCAGCCATAAAAAAGAATGAGACTTTTGTCATTTGCAACAATATGGATTATGATTTCACTTATATATGGAATCTAAAACACAAAACAAATGAATGGGAAAAGACCCACAAATACAGAGAACAAACTGGTGGTTGCCAGAAGGGGGGTGGTGGGCAAAATAGGTGAAATCGAGTGGGAGTTACAGGCTTTTAGTTATAGGATAAATAAGTCACGGGGATGAAAGGTACAGCATAGGAATACAGTCAATGGTATTGTAATAGTGTTGTATGGTGACAGATGGCAGCTACACCTGTGGTGAGCACAGCATAACATATACAGTTGTCCAATCACTATGTCGTACACCTGAAAATAATGTGACATTGAGTGTCAACTACACTTCAATTTAAAAAATAAATTTAAAAAGCCACTGAAAAGGTTTTTATATGATTTTAAGGCCCATGTTTAGGTATTATTATCAACACAAAATCTATTATACTAATTTACTTTCTCATGTTATTTAAAACTATAAACTGAAAGTTATCCATTTAGGTTTCAAGTGCATTTTGTATATATGGTTATAATAAATCTGTAATCATAGGCTCTTAGTAGGGTTTAAGTGTTTGTTTTACACTTTATGCTATTAAAAATTAGAGATAAAAAAGATTAAGTAGAATAGATAAAATAGAATCTTCTCTTTTTGCAATACATTTAGCATTCAAGGAAGGGTTGGGGTTTTTTGGGGTTTTTTTTTTTTTTTTTTTGCTTTGTTTTCATTTATTTTGTTTTGTTTTTTTAAAGAGTGGCCCTCTCTAATGTATTCACTGACATTCTCTTAAACACCAAAAGCAAGCTGACAGGCACAGGATTCTGATTTCACCTTGACTCGGGTTTAGAGTAGCTGAGTTTATCTCTGCAATATTAAATCCCTCTGGCTTGAACTATCAGACATTGTTCTCTGAAGCAAAGAAGATGACATAGCAGGTACGCTGAAGCAGTTAGCATCCTGCTGAGACAACGTCCCCTCTGCACTCATTTGGAGTATTTACTCTGGGAAAAAGTGCCATCCACCATTCTCTATGCTAGTCAAGAGACTGGGTAATCCCCTTACCCTGCATAAACCACAGAGGATTGACCCCAGTGTTACACACAGCCATTTCTCCAACAAGAGAGAGGATTAGGTTCGCTTTTTTTTTTTTCACTCACCTTAACAATACTATTTTATAGGGTTCAGAAAATAACAAAAAGAAAAGAAAAAATGAGGAGGGAGAAGCAAGGAGAAGGGGAAATGTGCTTCAGGGGGAATATATTGGGGTTGGAATATATATTTCCTTTTAGCTTGAAAGAACTTAATTAGGGAAAACTTGCCAGTTGAAAGTAAATGGCTTCTAATGAGAATCACAATTTCTCCTTTCCCAGATCTCTCCAAGAGAAATGCCAAGAGACATGGGTTCTGGATGTTTCAGACTTTCCTTTCTGAAGTAGCAGAAGAATGGGGAAAAAAATGTGTCCTAAGTACTTTCAGCAAACATGTCCTGAGTGCTTATTGGGTGGCAAGGACAATTCTAAGCACTAGCATCCAAAGATAAATAACTCACTGCCCTCAAAGTCAAAACAGACCAGTAAAAATTAATCAATCAGTCAATCAGTGCTACATATTGGAAATAAATGCAAGGTGATATGTAGCATAGAAGATAAATTCTGCCTCTACCTAAGGGTAAGAGCAGGAAAGGAATCAGCAAAAACAAAACAAGTGGGAACATTTGGGTTACTCTTGATAGCTGAGTAAAACCTCACCAGGTATATAAAATAGGGCAAGACAAGCCAGGCAGGGGGCATTTCATGCATGTGGAAGTTTTGGAAAGTATTTTGTGTCAGATTTACTGGAATATGGACCAGCCTAATGGGTCAGAAGGGTTAGAGAGAACTCAGATAGGTGCTGGACCAATAGGCAGATGTTGGAATGTTGGGCGATACTAGGTTCATAGGCTAGGCCATCGCCCTCAATAGGATAGCCTTCCCCACAGACACATCTGATTGGCAAAGAGATATATACATTCAGGCATCAGAATTTGTCCAAGACCTGAAAGTTATCATGAGGGTCAGTAATAGCCACAAAGATCACCAGAAATATGATATCTAGAGCAAGAAATCCCTTCTGAAATCAAAAATGGTAACCTGAGTATTGAAAATGAAAGCAAACTTCCAGATAAATATGGTTAATTCCGCATGCATTTTTCTGGTCTCTCTCTTCTGCACCAAAAAGTCAGTAAAAGGGAGAAAACGTGTAATCCACAAGGCAAAGAGAATACAAAAGTAAGTGAGCAATACCCAAAAAAGGAAAATTGAAAGCAAATAGAAAAGTGGTAACTGATGGAAGAGTCGAAGTTGAAATCTAAGTGCTTACACAGAGAGATGACAAGGAGAAGCAAACCCAGCAGAACACAGAAAAGGCCAAGTATTGGGGATAATAGAGGGAGGCATGAGCCTGAATAAAAGAGGTGATGCACATCTTTATACTACATAATTACACACCTCTAACCCCCTTTGTCACCTCTGCAGTAAGAGAAGATCCCTCACCCATTCCTCCACACTCTTGCTATCAAATGCTAGCAACCAGGTATATTCATCTTAGTCAGGGACCTAGACAATTATTTACTGGAGATATTTAGTCTATAATGTCAGGAAAGGGTAGGCCTTGATGCAATAAATAATGAATGCTTTAAATAGTGTATTTCTTACTCATCACTGTCTGAAGCATGCCAAGTTGTCTTTCTCTATATTGTGTCTAAACATCCAGAATGTATGGCATCCAAGGGCCACAATTAAGGCTTTTGCCTACACTTTCCTCTCACTCATTCTGCCTCCTGGCTGACACTGGTGCTTCTTCATGTGGCCCTACATACCATGGCATGCCCCCTCCTCTTGGAAATTATGAATAATCAACTATCTTTTCAATGGTAATTATCTCCTGCTCTGTTAGAACTCACCCTATGTGAATAAAAATAAAATTGTGGGTACATTTTAAAACAATGTCCAGGAAAATCTTCCAACATGGAAAACAGAGACAATGTGAATACACAGGGGAAAAAATGACCAAAAGGAAATACAGACAATACAGGGAAAAGAAAAAAAATCTTAAATACCTACAAATACTATCCTCAGATAAAAGTGAAAATACTGCATTTTTATATAAAAATAGACTATGAAGATAAAAACAGATCAACAAATAAAAAAGACCTCTTAGAAATTAAAATAATGATGCTCCAGCTAAAATTCAAAAGAATTGTTGAATGATAAAAGTCAAAAATATCCAAGAAAAAATTTTTAATTGAAAATGGAAAAAAATAAGAGTTAGAGGATCAATCCAGGAGATCCAATATCTGATGAGTAACTGTTTCTGGAAAAAACAACAACAACAACAACAAAGGGAAGTAAATTATCAAAAGAATTACAAAACTTATTTCTCAAAACTGAAGTACATGAATTTCCAAACTGAAAGGGCCTCCAAAGGCCCAGTACAATAAATGAATAAAGACCTACACCAGGGCACATTATCGTGAATTTTCACAGTATTAGAGATAAAGAAAAATCCCAACAAATTCCAAATTAGAGAGAAAAAAAGATGAGGAATCATGCTGGTATTAAAATTTTTTAAATTATTAATATTTAGCAATGTATCCTAAATGTTAAGGAAAAATGATTTCTAATTCATAATCTTGTACCTAATCACCAATCAAGTATAAGAGAAAAATAAAATAAAAGACATTTTAAAACTTGTAGTGACCCAGAAATTTTATGTCCTATGTACCCTTTTCCAGGAAGATTCTGGAGAATCTACTTTACCAAAATTGAGAAAGTAAATCAAGAAAAAATAAGACATAGGAACCAAAAGAAAAATATCCAATGAAGGAGAGGGGCAAAGGAAATCTCCAGACAGTGGTAAAGACAATAGACAACAACACTGAAGTAGGCCTTAGACTGTTTCAGTCTGGATAATGGAAGATTCCAGGAAGGAGGTCTCCAGCAAAATAATAATAATAATAATAATAATAATAATAATAATAATAATAATTGATGGATTACTAGATGTATTTGAACACGTGGAAAATAGTAGTACAAGACATTCTCTAATTTGACATGTAAAGAGCTTAGAAGTCATCACTCCCACCGTTACAATAAGGAAAAGCCTGAAAATTTGAAAATCAATTACTTTTCTTAGATCATTCAGAAAATTGAAATCACAGGACAAACCACCACCCCCAAAATTGGACAGAGAGGTGAATACAGAGGATACAGATTAGTTTACCTAAGGCAGGAGCCACCAGTACCAGGAGCCATTCAAACACTTAAATGGTAACTTCAATGAACTGATAGGAGATAAGAGTAGACTAGCTTGAGAGTTTTAAATTACTAGGGGTCCAATCTTGGCAGAGTCACATTTATATGGGTTTTACCTCCAGGAGCTTCACCAGGTTCCTATGGTAAAGAGCAGAGAAAAATCCCATATTTACCTGGGAGTGGAAAAGTAACCATTTTGAAATAAACCACAAGCATTCTCCCCAACAAAGGCCTACCTGGCAGGAAATATATTTCATCAGAGCTTTATCAGACTTGGATAAAAGAAATTACCCAACTCTAGCCCCCTCTAGGCTTCCTGTCTCATCTAAGGCAGGGGGAGGTAGTAGAAGCTGAAAAATACTATGAAAGTCACATCCCAGAGGTACAGGCCCACTAAAAACCTGAGACTTAATCACAGAAATATAGAATGCTTCCCTTCCTCCTATATCTTACTAGCACATCAATCAGGGTTCTTCTTAAGGAGTCTCTAGAGAAAACCAGAGAAGAGAAGAGACAAAAATTAGGACACTAAAGGAAACTAAAGTCTCTGTTACTTAACAGCTAAAGCAAACAATAAACATAGCCTAGCTCCTAGCCAAACAGACATAAAACCTTGCACTAAAGACCTATCTCAGCTCCTATCATCTACTACATCATGTCCAGTTTTCAATGAAAAAAAAAAAGGAAGGCACGGTAAAATGCAAAAAAAAAAAAAAAACACAAGGCATGTTTAATAATACAAGAAAAAAAAACATAATCTGAAGAGACAAACATCAAAACAAGACTCAGATATGTTAGAGATTTTGGAATTATCAGACCAGCAATTTTTTTTAAAGATTTTATTTATTTATTTGAGAGAGAGAGAATGAGAGAGAGCACATGAGAGGGGGGAGGGTCAGAGGGAGAAGCAGACTCCTTGTCAAGCAGGGAGCCCGATGTGGGACTCGATCCAAGGACTCCAGGATCATGACTTGAGCCGAAGGCAGTTGCTTAACCAACTGAGCCACCCAGGCACCCCAGACCAGCAATTTAAAATAATTATGGTTAATATGCCAAGAGATATAATGGTAAAACACAAGAACAGATGGGTAATGTGAGCAGAGAGCTAGAAACTCTAAGAACAAATTAAAAAGAAATGCTAGAAATCCATTGTAACAGAAATGAAAAAATACCTTTGTTGGGCTCATCAGTAAATTGGATGTAGACAAGGAAAGAATCAGTTATCTTGAAGCTATGTCAATAGAAACCTCCAAAACTGAAATGCAAAGAGAAAAGGGAAGGAAAAGGGGGGAACTGATTATCCAAGAACTGTGGGACAACTACAAGGAAGTATAACATATGTATCATGCGAATACCAGAAGCAGTAGAAATAGAGAAAGAAGCAGAAGAAACACTGAAGTAATAATGGCTGAGAATTTTCCATAATTAAAGGCAGATATCAAATCACAGATCCAAGAAGCACAGAGAACACCACACAGGATCGATATCCATAAAATCTACACTTAGACATACCGTATTCAAAATACAGGAAGCCATAAGAGAAAAACACCTTAACTTTATAGAAATAAGAACAGGACTTCTTGTCAAAAAAACATGCAAGTAAGAAGAGAGTAAAGTGAAATATTTAAAATGTTGGTAGAAAAAAACTTTAAAATTCTGTACCAAGCAAAATTATCCTTCAAAAATGAAGGAGAAATAGACTCCTTTAGATAAACAGAACTGAGGCAATGTATTGCTAGTTGACCTGGCTTGAAAAAAATCTTAAAAGTAGTTCTTCAGAGAAAAGAAAAATGACATAGTTTTAAAATCAGATCTATATAAATAAAGGAAGAGTACCAAAGGTGTAAGTGAAAGTAAAATAAATTTTTATTTTTCTTCTTCCTTCCTGATCTAATAAATATTTGTTTAAAGTTATAACAGCAACTGGGTGCCTGGGTGGCTCAGTTGGTTAAGCAACTGCCTTCAGCTCAGGTCATGATCCTGGAGTCCCGGGATCGAGTCCCTCATCCGTCTCCCTGCTCAGCAGGGAATCTGCTTCTCCCTCTGACCCTCCTCCCTCTCATGTTCTCTGTCTCTCATTCTCTCTCTCACAAATAAATAAAATCTTAAAATAAATAAATAAATAAATAAAGTTATAACAGCAACTATTACATAAGTGAGATGAATACAGCAATGTTATACATCATGGGATGAAGAAATTGGGAATAATCTGTTATAAGGTACATGTCCTACCCATAAAGAGTCAAGAGTTATTTGAAAGTCAACTTAGAATTACTGAAAACGTATATTGCAAACTCTAGAGCAACCACTAAAAGAAGAGTTTTAAAGGAGTATAATTGATATGCCAAAAGAGGAGAAAAAGGAATCATATATAAAATCGCCAATTAAAAGCAGACAAGGAAGGGAAAGAGAGGAAGACATCCCATAAAAGAAAACAAAAAACAAGTACAACAAACACAAAACAGTTATAGATATACTAGAATATCTGGGGGGAAAATCATCAATATGTTCAAAGAACACTGCAAAAATAAAACATGAGGCAGAGTGATGTCAGCAAGATGGTGGAATAGGAAGCACTGGATTCTTCTTTACCCAATGGACACACAAGTTCAACATCAAAAATGGATGAATTTCCTTTGTGAAAAAGCCAGGAACTAGTTAAGAGGCTACTACATCCTGTACAAGTGCAAAACCAGCCACACTGAAACTGGTAGAAAAAGTGGAGATGCCCTCCTTCCATAATCCCCCTTCCCAGCACAGCACATGATCAGAACTCTAGCTGCAAGTTTCTCCCTGAGGACGGAAAAGGCTGGACCACACAGCCAACATCCCAGCTTTTCTGAGTACTGCCCAAGGGACTGGCTTCTATTTTGCCTATCTCAGAGCACTGATGGGACCTAGCAGATGCTAGACCCTGGAGACTATAGACAGAAAAACAACAGTTTGAACTAGCATGTGAGCACTCACCACAACGTCTCCCCACCAGCTCAGTGCAGCACAAGTGGGCAGGGGGAAAAAAACAGCTTCCAGCTTCTCTAGTGGAGGAAATGAGTTGGACCACACATAACATTCCCAATTTTCTAGGGGTTGCCCAGAAGACTGACTTCTTTCTTGCCTGTCTCAGAGCACTTTTGGGACCAAGCATACTCTAGATTCTTGGGGGCCACTAAGAACAAAGATGGTGCTTCGTACCAAGACACACCATAATCAGATTGTCAAAAGTCGAAGACAGAGAATTTTGAAATCGCCAAAAGAAAAGCAATTCCTCATACACAAAGGAATCCACATAAGACACTGAGTGGACTTTTCAGCAGAAGCCTTTCAGTCCAAAGGGAGTGGGATGATATTCAAAGTGCTGGAAAAAAAAAAAAAAAAAAAAACCTGCTAACCAAGATTATACCTCGTAAAACTGCCCTTCAAAAAATGAAAAAAAAAGGAATAAGGAAACCCCAGGACCCAGCAACAGTGAAAAGCCATCATGACCTGAAGCTTGACAGGGAAAGAGAAAAAGGCAATAGGCCTGGAATCAGAAGAGAAGGGAGAGGGGCTGCCCACAGGAGTTGTGGTATTAGGTAAAAGATCCAAGTCTCAATCCAACTTAGCTCAGCATGGAAGAAGCCAGGAAAAGAAATATCCCAACTTCTCCGTCCTACTTGCTTGGTATTTCCAGCTGTTGCCACCCTTCAGCCAAACTCAGCCTGAAGTCCAAGGGTAAAAGAACACAGATGTGTTGAGCAGTCAGATCTGGTGTATTAATTAAGAATATGCAAATTATGACATCCTGAATGAGTAGGCACAAGCCACACACACAGGGTTGGCAGGTAGCTTCCTCAGCATCTGAATACACTCACACAAAGGAGGTCAAGTATTAAGATTTATCACTTGCAACTTCCAGAAACAGGGCAGGGGAGGGTGGGGACATAACAAGCAGGGGGAAGAGCAGTCCTTCATCCTAGCAGAGCAGGGTAGCAGGCACCTATTCCTTATAATGAGGTTGAGACAAAGGTCACTAAATTTAGTGGGGGGGCAGGGAGTGAAGCTTCAACCCTAAGTGGTTATTTTAAAAGGTGTCCCAGGAAAAGCAAAGCAGGAACTTGGGGTTGGAATTTTAAGTTCAGGTCTTTACCTAAATGTCCAAACTCTGGTTGTGAGCAGGGTTGTCATGCTATAAAATTCCTAGCCAGCAACTCAATATAACCATTTTCTCATCACACTAGGTGACACAGTCCTCAGAGATCAGCCTCCCAGGGCACAAAGAAGGGCAGGGAAAGGTACAAAATGGGCATAGCCAATTATCTCCAAACATTTTATCATACAACACAAATAAATTCTTATTTCTTAAAACCAAAGTTAGGTTTCCAAACACACCCTAATTGAAAAATCCATGAATGTAGTCCAATCAAGGTCCTTTGCTTGGTAGAGGGTAGCCTGGATTGGGGCTAGTACAGAGCTCCACCAGGGTACAGTAGATAGGAATGGAAAATGGAGAGGAAAAATCTCAAAGACAAAAATCCTTATTGTCAATGAGATGGGATGTTAGAGGTAGGGGCAGACTTTAGCATAGTCTCACAAAGTTACTTACATTTAGGGTTCTCTGGTTTTTCTGCTGAATTTAAGGTGGCAAGCAGATGTACTGAGAAGCTAAGTCACATGAAACACATCTGGTGCATTTTAAAATAGAGATATTGAAGGGGGCACTCCAGAAACTGACCCCCATGACCTCTGGACCCCAATATTACCTCATCTGGGAGGCTGTAAAATCTGAAGATTTCACAGAGGAAGGGGGCTTCTAGGTCATCTGTGGTCTGGACCAGTTTCCCTAGAAACAGCTCTAGGCCTTCAGGTTAAACGTGTCAATATTAATTTACACTGATCTAGGTCACACAGTAGCTTAGTTGGAGAAAGCAGACCCAGAATCCCCACAGGATGGTTAAAGGTAAGGATATATGTCCAGAAGGTTTTAAATAAGGTTTCCAGGACATGGATGACATGAAAATTGAACCATATGAATAACAATGGTTTCTGCACCCATCACTAGCTAAGTTGCTTGGGAGTATATGTTGGGATTTAAAGGCCAAATTAAATAACATTCCTTTGTCACGTTTGGAACTAATTGAGAAATAAGAACCAAGAAACAGATATATGGAGATTAATATGTCAGTTTTACTTTTGGTAAATACGGCTTTAAATCGGTGGGTTTTGTGGGCATCCTGAGTCAACTTCAGAAATATTCTTACCTGCCCCACCATACATTGAACTGGAAACCACAGACCACCCCTTTAAAAGCGAAGCCTGCCCAGTAATCTTTCCACATTCCTGGGAAAAGCCCAAATATGCCCTCTACGTAGGTCAGCAGTTTTGAGATAGCTCAGGAGGTTTAAAGGAACTGATTTTCACTTCTTCCCCTAGACTCACCAATCAGATAAGTCACTCACCCTGCCTCAGACAGGAGTAGGTGAGGAAGCTATATTGGAAACTCCTTTTGGCAATGGAGTTTAAGTGGCTACTCCTCTGTTGACTATTATGGCAGGGAAGGGTGTTGGTGGGGAAGGCACTGTCCCTACAATATGGAAAAAGTTCAAAGTCAGATCCTTACAGGGAATAATAACAGGGCTTCATGGCCAGGATTTCGTTCTCAACATAATCAGCTCGATTTCATTTTACCAAGAGTTAGCACAAGCAAATAGTTGGCCAACTGACAAAGTTTCTTAAGACAGGGAAGAACATACGCTTATATCAATGCATTAGTCTGTATCATAAATGGGTAATTGGCTTAGAGAAAACCAGAAGTGGAGCCAAAGGGAAATGTGTTTATATAAAAGGCTTCCTAGACAACCATAGGCCACTGGAACAGCTGATATTTTATCAGTAGGTCCACAAGGGGAACATTTGAAAAGTGGATAGAGGAACCACAGAAGCGCCAAACATCCCCCATGTCCCCTGTCATCCCCACCCCAGCATGACACCAACCAGATGTTAACTGCTGGGCTTTTTCTCAGGGGCTACCCTTTGACTCCTCCTCACTACTGTTGTCAAGGAACAATGGGCTTGTGTGAGTGTCTGATGAGGGTGACGGTCTTGGCATGTGTTTGGAAAGATGCCTGTTCCTTCTGTGGGAGCAGGCTTTGTGCTAAGAATTAGCCACAAATCCAGACGAAGCAAGAAAATTAACAAGTGAACAATGCTAACAAAGTCCTTATCAGAAATATTAAAAGCTTGGATGATTTCTTATTGATGCAATGTTTCTACCCTCTTACTCACCTACTTAGCTATCAGCCCCCAGGGGGGGAATTAAATTGCAGTGGAAAATGAATTGGCTGCAGGAGATTGTCCTCCATGGATAATGCTGGTTGGGGCCTACCACTGTTGTGTTTAATGTTAAGGCCAGTGGGCTGCCCATAGAAGTGTCACATGGAGGGAATTCATCAGCCCAGGTCCCGGGCCAACGTGAAATTAGATCCAGCTCACAAAGTTGTAGTTTGTCTTCTCCGGTATCAGTCTACTGCCAATAACTCGATTTACCCCCCAAGGAGGTTCTCATCTTTCCCCAGTAGGGGATCCTGTGCTGCACATATGAGCCCATTTTTCTGCTTTCCCAACACCAGGTAATCCTGAGCATGTTTCCAGCTGGATCTGAGCTTTCCATCAGCCTGGGCCAGGGCTTATGTCCTCAAGGGTCTAATTCTCTTTGGGGAGATTTCTGGCATACAGGAAGAAGTAAGTTGCCACCCATTCTTCCGGCTTATCCAAGGCTAATATGGTTAGTTGAAGCACTTCTTTCAGAGAATAATGTTTGTACATTGCAACTGCTAATTTGGGGATCAGAAGTAGTCTTTGCCACTCTTATTACTGTAATTTCCATGAGTTCTCATGGCTTAGAACACAAACAAACAAAAACATATCTTTTATAGGGTTTCCAACTTTTTATTTTATTAAATAAGAACAATTTGTAAAATAGCTGCCATTCTCCTATGACTATATTTTGTGAAAGAAAAGATAATTAAACAGGATCATAGAATGAAGGTTACTCCTTTAAAATGACTAAATTTAGCCTTAAGGGGAAGAAGCAATATTGTCTATAGTCGCTAAATTTACTGATAGCCAATGGAAACTTTGTTATAGTCTGGTTTTTGTGAACCACTGCTCTTCAACATTAGGTTAAAAGTACACAGATAATATAGAACACAAATGATTATTTAAACATAGGAGGAAGAAGGCCTAATAATATACATTTTTATTCAGACAAGTTATTTACAAAACCTACACTCACATCAAAATACTTACAAAGCAGCTTCCCTCCCACTAGTGGCTTTCTTAGAAAACAAAATTATAATTTTTTTAAAAAGATAAATTATACAACAGTACAAACTCAAATAAAAGCTAAAAACCAATTCAGCCCTGGGCATCAAAATGAACAGCATGCATAAAATTCGAAGGGCACAGTTAGCAATAAATTTTCTTCATTATAAAGCTAATGTTTTTCCAGTGGGTAGAAACAGATTTTGGCTAGCAAAATTTTCAATAAATTAAAGTACAGAAGCCGAAAATGAATGGAGAAACGATCCCAGCAAGGTCCTTTTCAGAAAGCATGTATTGAGAGCCTGTACAATTTGATGTTTATTTATCTTAATAAATATATTCTCATCCGACCCCCCTCCCAATGTCTCCCCTCTCTCCAACAATAAACACCCATCCATCATCTTCTAAAAGGAATTAATCTGTAGTGGAGGATGAATCACAGTTATATCATTAAGACTATGGCCTCATCCCTAGAATATTAGCACTGCAAAACAATACAACAATGACTGGTTCAAAAAAATGTTCTGGAAGGCCATTTTAGGTACTGAAAGATGGAGAGTTTTACTTCAAACTTAGAAAAAAATTATTCAGAATTAATGGCGTCGTGCATACACAGTCAATAAATACTGTTACTAGGCACTGTGGGGCATTCAAAACTGAACAAGACACAGTCTCAGCCCTCCAAGAACTCAAATGTAGTAGTTAAATGATACACAGCCCTCCTCAGAGGCCATTAGAAGAGGCCTAGTACTGAGAAGGGCCACCAATAAAATCATTTATTTAAATTTCATCTTTCATTTTATCTAGTTTTACTTACAGAAAATCTAGAAAGATTATTATTTCACTCTTTTCCAGTATGATGATAAACAATGGAAGGCAGTAACTGTACCTTGCACAGGACATCTGTATTCTAAGTAAGTCCTTCATGTGTCATTTTTCACTGATGTTACTTGCTGTCATGATACATTTAGTTATGAACATCATATTCACAATCATGTCAATGATAAGTCAAACAGACACTTAGGCTTCAACTTTGGAATATTACTATGTGATTCTTACATATTCATCTTTAAAAAAAGAGAGACACTATTATTTTACTGGCTAAAGACAGGACAAAGAGAAGGGAAAACCTTTAAATGTTACATAAAGAGAAGCTTCTCTCCTTCCTTCAGCATCTAGCCTCCTGAGTGTGGATGTGAAGTTGATGGAGCTGCACTGCTATATTTATATTAATGCTACTATATTTATAGTTGCATTATTCATAGTCACCACAGACTGGAGGCCACCAAGCATGTCTTTCAATAGGTACAACTGTGACACGTCAATGCAATACAACATTATGCAACAAAAAGAAAAATAAGCTATCAAGACATGAAAAGGCATGGAGGAAACTTAAATGCATATTACTAAGTGAAAGAAGCCAGTCTGAAAAGGCTACATACTGTATCATTCCAATTGTGTGACATTCTGGAAAAGACAATACTATAGAGACAGTAAAAAGTAGTTGCCAGGGATTAGAAGAGGGTGGAGGGTAGATGGGGGGAGCACAAGGGATTGGTAGAGCGGTAGAATGGTGAGACTATCCTGTATGATCCACCACTGTAATGGTGGATACATGACATTATGCATCTGTCAAAGTTTATAGAACTCCTTTGCAGGAAGGAAAGCAGACTGGGACAAAAGAATCTAACCATATTACAAATGTATAAAACAACCTCACTGAAGGGGGTGGAGGGAGAGGTTCTGATGCAAGTAACTTTGGAAATAAATGAAGTCTGCAAGAATAAAGGTAAAAATAACTGCAAATAAGCACTTTACTCTGGTTGATAAAGTTGTTTCTCATGTATAGCACTAATAATTCTGATACTGCTATCTATGTATACTGGAATTTAACAATTAAGTAAATGGATGGGGGATGGTGGAAGACACATTTTTCACTATTAAAGTAGGAATTTAAGCAAGGGGAGGAGGCTAGAATAATCCATGTGATCATGGGTTAGGGTCTGAAACACCAGTAAGAACTCACACTTAACTTAATATAGATATAGATAGTTACACATAGAACTATTTATAGATATGTGGATATACATGGGTTAGTATACACACATATATTTCTTTGCTTGTCAGCTGAAAGGGCATAAAAGAAAAGATACTCTTGTAGCAAAGAATATACCTAGTTCCCAGATGAGCCAGGGTTTCTTAAGAAATGGCCAATCTAAGGTAGAAAACTTACAAGATGGGCCTGGAATATCTTGTAGTGACATAAAGTAAGAAAGTGGTCAAACACATGCAATGACGGGGTTAAGTTAAAAGGACACAGGAGCCAACTGAAAGAGTTCTCAACATCCAAAGCTGGAACAATTTGAACAAAAATAAAGTAGTATTGGATTATAACCTAAAATATTTTAAAAATCATAAGTCTATACCAACAGAAATAATTGAATAAACTAATAAATGAAGGAGAAGAGGTAAATCTCCCACGCAAAAGAATTCCAAATAAATTATGTCAATACTTCACCTTAAACAAGGAGGAGCATAACTTCTTAAGTGTGGGCTGCACATAGTGACTTCCTTCCAAAGACTACAGCATGGGAAGGGGAGAAAGGAGACTAACTGTATAGCAGAGAGACCTGATAAACTAGTGATCAAGTTCCACACCAACATCATAATGTCTCCATGAAGGAGGCGAGGAAATGAGACTTTACCTTTGTGATCTTCCTCCTCAAAACTCATAATCCCAGTTGAATCATGGGAAAAACAGATGCTCAAGAGAGGAATCCTATAATACATATGACCAGTACTCCTCAAAACTGTGAAGATTATCAAAAGAGGAAAATATGAGAAGCTATCACAGCCAACAGGAGACTAGGGAGACATAACAAGAAAATGTAATGTGGTATCCTGTATGGGATGGGATCCTGGAACAGAAAAAGGACATTGAGTAAAAACTGAATGAAATCTGGGGCACCTGGGTGGCTCAATCAGTTAAATGGCCGGCTCTTGGTTTCACCTCAGGTCATGATCTCAGGGTCCTGTGATCAAGCCCCATGTCTGACTCCACCCTCAGCGGGGAGTCTGCTTGAGCATTCTCTCTCTCCATCTCCCTCTGCCCTTCTCCCTGCTCTCTCTCTCTGAAATAAATAAATAAATCTTTAAAAAAAACTGAATGAAATCTGAATAAACAATGGACAATATATTGCTGTATCAATATTGTTCAATGTATCAATATTGGTTCAATATATCTATATTTTTTCATTAATTGTAATGTAATAATGTATCAATATTGGATCAATGTGTCAGTATTATAATGATGTATTAATGTTGGTTGATTAACTGCAACAAATGTACCACACTAATACTAGATGTTAATAGGGAAACTCTGTGCAGGAAGAAGGGAATATATGGGAACTCTCCATACTTTCTGCTCAACTTTTCTATAAATCTAAAGCCATTTTTTAAAAAATAACACTTATTAATTTTTAAGAGGTTCTTTAAGGCTTTATACACCTCTGGGTGAAATTACTTTCCCACCTGTGTGTTAAAGCCTCCATTGGAATTGGTCACTGAACCTATACCTCTATCCATGGAGAAAACAATTTATGGCTCAGGATACTGATCCAAAGAGGGTTCAACAGTGGGCTGGGCAGTGTGAACATTCTGAGGGAATGTGGACATCAGGAAGAGAGATGAGACACAAGAAAAGTAGATAGCTAAGTCTCTCAAAACTGTCCTGGGGTCACAGACATGAGAGATCTCCGCTTTTAAATGTACTTTAAAAATTAATAAAAGAGGGGAGCCTGGGTGGCTTAGTCAGTTGAGCATCTGACTCTTGATTTCAGCTCACATCACGATCTCAGGGTCCTGGGGTCAAGCCCCCTCCCCAGGCTCCACACTCAGTGGGGAGTCTGCTCGAGGATTTCTCTCCCTCTGCTCCTCCCCTCCAATATATAAATAAATCTTTAAAGAAAATTAATAAAAGATAAGGTGATACACAAAAAAATCATTTTGAAAGAGCAAATAGTCTCCGTCCTGTGTAACCAGCCAGGAGAAACTCATTTGCCAGCTCCTTACTGAGTACCTGAGGCCTGCTCACTCTCCCCTCCCCACTCTCTACCCTGAGGGAGCAGGAGTCCTCTCTGTTACCCCTGATACTATTACCCATTGGCTGCCTTCTGTTGCAACTGCCAGTTTTGCAACCTTGCAACAATCAAGTGAAAAATAAAAACCTCTAGGGTTACAGTTATTTTACTTAGCAATAAACTGAGCCAATTCAAGAAAATTCAACAAATATGCCTTAGACACTATTTGCAAACATTGTTCCATATGATGGAAGAAGATACAAAGGCAGATAAAGCACAGCTTGTGCCCTCAAGTCCAGCATTTAATGAAAGAGATGAGTTGACCTCAAAAAAGTCTTTGGTGTTACAAACCTAAGGAATTACAGAAATTAACTTTATTAATAGAAACAAGACTTTAAGTAGGATTAGGTTTGGAAGGAAGATATTTTGAGTGTCCTGGGTTTCAAGCTTCAAGTAACAGCATTGAGCTAGAACTATAGACATGGGAATTTTGCCAGATACCTTACTCACCCCTCCAAATCTACTCTCCACCTTTTTTCACCCTGCTGTCAGCTCTAGGAGCCTGACCTGTGCAGATGAACGTGAATCATGGCACCCTTTGGCTTCACCTTGGGTTCTGTCAACAGGAGATTGGAGGGAGATAAGAAAGTGATGTCAGAGTGTTTATTCCCTAGGTTCCCTCCCTGTACGGTTGCTTCAGATGGGCCATGCCCCTGACAGAAGGTCACCGCTACTTTATCTATTCCCTTCTCTCTTTCTGGATTCCAATAACCTCTCCCACCTCTGTCTCTTCAGACTTGAGGGGTTACAGTGACACTTATACTAGCCCTGCACCACCCCTTGAAGTTCCCCTAGGCTCCACTCACACCTATATGAGTTCTTTCATAAGTAAACTCTCCTAGAATTATCCTAATTTGAGTATGCCTTTGGTTTTCTCTTGGGACTCTGACTGAATCAAGAGTCCCTGAATAAATAATACTTTCCCCCAAAAGGGAAAAATGCAGAAGAGAATCAACAGAGAAAAGATCACTTGGAAATCCTTTGTAACTCAAGAGGAAAAAGAAGCCACAACAAAGGAAACTAACTGTGAGAGAGACGGAGAAAGTAAAGGATAGGTCAAATGGTGTGCAGACTGAGACCAGCCTCCATTCCGCGCGCTCACTGAAAGATATATAATGATTACTGTCATAAAAAGATGGCTATTTTGAGACTTGATGCTTAGGTCTACATCTTTCCAAAACAAACTTTCTCTAATTTCTCTTACATTACTGCTGAGCAGAGATTTAGCGGCTGAGTGTGTCCCTCCCATCATCAGCCACCAGCCACTGCCAGTCACCACCTGCCCACCAGGCACACCACTCAACCACCCTCAGTCTTGCCATCCTACCCTTCTATAGTAACCCAGACTCTGCTGGAGGATTGAAGGGCTTATTCCCCAGCTGCTGAGAGTCCTGACAGCTGAAAATCCTCAGCAGAGAGCCCTCTTTGGAATTTTCTATGCAATCATTATTACTGAAAGGTTGCTAGACCAATTAGAGAATGCTTCAGTGCTCTGTGTGATGGTTCTGTCTTTGAATTGATTTTTCAGTCTAAGTGCATGGGATTTGGTGAGTAGAAGTTGATGCCCCAAATTTGCATTAGAACACAGATTTTCCAGCTGATTGCTAAGTCATACAACAGGAATCGGGGCTTTCATATGCTTTATGTTGTTTAACCAGAAATGTAAAATGATTCACTTTCAGAATATTTGACCTCAGTCTATGTCTTCATAAGAGAAGCATTTCTATTTCTAATACCAGATAACTTCTGTGCCTGCTAAAGGCCAAATATCCCTAAAAACTCTCCCTAATTTTTCAGGATAAACACTGTTCTAATGATAACACATGTAAAAATGTTGACTTATGTGGCATTGATATGTCACTGAATGATATTAGACAAAAAATAATCAAAAAACAAAAAGTTTTAAAAGTCTTTAACTAATATATTTACCCTTAAGCAACTCATGCGTGATTTAACCTGAAACTTATGACCATTTATGAAGTACCCACTCTGAGCCAGGGATCATCCAGGCATTTTATATTTATGCATGCATCCATTTAAAAATAGTTATTACTTCTTAATCTTCATTTAAAAAACTTTTGGTTATTGGAATGCCTGGGTGGCTCAGTCGGTTAAGCGTTTGCCTTCAGCTCAGGTCATGATCCCAGGGTCCTGTGACTGAGCCCCACATCAGGCTCCTTGCTCAGCCCTGAGCATCTTCTCCCTCTGCTTGCAGCTTCCCCAGCTTGTGCGTTCTCTCTCGCTCTTGCTTTCTCTCTCTCTCTGTCTCTGACAAATAAATAAATCTTAAAAAAAAATAAAAATTTAAAAAATAAAAAACTTTTTGTTATTACTTTTCCATTGTTTATTTTTTTGTGCTCTCAGTAAATATTTATTGATCACCTACTCTATGTAAGGCTCTGTGCTAGGAACTGGGTTACATAAGGTGAATAAAACACACACAATCCCTGTACATCTGGAGCTTATGAAAGTGACCAACAGTATTAAATATCACACAGTTAAATGTATAGCTGTGATAAGTGATATGAAGGAAAAGTATATCTTGTTGAGAGATGAAGAAAATAAGGGTCTGAGAGATTAAGCAATATTCTGGCATCCTGCCTCCATGAGTGCATGATCTGCTTCATAGCATTATGGTTGTAGCTGGCCTTTCCCAAGCAGCGCCCCCCCACTCCACGAGTAGTAGCCTGCTGCCCCCTCTGTGGGAGGACCCCTACCCACAACTGCTCTGCACACACCAGGACCCATGCAGCTAGTCTATCAGCCTTCCTTCTGGAGCATGATTAAATTGGAGGAAGTGTCACATAACTCGTAGGGCAACATATCTGGCACCAGGACAATAATCTAAGTCACAGTGGTTTGGAGCTTATTTTAAAAGAGCCCTGCCATACTGAAAATCCCACATTAGATTAACCCTTTCAAAGCAATCTTCATGTTATGGCTTACATTACAGCTGTCTGTGTCCATGAACTTACTCATCTTTGTAGCCTCACCTTGAAGCACTTATCTAAATAAATCTCTGTTGATAGAAACGGAAAAAGAAAGAGAGAGCAAATATTCCCACAGTTATAGGCAAACAAGAAAAAAATTAGTATAACAACAGGGAGGGTCATTTTCAGGAAAAAAACAGCAAAAATAAAAAATCAAATAATATCAGTATTTCTATTCTAAAACAGTTATAAACCTAGTTAGGATATAATTAACACACAGAAGGTAGTATGAATACTCACTATATATACACAGATATTCCTTCATTGTACATCAACATTTTGTAACTGGTGGGTGTGAAATATGTAATTATCAGGTTGATTTTGTAAATGTTCCAACATCCTCAAAAATAAAACTTACCTTCCCCATTTTCAGTTTTGCCAAGTGAGTGACGTATCTTATTTAATATGAATGTGTAGGCTAGAAACTACCTTTTCCACGGCAAGTTGCCTAGTTTGACCATGACACTAAACAGGTAAGATCCATTGAGAGCATGCGTGCTTTAATGGGCACCTGTTATAAAAATTCTGCCCCATCCCAGACATGGCAAGCTGAGGATTAGGCAAATCATGGCTTCTGGGAATATGACAATGTACAACGCATATCTTTAGAATATTACAGGGTGTGTTACACTTGTCCCCAAATACATAAAAATATTAAATCATAACGAACGCCATGATGAATAGAAAAAATCATCAGCACTTCCTCTGAGTGGCTCAGGTTCCTGATTTAGTTCGTGTGAACATTGCTCAATGTATAAACTTGCGAATAATAATTTAGGGTGAAGTTAAAGTCTTCCAAATGAAGACTTTAAACAATTAGAAAGAGTTTCTATCACTTTCATAGAATTTCTTGGTAGTTGCCTGGCAAGGAAGAGTAGTGTAATAATCATTCAATTATTTTGATCCACATTCACTTGAAACTAGAGGTGATAAATCTGTATCAGGCTGTAAAGGCTTTGCCATCTGTTCTAATCACTCATGGAAGAATAAAAAATGCAATCATAAGATTATTACCTTCATGACTAGTTTAAGAGGAAAGAAAAATGGAATCTTGGTTTATGAACTTTTCTTCTAATAAAGTTAGAATTTGAAATGTGGTATCAATACTGTAACTTGTCATAACTTCCTGACATTTGCTTGAGGCTTTACTTATAAATTAGGTTCTGATTTAGTAGGCCCCAGAAAAATTAGGCTTCAGAATTTAAAAATAAATAAACAAACAACAACTACAACAACAACAACAAAATCCCCATTACATGCTCCACGATCTTCTTAAGCACTCCAAGTATTGATCTGATCAAGGTGGGAACCCAACCCAATAGCAACTCAACCCAGAAGACCGCATAGCTGGTGTTTCACAGAAACTGACTCTAATCTAAAGACAACACCTCTGGGTAGAAACAGAAATCTCTTTCTTCCCCCCCAGGAAGTCTTTCCTTCCTTAGTTTCTCCCTAGAAAATGCAGTGTTGAGAAGGATTCTGCAGCCTCATCTCAGGTTGCAGGGAGAGTGCTATAACTAATTGTCACTGTCTCCCTGTGTCATGAAACACCAAGACTGTGACAAATAAGAGTTCTGCCCATTATAACATTTCTGATCCTCTTCCAAAGTAACTCTTCTGCCCTTTGATGACAACCCTCAGAGGTAACATTTTCTTGTGTTAGCTGCTAAGAATCACTTGTGAAAAAAAGAAAATTATCACTCCTTTTGTCCCTACTCTTAAAGTTTACTTTGGCTTTCATACAGGAAAAGAAAAAAGAAAAAAGAAAAAAAAAAGAAAACCTCTCCCATTAAATGTTATAAGCTTCAAAAGTAGGATAAAATCTAGTAATATCTCGTAATTAGGAAAAATGTCATCAAAGCCAAGGAACTCCATCAACTGTTTGAAATACAGAAAGAGGAGAAATATGCATGATACTTACCTCAATCTTCATAATTCTTCAAAGAAGTTATAATCCTCATTTTACAGTTGAAGAAACAGAAGATCATAGACATTAAATAAATTGTTTAATGTCTCAAAGCTAAAGTATGTGCCTAGGTCTATCAGTGCCCAAATTACAGACAGTTGGGTGAGTCTCACACAAGATTTGGGGAATATTTTTGGCAATATGATCACCCATGGAAGCTGATTTATACCAGAACTAGTGTAGTAGTGATACAAGTTGCAGTAGTGTTCCTTTTACTTCTCCTAAAGAACTAAATGCTTTCTCCTTAGATCTTTCCACATTCTTCCGTTCACTCTTCACCTGGCTAATTCCTACTGTCCCTTTATGACTCAGCTTAAATAGCCTTTCTTCCAGAAAGTCATTCCCAAGTTTCCAAAAACATACCCCATAGAATCCAGTAGTCTCTGTCACCATTTTGATAATTGCTTTTTATGTTTTCTTCATTATACTCCTTAAGGGCAAGTCTGGGTCTCCTCTGCCCTCATATCTTCAGTGCCTAACACAATGACTAGCCCATAATAGGAACTCACATTTGTTGAAGGTAGTTAAGAAAGGAGGTAATGTGTGTGTTTTTTTTTTTTAAGATTTTATTTATTTGTGAGAGAGAGAGCACAAGCAGGGGCAGGGGCAGAGGCAGAGGGAGAAGCAGGCTCCCCGCTGAGCAGAGAGTCCAATGCGGGGCTCGATCCCAGGACCCCGGGATCATGACCTGAGCCGAAGGCAGACGCTTAACGACTGAGCAGCCACCCAGGCGCCCCAGAGGTAATGTGTTTTAATCTCAGTACCTGTGCAAAATATTAATAACCCAAATAATAAAGTGGTTAATGATTCCCGAAGACTGGAATGGAGTTAATGTAATGAGTACTAGTTAATAATGTAAAGAGTAATAATGTAAAGAGGCCCCAAGCCTCTTTTTAGTATATAGGGTCTTTGGGGGTCTTGTGTTACTTAAAAGAAGGCCAAGGATTAGTCAAGCTCACAGAACTTTAGAAGAGTTCATTGGTATCATGAGCCCCATAACACAATGAGAGCTAGGTATGAATATCATCTGCCTAACTCTAAAATGATCCTTTATGAATAAGAAAGGAGGAAGACCTCTTTGTCTAGCCCCAGATTTCATTTTTTTCTAGTTCCAATTTTCTCGCAGCATAATAAACCACCCTCATACTACAAGGGGTTAGGAGAAAGAAATGTCGTCATTGTAATGGGACTGCAAATTCACTCACAACAACCTCCACTACTCAGCAAAAGCACAGTATGTGTTGTTTCCAACTGACATGATCTCCCTCATAAACCCCAGTGTACTGGGGCATAGTCTACTTTCAGTTAATATAGCATCCAATCTAATAAATAAAGCAATCTTTTACTAGGTATCATTCACCTTTTGGATAAAAGCACTCAGTCTATCTTAACCTTGCATTTTCTCTTATTTACATTCACGACTGCACTCCAGGTTGATGTCTGGGTTCACAAGTAGTTGTTGAGTTAATGAGTGAATGAAGAACTGCATGCAGGCAGGATGAAAGAGCCCTCACATTCTCATGGTAACCTCCAAATACTTGCAGAACCCACTGTGGAATGGCTGGTCTGGCATAGATATGGAACACAGCTGACCTGACCCTGACCGTCATCTAGCATTCTGCTGCCATCCACTGTTGCTATTCACAGCTGTAAATTTGTGGCCTTTTTTTCTTGACTTGGCCAGGGTCTGGTGGAACATTACTACTGGCTCAGTATATTACCCAATCACATTTCTAGCTTCTACAAACTTGATGCTTTAACATCTATCCTATGTGCATATGCCAAAACATCTTGTTCTAGACAACCCAATAATAAGCCTGAGTTATCCTGCCATGACCTTCTGACTACCTTGTTGCCCCACCCCGACCCCTGCAGAGAGGAGTCCTCCTCTTGGGGACTGGGGGTATTCAAATACAAAACCCAGGGTTGACACCCCCAACCATCTCCTTTATTGGGTTCTCACACTCTGAGCCACTATACACCTAACCTAATCATAACAGGGCCAGGTCCCAGACAACTAGGGAGAGCCCCAAATGCCCCAGAGCCTGCTGAAATTACTCAAACAGCCAATCCCGAGCCTATTTAGCCTGACCCTTCCCACAGAAACCACAACAAAGGTTCTTGCCCATAGTTCTCTTCCCCTCTGCCTCCTGACTAACCTCATTGCTTTCCTGTGTGGCCTCCAATGGCAGGGCATGCCCCTCCTCTTAGAAACCGGGAGTAACAAACGATCTTTTCAATGGCTATCCTGTTGACCTTACTATACCTCAAACTTTGTATTAATATGCTACATTTTAAAATACTCAGCTTCCTTGCTCTTGGTTTTTAATGGCTAGAGATAATTCTAAGTCTCTGGTACATCCTCCATGTGGTCCCCCAGCCTTGGGTATTCCACCTTCAGCTTCTACTGTAAAATCACCTTGACCCTGCAGGGGTGTAGGGTTGCCCAAGGCAGGTTTTCTGACTTTCAGTCTAACATCTACGCCAGATGGGAATTGAGAGACAAGAGCCCAACTAGATTTGCTGTCTGGCCACACTGTTCTGTTAGGCTGTCACAAACAGGTAGAGAGCATCCTTCATACCCAAATAAGAAGCTGAACATACCACCTCTAACTCTCTCTCAAATTTTTAAGAACATCATCTGTACTCTGGCTGAAAGCCTGGAACAGAGAGCTGTCTTCCTTCCTTCTCTTGTCTCCTTTCTCTGTCTCTTTCTCACCACCCCTTGGGTCCAAGAGGAGAGGCTTTCCCACTTTCTCTTCCTGTTTACTCTTATAACACTGTTCTAAAATTCTATGTTCAAGTTCTCCAAGCCTGGCAAGAGAGAGAGAGAGATACTTTCTATTTCTTCTTTCTCTCTCTCTCCTTTTCTTTCTCTCCCCCCACCCAGCCCCCTATATCACTCTTTCAATAACTAATCTCTAGTTTTCTTTCTTGTGTATTGCACCATCCTCTCCCGTCATGGAAGAGTAAGCTTCATGGCTTAGACTAAAAAGGGAAGGGAACAAAAAGATAATTTAAGTAGGAAATTTAAACTAATCATTTTACATTTGCAAAAATATTATCCCTTTTATATCAGCTTGTGATTGCTATCTTCAACCTTAACCCATAGGTATGTGTCTTAAGATCGGGATCCCTTTTTATTTTCCTCAAAAGCTCCAAGCAGTCAAAATACCATCAACTTTTTTCAAGGAAATAGAACAAATAATCCTAAAATTTGTATGGAACAAGAAAAGACCCCGAATAGCCAGAGGAATGTTGAAAAAGAAAAGCAAAGCCGGTGGCATCACAATTCCAGAGTTCAAGCTCTATTACAAAGCTGTCATCATCAAGACAGTACAGTGCTGGCACAAAAACAGACACATAGATCAATGGAACAGAATAGAGAGCCCAGAAATGGACCCTCAACACTATGGTCAACTAATCTTCGACAAAGCAAGAAAGAATGTCCAATGGAAAAAAGACAGACTCTTCAACAAATGGTGTTGGGGAAATTGGACAGCCACATGCAGAAGAATGAAACTGGACCATTTCCTTACATCACACACAAAAATAGACTCAAAATGGATGAAAGACTTAAATGTGAAACAGGAATCCATCCAAATCCTTGAGGAGAACACAGGCAGCAACCTCTTTGACCTCAGCCGCAGCAACTTCTTCCTAGAAACATCACCAAAGGCAAGGGAAGCAAGGGCAAAAATGAACTACTGGGACTTCATCAAGATAAAAAGCTTTTGCACAGCAAAAGAAACAGTCAACAAAACCAAAAGACAACTGACAGAATGGGAGAAGATATTTGCAAATGACATATCAGGTAAAGGCTAGTATCCAAAATCTATAAAGAACTTATGAAACTCAACACCCAAAGAACAAATAATCCAATCAAGAAATGGGCAGAAGAAGACATCCAAATGGCCAACAGATACATGAAAAAGTGCTCAGTATCACTTGGCATCAAGGAAACCCAAATCAAAACCTCAAAGAGATACCACCTCACACCAGTCAGAATGGCTAAAATTAACAAGTCAGGAAACAACAGGTGTTGGCGAGGATGCGGAGAAAAGGGAACCCTCCTACACTGTTGGTGGGGATGCAAGCTGGTGCAGCCACTCTGGAAAACAGTATGGAGGTTCCTCAAAAAGTTGAAAATAGAGCTACCCTATGACCCAGCAATTTCATTACTGGGTATTTACCCCAAAGATACAAATGTAGGGATCCAAAGGGGTACGTGCACCCCGATGTTTATAGCAGCAATGTCTACAATAGCCAAACTATGGAAAGAGCCTAGATGTCCATCAACAGATGAATGGATAAAGAAGAAGTGGTATATATATATAATGGAATATTATGCAGTCATAAAAAAAAAAGAAATCTTGCCATTTGTAACGACATGGATGGAACTAGAGGGTATTATGCTAAGTGAAATAAGTCAATCAGAGAAAGACAAGTATCATATGATCTCACTGATATGAGGAATTCTTAATCTCAGGAAACAAAATGAGTGTTGCTGGAGTGGTGGGGGGTGGGAAGGATGGAGTGGCTGGGTGATAGACATTGGGGAGGGTATGTGCTATGGTGAGCGCTGTGAATTGTGTAAGACTGATGAGTCACAGAGCTGTACCTCTGAAACAAATAATACATTATATGTTTAAAAAAAGAAGAAGAAGAAGATAGTAAGAAGGGAAAAATGAAGGACGAGAAATCAGAGGGGGAGACGAACCATGAGAGACCATGGACTCTGAAAACCGAAATGAGGGTTTTAGAGGGGAGGGGGATTGAGAGATGGGTTAGCCTGTGATGGGTATTAAGGAGGGCATGTACTGAATGGAGCACTGGGTGTTATATGCAAACAATGAACCATGGAACACTGCATCAAAAACTAATGATATAATGAATGGTGACTAACATAACATAATAAAATTAAATTAAAAAAAAAAAAGCTCCAAGCAGTGAGCATCACTCCTCAGAAATAAAGTCCCTCTCCCCTATTTAGTATAAAAGATCGCCGAGACCAATGCCTCAAATGACAAAGAACATACTTATCAACAAAGTGAAAAGTGAAAAATAGTCCATAAAATAGGAGTGGTAAGTAGGTTCTGTTCATTAGAAAAAGAAATACTGGGCACATGACTGTAACATTATACAATACTAAAGCAACTAACTCAGGCTTCAATTTTTACACAGAGCCTAGAAATCTCACTTAATTCTGACTTACACTATCCTCAGAAGTAACATTAATACTTCCCCCCACTTTATAGTTGAGCCATTATAATAGTTATGGAAGATGCTCTCAAAGGCTGGTATGTGGAAGTCATTATTTAAAACACGTCTCTTTATTTTCTGACAATCTAGGATACTCTTACCCCTCCCAAATGTATTCAAATCTGTGCTAAGAGCCTTTTCACACGTTACCATCCAGCTATCACTTTCACAATTTTTCTGCTGAGAACTGCCTAGAAATAGATGAGCCAGACTCTAGGTGTGAAAACATAAGAAATGTGAGAAAAGTGAGATTTAATATTAAAGGCAAGCAGTGAAATGTTTTCCTCTTCCACTCTGCGAGAGTGTGTGTGTATGTGAGTGTGAGTGTGTGTTAGTGTATGTGCAAGTGTGCTCCTCCACATACAGGGGAGTCCCTACATGTGGATTCTTATTCCTGCCTGAGATGGGAACAAAAATAACAAGTTTTCCAGGTTTTTTTAAAAGGTCCACAATAACAAGTTCGTTTGGACATGCATAGCAAGAAAGGCTGTAGTGAAATACCACAAAATGTTAACAAAGTAAGTCTATGATGAGAAATACTTGCTGCCTCTGCTTTCCACATTTTCTGTCATGTTATACTAAATCATATATTTTTTTAAACATTGGTTTGAGAAATTCCAGAATAAAAGCTCCCACTGAAGTTTTCAAATGCTGATTTATGTTATGTATGAGGAGAGTCCTGGTAGAGTGACTTAAGGTTAGAGCTGTACTAGCTCTTTAGGATTAGTTGCTAAAAGCAGGATATGGAAGTTTATTCCTACCGAATTATAGCATGGAGGCTCGTAATGCGTAATGCAGTTGTTGTGGGGATTCTGAGAGCAGAAATCCCAGTTTTACAGACCTTAATGTATCTCAAGGCAGTGTTTCTCAAACTTCAGATAATGACCATTATGGGTTCCGAAATCAAGTGAGGGGATCAGGACTACATTTTTTTAAATAAATAAAACACTACATCAAAAACTAATGATGTAATGTATGGTGATTAACATAACATAATTTAAAAAATAGAACAGAAAATATTAGAACATAGCCCTTTCAACAAAGGCATTGTTTCATGCAAAATATATGTGTACATATATACCTATGTATGTAAATATATGCATACCTATATTTATATATTTACTTCATGAGTTGTGAAGTAAAATATGTTCTTTACTGTAGTTTCCATATGTCTTTCAAAAAAGCTTAGGAAATATTATTCTAAAATATCTATCTATCACAAGACCTTATACACAGCGATTATGGCAGAGTGGGACCATGGGCACATGCCCACACACCCGTGCTCTACTAATGGCATCGATTTCTGTCTCCTTACATCTTTCTCTGAGGGGGATGGCATTTTATTAACAAAGCACTTCCCTGCACCATTTGTTCACAGAAAGATGAGCTTCCACAAAGTTGGAAACAAGGAGAATGAAATTGCTCTACAAAATGAAAGGTATGTTGGAATGCCAGGTCACAACCCAGAAATGGGAGGATCCAAAGAAAAGATGAGAGTCTAGTAGCAGGTAGGGGGTCTGTGAAGAAAGAGTACCAAGGGGAAATGAGTGAGCAAAGGACAGTGTATTTAGGCTTCAATTTCAAAATGAGCTTCTTTGTGGCTGTGTGCTCAGACATCCTGTTCTGTTCTGTAACTACCTCAGTGACTTCAAAACCCCCAATAAAATCAGCTCCAAACAAAGCTGTGAGTAGGCAGTATTTTCAAGTTTACAGAACTGACTCAGGAATGGACAAGAGACATTCTGTTCCCAATGTGCTAGAAGGAGTGACTCTTGGATTTCATCATTATGCAAATATTTGCTGAATGGAAGAGAAAAAGGATGAAGAGTAATGGCCCCAGCATTCTGCGTTCTGTCACCCTAGCTGGAATGGCTAATGTCTGTGACTCCATCAGCAGTGAAACCCATGAGGCACCTTTCTTGGCCTCTGACTGCTACTTACTGAGAACCTTTTCAAGACAGCTTGCTGCAGAGATTCAGAACACAGAGGCCACAATCTAATACCACACAGACTACATCTAGCCAACTGCCTCCTTTGCTGCCCAGCCTCATGAGCCATTCTGAACAGTGCTGATCACCCTGCACCCCTACCTCCCACTAAAGTGCTGAGTGTTCTCTGTGCAATATGGCTCAGAGGTTGGCCTCTTCTTTCAGCGAAGAATGACAATGAAGGAATGACACCTTTTGCATTTGCGTGCAGATATGCCTCATATTTAATGAGAAACAATAGAATCATAAAATGCTCTGTTTTTCAAATCTTAATTTACTCATCTGCCACATAAAAGGACATGAATAACAAACCCCAAATAATTCAGAAACTTCATTTTCACTAGCTGCCACCTCCTTCTCCAGCCTTCCCCTCTACTTCAACCCTATAAACTCTACTAGTTAGAAGCAGCAAAACAGAACTGAGCTAGTATCATCTCCTTGTATAGCCAACATCATCATGTGAAGAAAATTGGGGAAAGCTGCAAAATGGTTAAAAGGCAAACAATGAAAATTTGGGAGAAAAAGAACCAAGGATTTAAAAAGCCAAACTGAAATCAGTCCTAGAATAACCAGGAATTTGAAGTGACTCCCCCAAGTGGAAAAGTACACTCAAAGAGATTTAGAGGTGAGCAAATCCAAGTATGCTGGCTTGTTTGCCTGAAAGTGAAAGGCACTGCAGGGTGCAAAAACTGTGCTAAATGACATGGTAGATCTAAACAAGACAGTTTCAGGCACCTGGTTGGCTCAGTCAGTCAAGCATCTGCCTTCAGCTCAGGTCATGATCTAAGGGTCCTGAGATGGTGCACCCTACTCAGCGGGGATTCTCCTTCTCCCTCTGCCCCCTCCCCCCCACTGCTTGTGCTCTCTTACATATGCCTGCGCGCTCTCTCTTTCTCTCTCTCTCTCAAAAATAAATAAATCTTAAAACAATTTTTTTAAATAAACAAGACAGTCTCCATCCCCAAGGTGTATACAGAATAGCTGATGGCATGAGACATGAACATGAGAAGATAACAAACAATATTTAAAAATAATTACCAAGAGGGGCGCCTGGGTGGCTCAGTTGGTTAAGCGACTGCCTTCGGCTCAGGTCATGATCCTGGAGTCCCAGGATCGAGTCCCGCATCGGGCTCCCTGCTCGGCAGGGAGTCTGCTGCTCCCTCTGACCCTCCTCCCTCTCATGCTCTCTGTCTCTCATTCTCTCTCTCTCAAATAAATAAATAAAATCTTTAATAAAAATAAATAAATAAATAAATAAATAAATAAATAAATAAAATAATTACCAAGGGTTCTTTCAGATGGTAAACATCATAGATGTTGAGAAAGTGGGATCAGTCTGATCAGTGAAACATGTGTAGACAGATTTCAAATACTTTGAGCCGCCACCTAGCTTGTGCCTAGACACCAGCCACCACCATATATGGGCAGGCAGTCATCACGACACTCTACTGACACCCATAAGTATCCCTCTCTACCACCCATCCCTGATCTGGTACATACCAATTTAATCCGTTATGGCATTCCATGTCAACGAGAGGAGGAGAAGAGTAAGCCAAAGGAGGAACGACATTTATCAGAAGGATCTGAGAATTAAACCTGAACTATTCTGTGAAGGAAAGGGGCACAGAGGTTGGATGAGGGGTCAATAGTAGAAAACACTAGAGGAGAGAGTTGAAGCTAGACTCTGAGTTGCAGAGGGGAGTAGAGTGGCTGGGAGTAAAACAAAGAGCTGTGTGGCCTCTTGGTCCCCACTGCCTTAGTTCACTTTACAAAACGTGCATTCCCTGGAGGGAGGCAGGGGGCAGCTTTGTGCTGTAGGGAAAAGCCACGGGCCTTAGAGACAGAAATGGTCTTGAATCTCTCCCCAGCCACTCACTAAATAAAACCATAGAGGGCTCTGCAGGTGCTTAAAGTTCAGAGACTAATCTCTGGGGCTTGCACCACCTTCTCCCTTTCCCTGTTGCTTCCCCAGCCTCTCTCTTAATTGTGCCCTCTTTCTGTTCAACCCACCTGGTTCTCTAGCCTCTCCCTAACTTGGCTTTATTAAGGAGGGCACGTTCTGCATGGAGCACTGGGTGTTACACGAAAACAATGAATCGTGGATCACTACATCAGAAACTAATGATGTATTGTATGGTGACTAACATAACACAATAAAATAAAATTAAAAAAAAAAAAAGACACTTCTTTGGTGTCTTTCATGTCCCTTTCCAGAGAAGGCTGAAGATGGGAAGCAGAACCCCAGAATCACAGAAAGTGAGAGAAGAAATGGATCTTCCTGATCGTCTGGTCCAACAACCTTGGTCTACAGACAAGGAACTTGAGGCTCTAAGAGCCTTGCCAGAAGTCACCTAAGTACAGAACCGTGGACGCACAACCCAGTGTTCTTGCCACCGTGTCTCACGCCTGCCCAATTTCAGGTGAAGCATGTTATAGAATTAGACCCAAAACCTGCCACAATGGAAAGAAAAAGTCCAAATCCAAAAGGACAGTTTGGGCCACTTCTAAGGCGGATGCACATTTTGAAAACAAAGTGTTGATTTTCACACTAGAATGCTTACGGTTTGCGCCTACACTGGGAAGCAGACCTTGTGGGGCACAGCCTTCACCACGAAAAATGCGCACAGGACGCCATCTGCTGGATGTCTGGACTTCAGGCTACGTGCCACAATTGAGTGAGAGCTGCTTTAAGCAGCTCATTTTTTTAATTACTATTATTGAAGTATAACTGGCATACAATGGTATGTTAGTTTCAGGTGGACAACACATTAATTCAACAATTCTATACATTACTCAGTGCTCGCCATGATAAGGGTAGTCACCCTCTGTCATCATACAATGTTATTCCAATATTACTGACTATATTCCCTGTGCTGCACTTTTCATCTCCCTGACATATTCATTTCATAACTGGACTTTTATACTTCCTCTTCATCTATTTCACCCATTCTCCCCACCCATCTTACCTCTGGCAACTACCAGTTTGTCCTTTGTATTTAAGAGTCTATCTAGGTGTTTTGTGTTTGTTTTGTTTTCAGATTCCACATATAAATGAAATCATATGGTATTTGTCCTTCTCTGTCTGACTCATTTTACTTAAAGCAGCTCATTTCTTGTTGGTGACAACCCATTACTTAAAGCAGCTCATTTCTTGTTGGTGACAACCCAAACACAAAAAAATATTTATTTCCTTTTTTAAGAAATGTACACTGATTTCTTTTCTCCCTTAGTATATAATGGTGATCTTTGTTAATAACATGGATTAAGTGCATGCTTTTTTTTAATCTAAGCTTCTAAAAAATTATATTATGAAACCTTCCAAGTATACACAAAAGAAGAGAGAATGGTACAATTCTCCATATACCTTTCCCTCATATTTAAAAATTGTCAAAATTTTGCCACGTTTGCTTCTCTATTTCCCCTTTTATCCCAGAAACCTTGCTGAAGTAATTAGGCAAATACCAAGTATTCAAACTTCAGTTATTGATCTCTTTTAAAAATGGGACCTTTTTCTCATAAACACAGTATCACTGTCACACTTTTTAACAAAATTATTAATAATTCTTTGTTATTCGCGAATGCCCAATCCACAGATTTCCCTGGTGATTTAAAAAAAAAGTTTTTGTACTATTGGTTTGTTCTAACTAAAACCACAACAAGGATTTTATCCAATTAAATACATTTTAAATCCATGAGTTCATACACATCCAAAAAAAGAAGAGGAAGTCTGCTGCTAGAAAGAGGGAAAGAAGAAAAGAAGGGAGGGAAGGAGAGAAGGAAGGACGAATAAAGGCAATGACAGAGAGAAGTAGGGAAGGAAAAAACCATTTCTTATTAGACAACATTAAAGTAACTAAGCCACAAACTCCTTACTCTGAAAACTGGCAACTAAAGGAAAGAAGTAAATACGTATCCGGCCTTTCATGAATGAACTGTACTTCAGCATAAATGGAGCTCTATTTGATAAAGGACATTCTTCTTTACGGAAGAGTGGCATCTAATAAAAATAGAAGGAATGATAGAGTTAGAAAATCTCCATTGTATCACAAGATAAAAGTTGATGGGGAACTTGACCAAAGAGTGATCAGGCTGTCATCACCTACTCCCACTCAGCGAAATGACTATCACTAAAGGTTTATTTATCTGGGTTCCTTCTTAAGTTTATAGTCTGCTTATAGTCTGTCTTTTTCAGTCTTATACTTAGACCTCTATTTCTTATTTTACAATATTCTACAGTATCTATCAACCCCCCACTATAAATTATTCTTCTTCCCATTTCTTCTCCCCATTTCTCTCTCCTGACTTGATTATCATTTTCTTTATTTTGAAGAATACCTTGATAACTTTAAGTAAAATGTCTAACATTGTTCTGTAGGCAAGATCTACTGAATTCTGCTAAGACCAGGAAATTATCTTACTTCCATCTTCTTCCCAATGGGTGTACGTTGTCCTCTATTTTCCTAAGGTTTTAAATTTTATAATGGAAGTTTTAAAACACATCCAAAAATAAAGACTAGAATAGTGAACCCCATGTACCCATCATCCAACTTCAACTACTACTGACAAACACATGGCTGTCCTTGTTTCATCTATGTCTCCACCTACTACCCACTTACCCCCACCCCTCACATCAAGACACTGGCTGAATCCCAGGTCTCAGACCATTTCATTTTTTGGCCAAGTTATTTCTCACTGAGGGAGCACCAGGCATTCCCCTGCTCTCCAGCCAGCAGGGGCTCCAGCATGGTGAACTCCAGTGGTTATTCTCTCTATAGGGGGTCATGGAGATGTTCAGAAGGGATCCCACCTCTTTGAAATTTTCTGTTTCATTTCTAAGCTGCCTACACCTTTCTTTCTGCCTTTTGTCAAGCTGAGGATTATTAGTGGGATTATCTAGAATTTTGTTCGTCTTTCTCCCTATGATGGCTCTGAGAAAGATGAGTTAGGAGTTGCAGGGAAGTCTGCTAATTCTCAGAAACCTTGGTCCTACTCTTTCACAATCACCAGCCTATTCCTCCTCTTGACTGCTATTGGTAGGGTTGCCAGAAAAGTACAGTATAATAATTTACTGTAATTATAGACAGGAAAAATACCAAAAAATCCCAATATTTGGGAAATAACTGTACTAAAAATTTTATCCTTTACCTAACATTCAAATTTAATTGGGCATCCTATATTTTTGTTTGCTAAATATAAAAATCTTAGCTATTAGAGCGATTTGCTGACTTCACCTTCGGTGTGTTTGCTTGGTTGGTGGGTTGATATATTTACATATTATTTCAACTGCTGGGTTTGCTGGAAGGAAGGTTTCCTGGTCAGGCTTTACTCTGCCATCTTAAGCTAGAGACTCTAACATTTCATTAAACATTAAAATTATTCATTCAATTTTTACCTATGTTTAATTTCATGTCATGTTTAATATATCAAATGCACTTAGGAAAAGCATACACGTGACTTTTGAGTTTTTCTCTTTACTAGAAATGTAATCAACACTTAGGTGTGTTAGAAAAAGCTAAATAAATAATGTCTCATCTTGTAGCCAGTGCACCAGGCACACCATGAATGGTATTTTTTATGGATTTTGTTTCCATTCTTATTATTTTTTGACAAAGGTATTCCTAAAATCCTTCATCGTGTGGTTTCATGTGGTCAGTAAGTTTCATGTGGTCAATAAGTTACTTCCTAGGGCGCCTGCGTGTCATAGTCAGTTAAGTGACTGACAACCTGGTTTCAACTCAGGTTGTGATCTCACGGTCATGAGATCAAACCCTGCATCGCGCTCCAAGTTCAGCGCAGCATCTGCTTGCGATTCTCTCTCCCTCTCCCTCTGCCCCTCCCACTCATGCTATCTCCCTCTCTTTCTCTAAAATAAAAAATTTTAAAAAATAAGTTATTTCCCATTGGAAGCCCCAATCTGAGCTCTGAAACTTCTTCCTGTCCCTGAAAGTGGGGTTTTCATTAATAACTAATCATGAAAAGAGTAGTGACAAACTCTTATTTGGGATTGTTTGTCTAACTGTACAAGGACTGCTAAGAAACAAACAAGTCCCCCATTTTGGTGTTGAATGATGGGTTGAACACATGGTAGAATCTAGTGTGTTTTCACATTCAAGAGATTTATTACAATGTGCTGGCAGAATTTCTAAGAGGTTCTGGGAATTAGATTTGATGTCTCACAGCCAGAAGCAATGCAATCAGTCTCACCCACATATGCAACCACTACAGCAGAAATCCCGCTGCTCCCACCACTGCCTTGAGTTACCCACAAAGCTTAGATCAGATACCTCTCTCTAAAGCTTCCACATATCCCCAAAGGCTCCATGACAGTCTGTTGGAGGAGGTCATGAAGAGGATGTGACCTCCAGTTGACCTGCAAGATGGACTCAACCAATAGGAAGCTACTCACCACCCCCTACTTCGTCCTTGGGGAACATGTTCTGCCCCCCATTTTCACAGTGGGAATCATTTTCAAGGACCTGGTCTTGAGAGAGCAATGTGTTGTTGAGACCATCTGGATGGCAGAATGCAACTGAACCTTGCTAAGACCTCTCTTTAAACTTTTAAGATTCTGGCGAGCAGGTACAGAGACCTACTCCTCTTGCGTCAGAGACAAGTTTCCCAAATAAGTGCCCTTGCCTACTAAAGCTGTCACCTACCATTCTGGGGTGCTCTGCCTCTTTCTTCAGCTCTCCCTGCCCTCTGTGCAAGGCAGTCAGTTTCAGATTTCACCCGGGGAAACTACCAGGGTTATAAAACAACACAGCCCTTGCCAGAAACGCAAATCCTCAGCCACTCTTTTCAAATCTCGCACACATTTGACCTCTTTTCAAATCTCGCACAGGTGCATTAGCTTGGAGGAAGTTATATATGCCCACGCTAGAGCGTGGGATGCTAGGACATGTCATTTTTCAATTCTAACTCGCCAAGCAGAAATTTCGCAAAGTGGAGAACAACCCAAATGAGTAGTGTGTTCAAACAACTTGAGGCGGCATGAATGGTAGATGTATTACCACTGTTGCTCGTTCTGCATTCGTTCGCCTCTTTGTTTTCCCTAACAGAGCCACATTTTGTTCAAGTATACACTTCTCCCCATGCCAACTGTGTAATTCAGGGACAGCAGAGCCTGTCTTTAGCTCCAATCATGGATCTGGACCAATCTAATCCAATCATGGTAATACGATCCCTTTTGCTAATTACTGACTCAAGAATCCAGATTTCTTCCAAAAAGCCTATGGTATTTTCCTAGAAATTGTTAGAAGTCCTAGATGGGCCTTTAAACTGAGCTGGCCCGATTAGACCAACCAAAGAATTTTTATTCCGTGGGTGATAACTGTTGTTCTCTCCTTCCTGCTGTGTGAACTTGAAAGCCTTCCTATTAACAGATCTTTAACAACCAAGAGGAACCTAAGGACAAAGCCAGAGGAGAAAGAGCAGAGAAAACTGCCACAAGAGGCAGTCAGAGGCCTGATCAGTCAATATGTGGAGGTTGCTTCTGAATTCATCCTATGAAAGATCAAAAATGTCCTTAGTATTTAATCTTTACTTCGGGGGTTTGCTTTGCTTAGGGTTTCTATTACATTTAGGCAAAGCATCCTACCTGATATAATTTCTCCTACACTTCTGAGTGTGCTCTGGGTGGCTTCCCCTTCAGGTGGGCCCCACCAAGAACTTGGGGGTGGCTGCAGTCTGGGAAAGCTTGTCTACAGGCTGCTCCCAGTCTCAGGAAGCTTGTACACATCCCACCTAACACCTCGCCATTTCCAACCTTCTGGACAAGAGATGTAGTTAAGTCCACAGACTGCCACAGACTGCCTCCAACCCATTGTTCTCTGTCTGGGCACTGCTTTCTGGCTCTCTGGAAGATGACAACCCCACCTTGGGAAGTTCTTTACCCGCAACTTCTGAACTGGAGAGGCCTGGTGAGATTCACTGTCCAGCTGGTCAAGGGGGACTCACAGCTAGGATGTCTCTGTTTATAACCCAAATCATCTTAGTTTCTTACAGCCATACTACTCCTGCTACTACTACTATGACCATTCTCCTAACAATAATAACCCCTGTAATACACCAAGCCCATGATTACCTGTGCAGATGATAAATAAGAGCTGAATAATGCAGAGTCACCAAGTGGTTTTGAAATGGTCTCCTTCAGCCATATTAACACCAAAGGTAAATAATTTCAAAACTAGTGAAAAAAATGGGGAAGATTGCCTGTCTTACCCTGCAGTGATGATTTAACAATGCGCCTAACTTGTCAAGCCTTAAGTAGATGTCCAACCCTGTAAGCAAGCTGGCAGAGTACCTTCTTACCGAGGTGGAAGGTAAAGCTCCTTTTCTACAGCTTTATAGAATCTGGAGGAAGTTTCTAGAATAACTCTTTCATTCATCCAAGAGCCAGGGCTGCACGAAGCCTTACTTGGAACTCCTTGTACTGCCCAACCCAGTAGCTGATCTTCAGCCTTCTTATCATGCCCTCGGACTCACTCACACGGGTGGCCAATCCCTGAACTGCTTTGATAATCACATTCATCAGTCTTACACATCTTTCTAACCATAAAGCCCTGTTTCAGATCACACACCAAGAAGGTCTTGCTAATAATTCATTAATTCAGCAAAACCATTGAACAATGACTTTGTGCCTAGCGGTGTTCCAGGTATCTGAGTTACAGTATGAAACAAAGCATAGAGCCTGTCCTGATGGAGCATACACTCTAGAAAGAGCAGAACGATAATTAAAAGACAATTACAATGCAAGATCAAAGGATTCTAATCTTGCCTAAGAATAGCTTTCTGTTATTTTTTAGAATAAAGGCAATACCACTTAACCTAATGGGTAAAGCCCCACATACTCAGGCCCCAGTGCCTCTCCAGCATCATTCCATACCAAGGTCACTCTGCCTTGATTCCTCCATTTCAACCTTGAATGGGTTCCACATTGGTACTGCCATCCCCCAACCATGGGAACTTTGCACTTAGGTCTGAGACCCTCTTCGCTCTTCTTTCTGCATAGTTCACCCTTAAGCTTCCCTATGGCTCAACAGAGGGCTGCTTCCTTAAAGAAGATTTCTTAGCATGCTCTTTGTAATTTTGCCTGAGTAAAATGTATTTGAGCCGCTATCTGTCTCCTCCACTAAAGCGTAAGCTCCAGAGATTAAATTTGTTTTTGCTGACATCATATTCCCCATGTTTAACACCATTGCCTGGCACAAAGTAGACAATTGATAAATACATGTTGAGTAAGTAAGCTAATGAATTAATAGAGGATAGCTTATTTCCAAGTTGGAGTCTGAAGAACAATAGGATTTAGAATAGTAACGAGAGGGTTTGGACATCCTTCACTGCTGCACTGACTTTGAGCAGAATTTAAAGAGGTAGCGTTCTTCAACCCAAACTTACAGAAGCCAGCTGGGGAAAAATGTTAAAGTTTTACTGTCACAGGATCTGACCAAGACATAATGACTAACAGCTGCAAAGTTTGGGTGGAAAGGGAGATGAATCTTTGCCGATCATTACAGAATTTCCCCCTTGTGCTAGTAGCAAGTCAGAACATTTCAAGTCATTCCAGCCATGCTCAGTTTGCATTTTGTGAAACACTAGCAGCCACTTCTTTAGGTTTTAACTCCAGTCTCTTTGGGATCATAATTTGGGTCACAGACTGCATCAGTGATGAATTTTGTGTGGCACATTCTAGAATGGTTGTTTATGGAAAAAGAAAGTATGGTAGTAAAGGCTCAAAAAAATTATAAAGTATTTCATCCCTCAGGCAACCCACCTCTCCTCCCAAGTATAGGGAAGTAGATGCTCTCTCCCTGTGAAGAAGCATCCTACAAACACTGAGACATCCTGACCCACGCTGTCCTACCGCTAACCTGTGACATAGAGTCACCTCTCTGCCCAAGACCAATAGAAAGACTGCCCATCCAACTGATACAATTGCAAGAATGGATAAATTATTGTTTTAGGCCAAGAAATTTGGAGGTGGTTGATTATGCAGCAACAGATGACTGACACAATTTTTTTTAATGTTTCAAATCTTATTACACTGGTTATAACCTCCAGAGCAATGTGAATGGTGACAGCAAACAACTGACAATGTGTATCAAACTTTGAAATTTTCATACTCTTAGACATAGAAATTTGGAATGTGTTTTATAAAAAGGCTTGCACATGTGTATTAAGATATGAGCATAAAGTTTTATTCTTTATTATCTGTAACATTCAAAAGTTGGAAACAACCTAAATGTTGAGGGGAGTGTTTAAGTCACACATATTAATACTCCACACTTCATACTTAATGACGAAATGTTAGAAGTATATCAAGTCAGGGGGTAAAAAGGTGCCTGCTACCACCATTCAACATGGTTTTAAGGATTCTAACCAATATAATAATATTTTAATTTTTTTATTTAAATTCTAGCTAGTTGATATATAGTTCAATATTGCTTTCAGGAGTAGAGTTCAGTGGTTCATCATTTACATACAACACCCAGTGCTCTTCTTAACAAGTGTCCTCCTTAATACCCATCACCCATATATCCCATCCCCCATCCACCTCCCTCCATCAACCCCCAGTTTGTTCTCTATAGTTAAGAGACTCTCTTGATTTATTTCCCTCTCTTTTTCTCCTGTCCTGAATGTTCATCCATCTTGTTTCTTAAATTCCACATATGAGTGAAATTACATGGTATATGTCTTTCTCTGATTGACTTATTTCACTTAGCATAATACACTCTAGCTCCATCCACATCATTGCAAATGGCAAGATTTCCTCCTTTTTGATGGCTCAGCAGTATTTCATTGTATACATATATAGACATAGATGATATAGATACAGATATACCACATCTTCTTTACAATGACATTTTTAAAATAGTATTTATAAATACTGAAAGGATAGGGCAAAACTGTCATTATTTGCAAATGATATGATCCTATATTTTAAAAATCCAATGCAATCAACTGAGAAACTACTGGAAATAGTAATAGTTCAATAAAATGGCTAGATTTCAGAATATTTAAATTTGTATAATCAATAGCTTTCCTGTACAATAACTAATTAGAAATATTTTAAAAGATTTACTTACAATAAATTGTAATTATTGTAATGTAATTACAACAGAAAAGTCAAAAGGTTTTCCCAACCTACTCATAGTGGTTGCCTCTGAAGAGAGGGGACTTTCAGTGAGGAAGAGAATGAAGAAGGAGCATCCCTTGAAATGTGACAACCAGAATGGAGTACAATAAGCTATAACGAGCCAAATAGAAATGACTAACCCCTACAAATGTAATTCCAGATTGCAATGACTTTTTAGGCTGCCAGATCACACTATTGGCATATACTGAAGGGCTAACTAATTCTCCTTTTTTAAAAACATATGCTGCTCTTTAAGTCATCCTATCCTTGTGTGGTTTGCTATTTAGACCTTAGTCGAAGACTTTACAGATGTCATGTTAAATTTCTAGCTATTTGGATCAGCCCACTCAGCAAACATGTTGAAATCATTTTTAATTCTATCTTCCAACCCATTCTCTCTTCACGTCATCTGCAAACTCAGTCATCACAATGACACTGTTAACACCTTTTAAAATTGTGAATTACCAAGAGGTCATATGAAGGCAGATTAAAAATCAAAAGTTTTGCTCTCATTTTTTATCATTTTTAACATGATGCTTTCCACCTCAAACAATGTAAATTTCCCTTCTTTTTTTTTTTCAGATTCTTAGTGCTCCTACAAGCTCTTATCAACATGTTTTCAATGAGTTTTGTGAGCATCCTTCCATCTCTTAGGCAGCTGGGCTCCCCCTCTTCTCATCCTCCCCCTTTGCCTATACGCATATTCTCTTGTTCTTCTAATTAAATTTTTTTTGCATTTTACTGCCAGGTTTTCATTTTTTGAGCATTGCTTTCCCTCCTGGGCTACCTTGCTACTTCAGTCATTTGTTTATTCCATAAAAATATATTCAGCAATTACTATATGCTAAATAAGCAATGAGACATCAAAGATTAAAAGACACATTCTTCAAAATGTATTGTCTAATGAGAAAATAGACACACAAACAACTACAACACAAAGAGCTTTGTTTAGTAAAGGGGAATGTGCAAACTGTCATGGAAGTGGAATTACTATGTTGATGGCTCTCCAAATTTAACCCAGGTAAGGGAGGCAGTGAGGTCCAGGGGGCCCAGAGAGGTGACAGACACTGAAAAGGGAACTGGGTCATTGGCAGCCATGGGCTGAACTGACTCATTCCGGCTCAAGGGCCACATCTCTTCCCAACTCTGTCTTCAGTGACTTCAGGTTGGTAGCTGAAATTGGCCATGCAGGAAGTATTTACATGATGGAAATTGGCAAAAAATACAAATGCAGGCACTTTTATTTTTATTTGAAAGCCAGTTGTTAAACATTTACCAGAATACCACAGATTGGAGGAGTTGTTATAATTTAAAAAAAAAAAATTATTAGAGTCAGATGAGTTGGAAAGAGAAAAAGGTAGTTAGGCTCTGGAATGCTGATGCCAAGATTTGAGCAACAGGTCCAGGGTTCCTGCTCCTTCCTTTGTGCTCTGCCTATAACCACGTTCTCTTTGTCACATTTCTCTGGGCCTAATTTGCTCTTTTCCACCTGCTCCAAATCTTTCATGTCCCAGTTTCCTCCTATGAGTATTTCTTCTGAACGACCCCAAAAATCAGTTAAAGTCTGAGCTAATAATCTTTATCATTTTTGATACACTGAAATTAATTTTGCATTTAGGCACAATTTCCCTGGCCACCTCTGCACAGAAATCTGAGAAAACTCATTTGTAACAAGGGCTTTCTTCAGAATCCCTTATTTGACAACCAATAGCTTAATTGGTCTGAACACTACAGAGGGAGATGAGAGAAAGTGGTGGCATCTGAGGGATTATACCATGACCAGTAAGATCCATCCAGATCTTATGGGCATCTTACCTCTGCGGTAATCTGATTTCCTTACCTTCAGAGCATATCACTGATTAAAAAGTACTGTGCAGTTACAAAATAATGCTGTGTATATAAGAGTAAGCATGCCCAAATAGAATGCCTGGCATTAGCTCTTGTCCTGGTATCTGATATTACACTAATTTTCTGATGCTCATTTGTACCCCTGGGCATTCAGAAATATTTTCTTTCTGTTTATAAATATGTCAAGTAGTCCCTTCTGTTGCTTTGAGCATGTACAGCTGTTAAGTTAGGGCTCGTTTCAGAAAATTGCACTACAGGGTAAAAAAGACTGCATTCAGACTTTATCAACCATCTGGAGTGCTGAACTGCTTCAATGTCCTAATATCTCTCTGATTTGATATCTACAAAGTGGGAAAGTTTCTAGTAAAAAGTACATTACCATAGATGTTATTGAGAGATGCTCATAGCTTCAGAACTTTTGTGCTTACTGAAGAAATCTCAGTCTTTCCTGCAGCCACATTTACAGAATCATCAAGTCAACTTCCTTCAGCCTGTTCAGTACAAGAACTGTTTTGGAGACTTAACATTACATCACAGCTGCTGTGGATAATCTTCTTCACCCAGATATTTTTTATTACTATTGAAGTGTAGTTGACATACAGTATTATATTAGTTTCAGGTGTACAGCATAGTGATTCAACATTTATATACATTTCAAAGTGATCACCATGATAAATCTAGCTACAATTTGTCACATACAAAGTTGTTACAATATTATTAACTGTATGCCCTGTGCTATCCATTGTATCCTCATGTCCTATTCCACCCCTTTCTTTATTTCATACCAGCTAGGAAACTTCTTTGAGAAGGTCCCGGGTGTGCACTCTAGAGTCTTCCACAACAACATTGATACTACCTATTCACCAAAAAAACTCTAATTCTACATAAAAGGAATGAAATCTATAGTATGGTACTTTTAACTCAAGCAGTGATTGCACATACACACACCCCAGTCTTGAGAGTACCTCGTCAGGGGAACAAAACAAGAATTATAATGGTACGTTAGTGAATGGTTTCATTCCTTTCCTTAATAATGCAAAGGCTTCCCCAGAAATTACCTCTTCTATTAAGAAATGTAATTAATTTATACATGTAGATAATGTCATTAATTTAAAGTAATTGCAGTTTAAAAATAACTTTATGTATGTAATTTTAAAGAAGTAAAGTTGCCAAGTAGTATGCCTTGATTTACTCCTGGTCCTGACGTTTCACAGAATTATCTTACTTGCAAGATGTTTATCTATATTCTGAGCACTGTGTGTTAGTGATATAGATTCTTACAAACATAATAAATATGTAATTGCCTAGAATAACCTATCACTTGGAATCGTTTCAACTTCATATAATAGAAATCCCAATTCAACTGGCTTAAAGAAACAGGAAAGTCAACTATCTCAAACAAGTCCTGAGGTTGGACAGCTCCAGAATTGGTTGATGCAAGTGAGGTCATAAACACCCAAATTCTTTTTATCTTTCTGTTCTGCATCATTTATACGTCAGCTGTGTCTCTGCTATCTCTCCTCAGGATCACAAGATGGCTGCTACTGTTCTGATCATTATATCCACAAAGAGCAGTATCTAGCAAAGATCTATCCTTTCCTTATGTCTCTTTATAATAATGAGAAAATATTTTCCAGAAGTTCCCATCCAGTTACCTTTCATATCTCATTGGCTCTACCCAAAAGCAGTCACTGGTATAGGGAATGGGACCACCAAGCTAAGCTTAGATTGTACCAGATTTACTCTTGGGTCACATGAGGGAGACTGCCCTGGAAAACAAAATCAGGATCTCCCAGCAAGGAAAAAGCTTACACTAACTCAGTAAGGCTCTTCAGCAATGGAGTTGCCCAAGATTTTATCCTGTTTCCTTCTATTTTCACTGTCTAGATTGTATGATTTTACATATATCCCTGCTACCTATTTACCAGTGACTCTCAAATTTATATCTCCAGCCCACAACTGTAGCCCAAGATTTAGACTCAAACTTCAAACTGCCAACTACTACAGATTCTACAAACTTAACATATAAATGGAACTAATTATCTTTTCTCCTAAATGTGGCCTGCATCCAATATTCTTTATCACAACTAATAAATTAGCTATGGAACCAGTCTACCAAGCTAGAGAATTCAATATCATTCTTAATTTCTCTCTTTCTTCTTATACATTCATTCGATTGCCAAGGGGGTGCCTAGCTGGCTCAGTAAGAATGTGTGACTCTTGATCTCAGGGTTGTGAGTTCGAGCCCTATGTTGGGCATAAAGACTACTTAAAAAATGAATATTCATTCGATTTCCAAATCCTGTTGATTCGATTTCCTAAACGTTCCTCAAATAAATATTCCTCAAATGTTCCTCTTCCACATAGCCTCCAATATGTTCTGCATGACTCAAGTTTCTCCCTATCCATTTCTACCTCCATTGTCACTGGAATGGTCTTCCTCAAACCAAGAGGAAATGTTAGTGCCCTCTTTAAGTGCTCTGTGAAATCTCAATGGCGTACAGGAAAACAAAACAAAACGAAAGCCAGCATCATCTTAAGGCTCTTCACAATCCATTCCTATCCACTGTAACCTCCTCTTCCAACTGTCCGTAGGCACCCCCTAAACTCCTGGACACTGAACTTTTTTTTTTTTAAGATTTTATTTATTTATTTGACAGAGAGAGACACAGTGAGAGAGAGTACACAAGCAGGGGGAGCGGGAGAGGGAGAAGCAGGCTTCCCGCGGAGCAGGGAGCCCGATGCGGGGCTCGATCCCAGAACCCTGGGATCATGACCTGAGCTGAAGGCAGACGCTTAACGACTGAGCCACCCAGGCCCCCCCTGGACACTGAACTTTTTACCATTCCCTGGTTATGTCAAGTCTTTTATGAGGTTTGCTTTTGGAGAATATAGTTTCCACCACTTTGGATTCTCTCCCCCAATATTCACTTAGGAATTTCTAAACCATTCATTAATACTCAGATCAAAGTATTATCTCCTCCAAACAACTGATTTAAAAGTACATGAAGAAGAATTCAACTCCAAAAATAATTAAAGAAATACACAGTAAAATCATATTGGCTCAAAAACATCATGCTAAGTGAAAGAAACAGGTACACGAGGCTACATACAATAAGAACCCATTTACATGAAATACTAGAAATGGCAAAATGAGTGACAGAAAAGAGAGCAAAGGTTGTCTGGGACCAGGAGTAGGGGCCAGGCTGTCTGAGAGACTCAGGCGCCTTGTTGAGGGTAACCAGAAATGTTTTCAGTCTATGTTGGGGTAGTTATAGGACTGTATACATTTTTTAAAATTCATTAAGCTATACATTTAAAATTGGTGAATTTTTGATATAAAAATTAGACTTTAATAAAGATAAAAATACTCCTGTATCCAAACTTTAAAGAAACACTTTGAAAACAATGTTGAACTAAAAATTTCACTATTAAGTTTCAGAGCTTAAAATTTAGACTACCCAGTATAGGTAAGAATTCATTCAAATGTGTATTTTCCTACATGACTGCATGGGAATAATAATTGATAGGACCTGGGGTGCCTGGGTGGCTCAGTCGGTTAAGTGTCTGCCTTTGGCTCAGGTCATGATCTCAGGGTCCTGGGATGGAGTCCCACATCAGGCTCCCTACTTAGCAGGGTGTCTGTTTCTCCCTTTACTCTTCCCCCTGCTCATGATCTCTCTCCATCTCTCCATGTCTCTCTCAAATAAATAAATAAAATCTTTAAAAAAAATTAGAGGGGCACCTGGGTGGCTCAGTCGTTAAGCGTCTGCCTTCGGCTCAGGTCATGATCCCAGGACCCTGCATCAGGCTGCCTGCTTCGCGGGAAGCCTGCTTCTCCCTCTCCCCCTCCCCCTGCTTGTGTTCCCTCTCTCACTGTCTCTCTCTCTCTCTGTTGAAAAATAAATAAAATCTTTAAAAAAAAAAATTAGAAAAAAATAATTGATAGGACCCCTGTTTAAAGTAATTTGTACATGTCTATCAAGAAACTTGATGTTTTCTCATTCCCTTTTAATCTGGTAATTTTTGCTTCTGGGGATATTTTCTAAAAAAATAATAATAGTCCAAAATATATAAAAAGGCTATGCATAAATAAATTTAATGAAATGTTTCTTTATTATATGAGACTTCAGAAACAACCTATGAAGCAACAGAGGAAATTAGTTAAGTAAATCATTAGAACTTCATGGGTTTGTTGTTGTGGGGTTTTTTTTAAGATTTTATTAATTTATTTGAGAGTGAGAGAGAGCACAAGCAGGGGGAGCTGTAGAGGGAAAAGGAGAAGCTCAGCAGGGAGCCCAATGAGGGCTAGATCCCAGGACCCTAGGATCATGACCTGAGCTGAAGGCACATGCTTAACCAATTGAACCACCCAGACACCCCTAGAACTTCATCTTTTTAATATCATTCCCTCGTGGACTTCTCAAATGTCTCAGGCAGTCTTTCCAGTCTCCATGCTTCTGCAGTCCCATGTCCGGGGGACAGCACTGTTCATCGTGTTTTGTACTTATTTTTATTAGTGGCTGCCCCCAAAAGACTGACCTCCAGATAGCAAGAATGCATCATATTCATCTTCAGAGCCCCACTACTGAGCACATAATAGATCCTCAACTCAAATAAATAAAAATCTTTTCCTGGAAGACATTTGCCCGAGGTCCAGCAGAAGTCCTTCCAAGTGATCTTCATACTACAGTATGTGACTCTTCATAAGGGCACAGTGGCCACTTATCATAATGTCATCTCATTTTAGAAGTTTGCATTGACCAGCTAGACAGACGCCAAATTTAATATGATTTTCAGAGTCTTTATTTATTTTTACCAGTAGATGTGTAATCATCCTATAGAGGTATCTGGTGGCTCTGAGGAAAATTTGTCCACAAGGGGGATTTAAAGATTAGTGCCTCTACTGTGGCTTCAGTCAGATGCCTAAGGGGGTCTACCATGATAATCTGTGGGGTCTAGCAAAATTTTAATTCCCATCCAGCCATACCATCCCACAGGTAACCAAGTTCAGTGACCTTCCAGCTGTTGTTCTGCAGCTGAATGTTTGGCTCTGAATGTTAAAAGGAGAGAGAGTGCTCCCAGAACTCTATTTTGAGTAGATGTCTTACCTGGTGACCATAACCAGGACTTAAATGATCTCAGTTCTCAGTAGACACAGAGTAATTTATGTTGATTACAAGTTTGTCTATTCTGTCCCCTTTGAGATCTTTGAGATCTTGTGCTAGGTCTCTTCCTCGGAACCCCCAACTACCTAATATCATGTTCTGTACTTAGAGAAAATTCAGCAAATGCTTGTTATTTCCTGATGGACTGCTAACTTGTAAATCTGGATAACATTTAAGGTAATTATAGATCATATTTGTACAGTACTTTACAGTTTACTAAGCACTTCTACACAAGTACAAAGAGAACAAAATGAGAATATACATTCCAATATTTCAGGCAAAATCTGGTGGATACCAATGCGATGTTATATACATTTGGGATTACTCCTTAAGATTGATAGCTCTTTATATGAGAAAAAAGAAAGTGAAAATACAAATGATAAATTCCAGAATTTCCCCAAAAAAAGGAAAATGTAATTTCTTTCTCTTCTGTACAGAAGGCATCAAATTACACAGGATTTTGAAAATTACATTTTTGTATTTCCTTAGTGCAAAATAAAGTGAAAAGGCCCTACTCAGTAATAGCATAAAACAAACTTCTTCATTACAAACCCTAATTCATTACACCATGAACCCATGAACCCAGCTCCTTAATCTCACCCACCAACCTCTGCTCAGCTTCCCTGCCCCAGTTATGACACCCCCACCTTGTCACCCAGTCCAGGACCTGTGGATGCCTATGGGATGGCAATTAGGTGTATGGCTGACATTTCAAACAGCGAATACTTTCAAAAAGCTGAAACATATGCAAAACATTCATTTGGTTAAATTCATTTGATTAAGGCATTTGAAAAATCTGTGAACTATGACACATAATGGATTTTTAAAAATTGAAATAAAACATCCTATCTTTTATACAATCTTTGACATTCTTTCCCTGCCAATTAATCATTTGGTGAAATGTCATTTGATAAACTAATTTTTTTAAAGATTTTATTTATTTATTTGACAGAGAGAGACACAGCGAGAGAGGGAACACAAGCAGGGGGAGTGGGAGAGGGAGAAGCAGGCCTCCCACTGAGCAGGGAGCCCGATGCGGGGCTTGATCCCAGGACCTGGGATCATGACCTGAGCCGAAGGCAGACGCTTAACGACTGAGCCACGCAGGCGTCCCGATAAACGAATTTTTAACCAATTAATTTCAATAGACTTGCTTTCAGTTAATTAAGTAGAAATGCAGGCCCACTCTGCACACCTGAACCTAAAAATTCACCTAATTCAAATTCTTTAATGAACTTAAAAATGGTGCTTTAACTTGACATTGTATAAAGACAACAGAGGAATCTCTAAAAACATACACACTCTGGAAGAATTCAGTACAGTAGTGTACTAAAAAGTGAACTTCGGCACAATTATACATAAAACAAAACATACAGGAGGGATTTGCAAAACTCTTAGCCAAATAACTGAGGAAATGTTTCTTTTCTGGTCTTATCCAGATTTTCACTTACTTTGCCATTCTAATTCTGCATTTTCCACTGATCTTCCATGTTTGGAGGCATTCCATGATCTGCTCTGGTTTGCAATGCAGTGGGTACTCTGTCATGGATATTTCAGCAATTATTATGAATAAGAATTTGTACAATATAAGAATTCTCATCTCATTAAGAATTCATATATAAGAATATGAATTTCCAACATTTGTTCAGAGTTCACCTTTAAGTTCAGAGGGGTTCTATAGTTCATATTTTCTCTGGTAGGAATCTATAAAATGTCTGCTGCACCTTCTGGTACTCTGGGTGTGCGGTACTGGACTCAGTACATTATTTTGTGAGTTCCCTGGTCTTCACTGTGTTTCAGTGGAAGTTCCATAAAACCCTGGGGTTTTGGAAGGAAAGGGGAGCTTCTTGTCTGGGTTCTCTCCCAGACTATGAAATTTCTGTGTCGCTGTAGTACACCCCTGCCTGGCTAGAGCAGCTCTGGGGTGTGAGAGAGACCCTGCCGATAGGCTGCTAGGCAGTGGAGGCGTTTGCATAGCAGAGTGAAGTTTTGCAGGTGGTCTTCAAATGGAATTTAGCTCTTCCCACCAAGAGTTATAAAGCATATGGTACCAGGTAGTAGCACCACAGAGCATGGTTGCATATGAGGAAGAAAGAAAAAAAAAGGTATACACATTTTGCCTAGTACTGGTCTTGGTCAAAAAGCAAGATAATTACCAATGTTATCTCCAGTGGCAGCATCTGGAATGTTTTAAGTCCAAATGGCATTATACTGAGAATGCACTTGGGATTGCTCACCTGGAAAGGGACTACAAACCAGAGCTCATCTTAAAGTGATTTCTCATCATAAGTTTACCATTTTGTTACAAGAGTGCTTGAAATAAGAATACTTGAGGAAATATTATAGATAACAGTAAATACTCCTTAAAAGTAACTATGGACAGCACCAGCACCTCAACCGAAAGGAAAAATCCCAACAGCCAGGCATTTGGAAGGTCCATAACATTCCCACAAGCATCCCTGGGTAAGTTGATACTTTGTAGTCTCAATGTTTTCATGTTAAGGTTGTCCCAGCCTGCTGCCTTGCTGTGTATCATTCCTGGCACTGGGTGCACTGTTAGGTGTCCTACCTTCCAACAGGAACCTCCTGGTTTAAAAAGGAGCATTGTGGAAGACTACCCTTTATAAGGCACTGTTCTAGTGATGACCACTTGGAAAATGCAATTTTTTTAAGTGTCAGCAAAAAAGAAAATCAGATTTTTCAAAGGTGAGTGCATAACACCATGAACCATGCAGACCTTCAGTAGAAACTAATTTCAAACACCCTGGAAGATTAATCCATTTTTAATGAAGCTCAAAGCAATGATGCTGTTACCGTTGCATGAGCTCCGGATGTGCACATTAATCCTAAATACACTTTTGGCTTTGTTTGGGAAGCAATTTCCACCTTCAAACTTTGAAAATGTATCAGGACCCAAGGAGATATTTGCATTTAAATTATAGTACATGCTTTTCACATCAATTACTCTAGGAAAAAAAAAAAAAGACAATCCTGATGAGATGACCAAAATAAAATTGACACAATATTATTTATACAGTTCACTTTCAACACTCATAAAGCAAAAGAAAAAAGAGCTGCCAAGATAGAAAGTTTACTTTGATCACATAGAGAGAATGTGCTATGGAAACAGGATGTACTTTTAACCCATTTCCAAAACTTTATCACCTGTTAACAGAAGATCCCCATGGAATGAGTAAGCAGTGTTGACTACACCCTGTTACAGTTTTCCCTCCTTACCTCACTCCATTCTAAGGAGAACAGCTCTTGTAACACAACCTGGATCCCCCACCCATGGAGCAGCCACCTACCTCTGCAACTCTCTCTGCCGTCATTGTCCATGACAAGCTTGTTTTTATGTCAGGGTCCTTATACCCTCTCTCTGAAACCTCTTCTGTCATATTTTGCATATCATGTCATTCAGGCCTCTGCTCAAATGCTAGCTCCTCAGAAAGGTCTTTCTCAACCACCCTATCTAAAATACCCCACCCTGCCCTTCCTGTCATAAACTGACCCCCTCACCCAGTTTCATTGTCTCTTTTCAACCCTTGTTACTACCTCCAGTTGTATCAGTTATCTGGTAACTTGTTTATCTTCTGTCTTCCCAACTGGAATGGAGCTCCAAGAGCAGTGTTTCCATCACTGTGTCCCCTGCACCTTTTTCACACTCCTTAAATGCCCTGGGAAGAAGGGAGGAAGGATGAAAGCAGAGGTGGAGAGGGTGAAAGATGAATGAATTGTCCATGAAGGAATAGACAGAAGAATGGATTTCCTCTTCCTATGGTTCCTTCTCCATCAGTAACTTCTTTCTCCCATCTTTAAAAATATAAAATCACCAACTTCCCAAACTCTATATACTGCCCTATTTCTTTCTTTCTCTTTATAACTAAGCTCTCTTAGTAAGAGCCTCCATTCACTTAAAACTATTAACTCTTTATTCATATACTTTTATTTAGTAATGTGATTATAAAAGTAATAAATGCTAACTATAACAATTTGGTATGTATGTTCCCAAAGTTTTTACTTGGTTATACAAATATAAATACATAGAGTTAACAGACACATGAAAAAATGTTCATCATCATTAGCCATCAGGGAAATTCAAATCAAAACCACACTGAGATACCACCTTACACCAGTTAGAATGGCAAAAATTGACAAGGCAAGAAACAACAAATGTTGGAGAGGTTGTGGAGAAAGGGGAACCCTCTTAAACTGTTGGTGGAATGCAAGTTGGTACAGCCACTTTGGAAAACAGTGTGGAGGTGCCTCAAAAAATTAAAAATAGAGCTACCCTTTGACCCAGCAATTGCCCTACTGGGTATTTACCCCAAAGACACAGATGTGTGAAAAGAAGGGCCATATGCACCCCAATGTTCATAGCAGCAATGTCCACAATAGCCAAACTGTGGAAAGAGCCAAGATGCCCTTCAACAGATGAATGGATAAAGAAGATATGGCCCAAATAGACAATGGAATATTACTCAGCCATCAGAAAGGATGAATACCCAACTTTTACATCAACATGGTTGGGACTGGAGGAGATTATGCTAAGTGAAATAAGTCAAGCAGAGAAAGTCAGTTATCATATGGTTTCACTTATTTGAGGAACATAAGGAATAGCATGGAGGACATTAGGAGAAGGAAGGGAAAAATGAAGGGGGGGAAATCGGATGGGGAGATGAACCATGAGAGACTATGGACTCTGAGAAACAAACTGAGAGTTTTAGAGGGGAGGGGGTGGGGGGATGGGTTAGCCCAGTGATGGGTATTAAGGAGGGTGCATACTGCATGGAGCACTGGGTGTTACACAAAAACAATGAATCGTGAATCACTACATCAAAAACTAATGATGTATTGTATGGTGACTAACATAACATAATAAAAAAATAAAAATTTTTTTAAAAGTCTAAAAAAATACATAGAGTTGTGTATTTTTTAAAGAAACAGCTATTCTTATTATACTGTACTTTTTTTAATTTAATAATGTGTTGAGGATATCTTTTGAGACCAAACATACAGATTTGCTCCTTTCTTTTTAATAACTACATAATATTCCATACCATGGATGTACTATATTTTATACAAACTCCCTGATGGACATTCAGGTTGCTTCCAGATTTCCACTATTGTAACCATATTGCAATAAACTCAGTCATACATATGTCTTCGCATATTCACGCTTTTATTTATGTTGCATAAAATCCTTGTTCAGCCTTAAACTTGCTATGATTAATCTTCTGCCCACTCTCCTAGCTCCAACCACACTGCCACAGCAGATGTCACTACCCAAAACTCTACCACTAACCCCTTCTTCTCCTGGAGTGCTATAGGAAAAGCACACAAGTAGGAATGATAGCCAAATAGGAACCAGAATCTGACTATGTCAATAGCTGGATCAGCACTCAGTGCCTGGCTCTCTGATAAGAGTCAAGTAAGTGAATTCATCTTAAGCCAGGAGGCCTCAAGGAGGTTAATAACTGTGACTCTGGGATTTTACCCAACCTGCAAGCTAATAAGTTAACCTGTTACGGTATCATGGATGCTGGCAGAATATATGAGACTCCATGTCAGAGGCAAAAGATCTTATTACTCTACTGCTTAGCAAACAGCATGAACTTCATGTCATGCCAATTGCCCTTGTCCAGGTCCCACAGGACAACACAAAGCAGCCCAGGTAGATGCTGTTCACACCATGGGTTACATCACAGCTGAGGAAACTCAAGTTTAGGGGACCTCAACTTTCATAATGGGTGGCAAGTAAACCTGCTTGAAATTTGCCCCAAGAGAGATGATCTGTATTATGCTGGAGAATAAATAAACCTTCCCCCTACTCCAGAGGAAGATTCTATCTCTATCTTCCAAGGCTTTTCACTATGCAAATATCCTTTGTAATATAGTCAATGCATCTTCTTGCAGACACACAAGAGACCCCTGTAGAGTTGTCTCCCAAGGGGGGCTACCTACTCCTCCCACCCTCCAATTTTAAGATGGTCCATTTGGTGGTACAAAAGCTGACCTGACAGTCAGAGAAACACAAATACCATATGATTTCACTCATATGTGAAATTTAAGAAACAAAACAGATGAACAAGGGGAAGAAAAGAAAAATAAAATAAGATAAAAACAGAGAGGGAGGCAAACCATAAGAAACTCTTAATCATAGGAAACAAACTGAGGGTTGCTGGAGGAGAGGTGGGTGGGGGAATGGAGTAACTGGTTGATGGGCATTAAGGAGGGCATGGGATGTAATGAGCACTGGGTGTTATGTGCAATTGATAAATCACTAAATTCTACCCCTGAAACTAATAATACAGTATATGTTAACTAAATTGAATATAAAGTTACAAAAAAAAAAAAGCTGACCTGACTTGTCACCCCCATGAAGACTCAAGAATAAATAAATAAAAACAAAGAGAGTGGAAAATAGCTAAATTTACCACAAGAAAGCAGACCCTCATCAGATGTGCCAACCTACCACACTAGAGAAGGTAGTAACAACAAGAAAAAGCCTACAACATAAATTTGAGAAGCACAAGCCTTCTTCATGCCTATATAGTAGGTTAAATGGTGGCCCCCAAAAGGACATGTCCACTTTCTAATCCCTGGAAACTCTGAATGTTACCTTATTTGGAAATATGATCTCTGCAGATATAATCAAGCTAAGTTCTGGCCTCCAGACCTGTGAGAACAAGTTTCCATTGTTTTAAGCTACCCGGTTTGTGGTAATTTTTTATGGCAGCCACATGAAACAATTATGGAAGCCGACATATTTCTGACCAACAATGTAACTATCATAGCCTGGGTTTGTATGCCAGTAAAGTCCAGGAGGACTTCCTATCATTCTTCAATATTCTGAGCCCAGAACACCTCACTCTCTTTCAATGGCTACATTTTAATTGATTTCTGCCACCGCTTCCCTTTGGTGTCTCTTTTTCTTGTGTTCTCAGAGTCCTTTCAAGCACATCTAGCAGAATTTTAAATATTTTTAAATCATCTGTTGGCAACTGATCTTGATTTATGCAGACCTCTCATTGCTTGTTTGGCCAGAATACCTTTCTTCCTTCCTTCTCTGTGATCTTTGCCTTCTGACCCAGAATGTTTTCTTTCCTGATATCTAACTCTTTTTCAATTTCTTGTAGAGAGTGATATGAGATGAATGGTTGCACATCTGACAAAACAAATCCTATCTACCTTCCCTTCCTTGAAAAGGATAATTCTCACATAGAAGTAAACCACCCATTAGTCCCACCCTGAATCCATGCCTCAACTCAATGTGTCAGAATGCTATCTGACTCACATTAAATACATCTCATTGTCTTTTTCTAAGAGTCCTATCACCATGAATTTGTCAAATATGTTCCCTCATAGTATAAGCCAAATCTGACCCCCATACCTATCCACACCACCATAAAACTCCCTAATTTATGACTTTGCCAGCCTTCTAATATCAAACTTTCCAAGTCTTATATAACTTCAGTGGCTGTTCCAGTCACCAATGGTAGGTTCTCCAGTTATTATTATTGACTCCCTGCCTGCAGCTTTCAAGGGCACTTTTCAATAATTTCTTGGGTTCTGGCCTCTGTGTGGGAGGGGATGGGGAGAAGTCTTCTTAGTTCATTCTCTAAAATCTTGAATCTTCTTTCCTAGTTCTATTTAAGAACATTCTTTAAAAGATTTATTTATTTATTTGGGGGGAGAGCATCTCAAGCAGACTCCCCACTGAGCATGGAGCTCAACGTGGGGCTCAATCTCAGACCCAGAGATCATGACCTGAGCCAAAACCAAGAGTCTGATGCTCAACCGATTGCACCACCCAGTGTTGCATTTAAGAGCATTTAAATATGCATACATTTTCTTTTCCTTTCCCTCTGTGACTACCCTGGCCTCTAAAGTCACAATCCTTCTCATGGAAAGTCCCTCTTGTTTTATTTTTTTCCCAATCAATGCACATTTCTCTTCCACCTTCCACTTTTTCTTGATGCGATATCTAAATCTGTTGTTTCTTTATAAGTGTGCCATTATTCCCACTGTCTCTCACTAAACCTGACTCCTACAGATGTTTCAAGCACAGGCCATTTTAATTTCCTCTTAACTCTCAGGTTCATAAAATTCTTTGCGATTTTTGTCTATCACAACCCAAGAATATAACATCTGTGCTTTGTAATAAGGCTCCCCTTTCCTTTTTATCTCTTCATTAATAAGATTCCACCATGCTTCAATGATTAAATCTACAGACTGCGTTCCCAAAATCTACAACCCAGCTAAGATCCACTTCAGAGCCAATATAAGAACATATGGGTTTGGAAGGCAGGTCAACTTTAGAAGTCTTTGGACAGATCAGAACCCAAGTCGCTCTTTGGCCTGAAATTTGTTTAAACTAAGATAAAGAAGAGCAATTTGGAAAAGTCAGTCTAGCACTGCCTACCCATGGCTCACTATGCCTACCTAAGCCCATGACTAAAGGTGAACTATGTCACACAGTGGTGCTTGCTCATACACAAGGAATCTAGCTGTTATACAGTTTGAAAGCCTGGTTTTTTTCATCCTAACTTTAGTATGAAAATTTGTTCCATTCCCAAATGCCTTTTGAAAAAGAAAAAAAAAGAAAAGGCTTATATACTACTTGTACAATCCCTTTTCCAATAATCTACACATCAGTAGCATTTACAATGCCAAGTGCCTATGCTGTGCCAAGAGCCCTGATCTCTTTGACTCTTTGATCCCAAATGCTCATTCTTATGTATATGCCCATTTGGCCTCACCCACGTTGGGTGCCAATATAATTTGGATTAATTGACAAACCTTTGTCTATTATACCCCCAAAACCCTAGGGTGAGATTTTATCTAATAAGGAAGGCAAAAAATTAAAAACTGTATAATTGCAAGTTGAAAAAAAAATGCTATGAATGCAGTGAATAGAGTTGTGGTATAGAATAAAGGAAGAGACCTACTTCAGAGACTCAGGCAAAATCTCAGAAGGAAATGGTTGAGCTGAGAACTGAAGGACAGAATAGATCTATAGACTGAATCCATGTTTATCTCCTTTCTACCTTCATTTATATTTGCACAATATTTAAAATACTGCATTTTAAAATATATATTGAAATAAAATACTGTGCCAGTTGGTTTGAACTTTTCTTCTTGGCAACTCAAATTTTGCAGAATCACAAATATAATTTACAAATAAAGTCACTGCATATGTAAATGTTGCGGGTTTTTAAATTATTAATTAACTTAATTACATGTCACTTAAATTCAAATGCTATCTTAAAATCTCCAAATGTAATTGCTTTTAGTTAAAAGGCATATGCTAAACTATCTTGGCAGCCATTTGTTAAGTAGACATAATCCATCGAAGTATCATTCCCTTGTGAAATATAACCAAAGGCTGAGATTTAACATTACTTAAGAGATTGAAGATATTTATTAAATATGCATTAGCAAAATCAATGTTAGAAATTCTGTAGGTCTTTGCTATGAAAAAGAAAAAAAACAGATTCACAAATATGTAAAAATAATATGCCTAACATTTAGCTAGAGGGATTATTCCATTTCAAAATCAAAACATATTTCTTTAAAATTAAAAAAAATAATAACTTTGCATGTAAAAGGTTTTCCTGACAAAAGATAATTTAGATACTAATTATGTAAAAGATTCATAAAGAAGAAAACATACATAAATTCTGTGCAAGAGTAGTAAATCAATTTTCTCTGCCAGAAGCTGCATTCACAGATTTCATAGGGTTGGCAGCTAGAGCTTGGCAGCTTAGTCTTTTTATCCTTATAAGTCTCTTTCATAAGAATTAAACAGTCCATTTCCATCAATTAAATAATTCCAACAACAGGATAAATTACTAGTGAAGTAATTCTTTTAAATGTATCCCTTTTTGTTTAGAAGTAAAATGGGAACAAAATAGAGGAAAGAAAGGTAGCAAATGTCCATCAAAAATTTTGTACACAAATGTTGAAGGCAGCTTTATTTGTAATAGCCAAAAATTAGAAACAACTCAAATGATTAGCAACAGGTGACTAGATAGACAAATGGTGGTATATCCATCTAATAGAATACTAATCAGCCATGAAAAGGGAATAATCTATTGATACAAGCAACACCATGAATGAATCTCAAAATAATTAGGCTGAGTGTAAGAATTCGGATCAAAAAAAGTACATACCATATGATTCTATTCTTATACAGTCTAGAAAATGAAAACCAATCTATAATGAAAAGACAAAAAGCAAATCAATGGCTGCCTTGCTGGTGGGGACAAACATTGGGCAGCAGGGAGTTGAGGACTGGGGAAGGCAGGAAGGAGTGATTATAAAGGCATGAGGAATCTTAGGGGGTAATGAATATGTTGATTATCTTGACTGTAGTGATGGTTCCACTTATGTACAGATATGTCAAAACTCATGAAACTGCACGCTAAACATGGGTAGTATTTTGTACTTCAATTACTTTTTTTTAAAAGATTTTATTTATTTATTTGACAGAGAGAGACACAGCGAGAGAGGGAACACAAGCAGGGGGAATGGGAGAGGGAGAAGCAGGCTTCCCGCAGAGCAGGGAGCCCGATGCGGGGCTCGATCCCAGGACCCTGGGATCATGACCTGAGCCGAAGGCAGACGCTTAACGACTGAGCCACCCAGGTGCCCCTTCAATTACTTTTCAATAAAGCTATGAAATAAGGAAAATCTGTGAGTAATAATCTCCAAGTAGTATTGCGATGGATTAAATTGGGATAGACAGTGTAGTTAGAGAGATTCGATGGGAGGCTAATCTAAAAAATCAGGTAATAAATTTTCTAGGGCAGAACTAAAACACTGCTAAGGGGAATTTTAATTAAGAAAAAAAGTATGTGAAAAAGTAAAAACTCTGAATTGTATTTTTTAAACACCAATTTTGTAGTTCGAAGTATTTACAGTCATTTGTTAGTTTAAGAAAATACTTTACTCCATGATGTTGCCTAATAAATGTCTGTTAAGAACCTGTTTAATGAAAAGATAAGATAAATGGGTAATTTTCATATTAACCAATAATTTCTGATTTGTAGATGGTTTACTTCCAAGAAGGAGGTAGGGGAAAGGTATGTCAATTATTGGTATAAAATGTAGGTATATAAACTTCAAAGGTAATTGATAATTTATTCTCTTATTATTTAAAATATGCCCACCACTCTTAAAACTATGAGGTTATACCATTTTAGGTGATAATTTGTCCTGCCCTTGTCCAAATTATCCCAAATTCCATATTAGTAACCTCTTAAATATTTGTATGTTATGCATAAGTTTGACAATGCGGTAAGTACAAAATTAAATAAATGTTCTACAAGAGTATTTTATAGAGTTTTATATCCTACACTAGTGCTCCAAGATCACCCCAGAAAGATGAACCTCTATAAATACCAGGTCCTGTTCAAAGACAGCAATATTTAAGGACAAAATATAAAGGACCATCCATCCATTTCTCTAAAGCTATATTCATACCAGATAGGTTACTATAAGCTCTATACACGGGAATTTCTAAAATTGTTCCCACAAGAAAACATCTTCAACAAATTACATTTTAATGCTTTGCTTTCAGTTTTTGTCTGAGTAATACAAGAAATGGCCGTATAAAAAAGTTTCTGAGTTTTCTTTAATATTGTATTTAAAAAGCTTTGTGTGTTCACTATATTTTAAAAAAATATTGACTTCACTGTCCCTGTAAAAGAAACCATTTCTTTTAAAGTTTACTATCAGGAAAAAGTTTGTGTCAAGAAGAAATATGTAATCTATCATGGTATCCTATCTTTCTTGCCTGATAGATCTCCCCTGGTTCCTGGAATCTCCTCATACCTCAGGTTCCACCTTGATGAAACCCATCTGGCTAGGCCCTTTGAACTTTTCTTATACCCTTCATCCCTCAAATACCACCTAGGGACAGTTTTAAAGCCCGCTTTTCCTTTGCCTCATTTTCTTCCTCTGTTGCTCTGCATTAGTTCCCACAGAGAATAGGCAGCACCAAAAAATGTGGTAAAATAATTTAAATGCATATTTGAAATTATAAATTAAAACAGACCATGCTGAATCAAACTACTGTTGGGTAATTTTGTGGTACACTCAAAGAGTCATGCTTTATTAAAAGTCAATATTCAGGTAAAAAAAAAAATCCCAAAACAAATATTGCACATTGTAGAGCTACTCATCAAGAACAAGCAACCTACTTCACCCAATTTGAAATCCCTTTAATATGCTTCCCCAAAAGCTGTCCCATTCAGAAAGCTGCAACAGAAAATGAGGGAGAAAAAAACTAAACATTTGGCCAAATATTTTAACAATATTGACTCTGCTTTAGTCAGCGGAAATAAATTAGAGTGTCCGCTACTGATATATTTTTATATAGAAAGTCTGCTTTTTCTTATTCCCACTAAATAAATATTGAATGACTTTTTAAAATCTCAGTTGGAAGGGACATCAAATGACTAGTCTGCCCAGAAGGCTCAAATGTCTCTGTCTAGCCCTGCTTGACCCATATCCTAACACCTGGAATCCTCCACTCCCCTGAAAGTTAGAGTGTACTACTAGGGATCTTTCATACTTAATCCAGACCCCTCCAAAAAAGGGATGGTCCTGGTAAGAGGTGACCACAGCTTGTTATTGGGCCTTATGATCTCATGGTATTTTATAAACTAAGAATAGATGCCCAGAACTCCACTGCACTCCAAAGCACATTGACAAAAGGAGTAGCACCAGCTCTTGCAATCTGTAGCTCCAGGAGACCAGTTGAGGGGGCATCTTCCATAAACATGGTAGAACTGGGGAAGGGGGCAACAGCCTCAGCAGCCTAAGAAGAGCCTAAAGCCCTCCTCTAAGGTCTCCCTCCTCCACAGCAACTCTGAGCCCAAAATATATTAAATGTGTACTATATCATCTATCCAAGCTTTCTATCCAAAAAAGACTCATCTGTACACACACACATACATACACACATGTCCATAATTTCATTTTTGAATGAAAAGAATAATAGAGAGAAACAAGGTAGTAGAATAGAATAGACTCTGAAATAGGAGAAAATTGGCTCTTGTCCTGGTTCTGCCACTAATGAAGTCACTAAAACTCTACAAGCCCCGATGTCCCCTCCTACATAACAGAAGACTAAGATTAAACAATATCGAAGATCCTTTGAGTGCTAATAATCTAGAATCAGTGTACAATGACACTGCCTATGAAAAGGACAAATGGGCAAGAGAAAGTTGAAAAAAGCAAGACTGGGCACCTGGCCTGCATAAGCTGAGCTCTGGATTGACCGCTGGCCTTCAGCTGCTCACTATGGCTAAGCCCAAAGCCTTTGGTCATTCAGGACCAGCAAATGCCCTTACAGCAACCGCCAGCTTCAGCAGTCATATACCTCTTGGGATTCAAGCTTTCACTCTGAGAATTTCTCTTAATTCTTTACTATCTCAGCCATGCATTCAAATTACCATTCTTATATTTTATCCAGTGTTTACAGTATTTTAAAGAATTTCACAGGCTCTTTCATCATATTGTCAGAATTAGAAGTTATTGTGATACTTTTAAAAATATTTATCCACTGATTATGGATAATAAACGCATCGGAAACAATGCTACAAACAGCATCCAAGCCAATGCATCTCTGTAGCACAATATCTCAGACATTTGCAACAAGATTTAAAAAATAATTGTTCAATGTCAAGTGATGAATCTGAGCACATCTACCCCAGTAATTAAGTACATATCGATTTAATACTTAGTACTACTCAATATCTATCTGACATACTTCATTTAAGCTACTATGATAATCCATAAAAAAAGAACCAATCAAATTTTTCGCCATAACTGGCACTTAGAATTTAATTTTAGCAGAATAACAAAAGTAATTTGCTTATCTGAAAGCACAAGTGAAGCTTCTACAGGATTATACAGCAAGGGTAAGAGCCAAATTCTGCCTTGACCAGGTCACCCCTTCTCACCCAGATTCCTGAGAGCTATCACGTAATGTCATGACTCATGGAAAACTGAATTGCCACTGTCTTGTTAGCTAGGTGTGCAAGGCTTCAAGCACAGGGATCTGTGACAAATCTGGACTACAGTGCCTAGCTTCAGCCTGGAGCCAAAACAGGACCTCGCTGTCCCTATTAAATGTCAATATTATCATCCACCACAACCTGAAACAACCAGAATTCCCAAGCACTTAAGGGCTTTTGTGAGAGGGGGGATAAAAGCACAATAGCTAGGCCCAAAGGACTCCATAGTTCATCTTGCATATCCTTGGAGGAACCAGGAAAAAAGGAAGGGCTGAACAGGGAGGCATTCCCTTTCCATACTGCATGCCTGCCTCACCCCTAGTAAATGCAGCTTATCAGAGTCCTGAAATCTGGTCAGATTAGCACCCCCTTTGGGGGGTTATGGAGAAATAGAAAATAAGTTGTAAAAGGAAGAAGGGACCTCCTACCATTCACATAACCAAGTGTTTTTTTCAAATCTCCTTGAAACAAAAACATACTGTCTCAGCATTCAGATAAACATGCCAGTGTTAACTATATACGTATGTTGTTTTAAATATATACATATAGCACAATATACATAAAATTATATATGCGTATATATGCACATGCATGAAAAGATTTATGACAAAAGCATTTGCTAAATGAATAGATTTCTAAAATGATAAGAATTAGCATGTTCACTCTCATACAAGTTTTGGTGAGGAAACATTTTAGTCCTAACTCATATAAACAAATTATCATTGTAGCTAAAAATATAGAAATAGCCTCATTATACAGACTGGATAGTATATAAGACTCACTAAAAGAAGATACTACTTGTAAACCACTTTGATTTTCTGTGAAAAAAAATTGAAATAAACAATATCAAAAATAATAAGATAAAGAATAACTTAAAATTTGAATGAGATTGCCAGATTTGTTTTAAGGTGAATTTTCACAATCTCATGTCTAGCTGTTCACTATATAATGAATGCATTATATAGTAATTTGGAACATTCCTAACCAAATGAAGCTCTATTTATAGGTAATCAAGCTCATGTACATGCATATACCTTAATATTTTAGAATAATACTATCATCTCTGATAATACCAGAAATAAAAATACTGAAATTACTCCATGAAACATTTGCCTTCTCTTAAATTTTACCTTTGTAACAAGCCACTAATTCATGTTGACACCTTCATTTTATTTTTTTTAAGATTTATTTTTATTTATTTGAGAGAGAGAGAGCACAGGGGGAGGGGCAGAAGGAGAGGGAGAGAGAAACACAAGCAGACTCTGCATTCAGCGCAGAGCCAGACACAGGGCTCGATCTCAGGACCCTAAAGTCATGACCTGAGCTGAAACCAAGAGATGGACACTTAACCAACTGAGCCACCCAGGCGCCCTGACACCTTCAATTTATTCTGAAAGAGGATAACAAATAATAACTCCCACCTATTAAACACCTGACCTGCCTCAAGCACTTTGCATACATGTTAAAAACAGCTCTACTAGCTGGGCAGTATGGTGCACATTTTACAGATGAGGAAACTAAAGTAAGTCATGTAGCAGCTATGGATAAGCTGGGATTTGAGCCAGTCTTTGTCACCACACTCATGTGACAACATAGCCTCTGTACCTGTCATTTGAACTACCATTTCATGATCCCCCAGAGGTTCTCCTGAGGTGCCTCAGAGGAAAGAATGATGCAGTTGCTAAGCAGGCAGTGCTCCAGCTGCCCACTCCAGCATCAGTCCAAACAGCCCTCAAGCCACTATCAAAGCCCGCTTGTCAGCACGCCCCATTCTGATCCCGAGCATTCCCAAACCCCTGACCCAACCTGACGGTCAGAGGTTGGGAGGGCTCCTCCACCCACACCCCATTTCATCCATTTGTTCATTGAATAAACATTTGTGAGCTCATGTGTGTACCAGGCCCTGCTAAGGAAGGAATTTTTAAAAAATAAGTAAGACATACATAGGCCCTTCAAACATTTCTATGAACTTGGACCAGGAATCTCAAACTCAAATGCCTTTGAAATCCAGGTAGATAATAAAAACGATTGAAGCAAGCCAGATGTAAACAGTAGGAAGTATTGAAACATGGGGTGGAGAGGCAACCCAGAAATTAAGAACTACAGGAAGCTGTTTCTACCCTTCAGCTGAGAGCAAAGGAAGGTGTTATTAGAACCCCAGGGTCTGGGTGCGGGAGCTGAACCTATGGGTCGGGGGCGGGGCACCAGCAGAAGCTGGAACTACAAAGGAGACAACCAGTGGCTTTTTTTCCTCCTCTCTTCCTCCAACCTCCCACCCCTTCCTCCATGGGCCAAGCCTAACCGGAAGCCAATGAGTAAGGAAATCTAAGACATGCAGTGTGAGGGAGCAGACCCCGTGACATAGAGCAGAGTTGGAGAAAGGCAGGGATGGATTCAACAGCACACAGGCAAGTGACCCATCCAATCCAGGATTCTTGATTTCCAGGCCCCCACCCAAGTGCCCCTCCTGCCCTGTGATCAATCTCCCTACCTACATTCCGACCCGCTGCCTTGTACTGCCTTTGTTTGCTGCAGGTGCCGTATCTTACTGACTCCTGTCCCCACCACAACTCCCTCCCTGTTTGACTTGCTTCACTTTGAGGAACTCACATGGCTCCAGACTCTGGTTCCACCTAGTCATCGATTCCCAGAAGGCCCTCCTCTGTGGGCCATGCCTACAAGTATTTCAATCTAGATTTAAGTTGTTGGCAACGGAGACAGTCACAGCTCCATGTTAATTCTAAGCATGCCACCAGTACACATCACTCAGAGGCTGACATTTTGGAAATATTCATAAGTAACTGAAATAAAAAATAATGCTTCCTCTCCCTCACCAGGGCACAGTAGGAAAAAAAAGTAGCAAAATATAACCATTTGCACTTAATGAATAATTTATTTACTTTCAAAACTAGACTAGAGTCTGGACTGTGATAAATCCACTAATTACACATTAAAATGAGGACCATTCACTTCTTCAAAATTGTTCCAAACTGCTTAGCACAATTTCCAGCTGAAGTTTGACCTTTGATCTTACCTTGAATAGCATTGATGGATCTTCCAAGCAAGAAAAGTCACATTAATTATTTTACATTAATGAAACAGAAAACCATGAAGGAGAATGTAGGCATTATTTTTTTTAAGTGTATTGAGTCAGAAATCAAAAAGCTTATTAGCAAACATTTTCAAATTTCGTACATAAGAATGATATACTCCAATATATTTTCTAAGAAAAAAAAAATCACCTGCTTAGTGTTTTCTCATACCTTAAAGAATATGGTAATCAACTCCCTCCCAAATTGTTCCTCTCATGGAATGTTCACTTCCTAGCAACAGCACTCCAAGCAAAGACCACTTCTTCAAACTCCCAATTTTATGGCTTTCTAATTTTTAATTACTTTTCAGTTTATGGAAATAAAAACTCCTTCACAGGTGCATTGGAATTGTGCCTAGTAAAAAGGAACTTGGACAGGAACCATCAGACTGCATATATCATCAATGAAATTCAAAAAGGACAACTCACTGACAATTGAAAAAACTGAAATTGAGGCAGTTGCCTATAAATTTAAGAAATTAGTATCAAGTGACTTCTTGCCTCTGTAGGTCTTAACTGATGTGTTTGGAAGCTCACTTTTGGGAAATAATTATTCAATGGCATTTAGATTCCTTAATCAAGTCATGATTATGGTGTTTGGAGCTCCAAAGAGATAGCTACAAATTAAATATAAGTTTCCTTGGTATTACACATATTTTAGTACATAATAGTTCAGTTAGATAACCTAATAAAAATGCTTCTCTTGGTTCTAATAAAGGCAAACCCATGGGGCATACCATTGGTTTCTCTCCATGTCATGCATCCTTCTAATACTTCTGCAGCCCCTCTCAGGAATAGAAGTTTTCTCAGTGAGAAACTCATTATATCTCATTGCATTTCCTACTTGCGGGGAAGACATTCACCCTGCTCTGAATCATCCAGAAGGGCATTCCTTGAAGTGCATTCCACAGAACTCTGGTGCTTCAGGATATTAACAGGGGTCTTCCATACACCCACATACATACACATAAACGAGTGTAGCCAAACAATTCCAAGAAATGTTAGATCAAAGAGTTAAATGGGATTATAATTTTCCTGCAGGACTTCTCAGAGATTTTAATATGCTAATGTGTCATATGAGTCTCCACAAATAGAATATAATCAGCCTTGTTTATTAAGATTATGACCTTTCTGTCACTAAGCATCTCTTAGGGCTAACGTGCTATGGAAACACTTTGGCAAATGATGCTTTAAGACCTTCTTCAGGGAGATCCTGTTCCATAAGGTAGGATAAAGAAGCTCACATGAAAATCATGGAAACCAACCAGGAGGCACACCAAGTAAAGGGAAGAATGGAAAGATGATCAGGGCTGGGAGTAAATAGGGACAAATTAGGATTATCAACAATAAGAACTACCATTTATTTAGTCCCTCCTACATGCTCAATATTTTGTGTGTTACCCCAGTCAATACTTCCAACAACACTTTGGTGTAAATCTTTTCTCCATTTTAAAGACAAGAAAATTGGGGCTCAGAAAGATTAAGTGGATTTCCCAAAATCACATAGCTCACACATGGCAGACCTGAAAATTAAAACTACATGTGTCTTGACTCAAGTATGTCTTCTCTATGCTACACTACCTACTAGAAAAAAATAGAAGGCAGAATAAAGTAGTAAGTGGTGGTAAAGAAGCAAAAGAAAAGACCATTTCTCAAAAAAAATATATAAGGGGCTTATGGCTAGGCTAACTGTTTCTAAGCCTGCTCTTTAAACCTTTGCCTCTCCATGACTGCAGGGATATGCACTGAGGTCATAGAGGCCTCTTGATCACAGCCATATGCTAAGCAATATCCTGGTCAAACCCAATGCCTGTCAACCTCAGAGGATGCAACTGGCTGGAGTAGTCCCTGGTGTGCTGGAGCTGGCCCAATCCAGCCCACAAAAGCCAACTTTTTATATCTCTTTCCAACTCCACATTCAGTGATATCGTGTCGGTAGCTTGTAATCTGCCATGATGGAAGCATTTACACAATGGAAATCAGTAAACACTGCAAAGCAGGGAATTTGTGGGTTTTGTTTTGTTTTGTTTTTTTCCAGAGAGCCAGGATATCAGCACACCACTGACTCGAGTCTTCACCAAAAAGCAGAAGTAGAAGAGATCAAAAGGTGGCAAGACTTTGAGCCAAACAGAATGCCATAGTAATTATCTTCCTTAATGTCAAATTCAAATATGAATAATCCATATATACCTGTGCTAATGAAGGTGACCAGTGTCATGTGTAATGACATTATTCTCCGCTGTCCTCTAATAAGTTGTAAAATGTAGCTCAAAGCAGAGAACGACCTGAGCAGAGGCAGTCCCTGGCCCCATCTCGTCCTAGTACCACACTGCCTGGGCCCTGTAGACTCAAGGTTACTTATTCCAGCCCCAGCACAGTGCAAATGTGACTAGGTCTCACTTTCCTTTCCTACATCCATCAACAGACCCCAAGCTGCAATCCTCATTCCCCAAAAGCTCACAGAAGGAGTAGTAAAGATATGGGGATATAAAGGCTATTTCCAATATTCAAAAGGTCTAATATAAATAATATATTAATTTCCAATAAGATCACACAGGCTAAATAAAGCTTTGTTTTTTGTTGTTGTTGTTTTGCTTTTGCTTTTATCAATTCAATCTGGTCATTTTAGTTATCTCAAGATATTCCAGTTTTTCTAATTGAAAACCATTTTTGAGAAATTTTTAAAAATTGACCAATGAGCTAATTACATCACAAATGATCACTGTAGGGGCACTTGGGTGGCTCGGTCGGTTGAGCCTTCAACTCTTGGTTTTGGCCCAGGTCATGCTTTCAGGGTCATGGGACTGAGTTCTGCATGGGGCTCAGGACTTGGAGTGGAATCTGCTTAAGATTCGCTCTCCCTCTCCCTCCCCCCCGTGCCCTTCCCTGGCTCATGCTCTCTCTCTCTTTTTCAAATAAATAAATAAAATCTTTAAAAAAAAAAAAACGAAAAATGAAAAAACAAATGATCATTGTATGATAGATAAAGCCTCCTAAATTGGAGTGAAAAAGTGAAGAACCATTGAAAGCATATAAAGATATTTGAAAGAAAAAACTTTTTCTTTCAGCACATTAGACTCCCCCAGAGGAAGAGATTCTCACCAGACATTGAAAGGCCAATGATGCATCCCATTTTCCTTATGATAAGCCTCCTAAAAAGAGGCTTTACATTTGGAATCCACAGCACCCACCACGGCCCATGGTCTTTCGTAGGAAACTCCACAGAGCAAGACAGAAATGCTACTCCTAACTTACAGAACTTTTCCCCTCATACGACCGCCCCCCACTCTCTCCAGTGAACCCCTTGAGCGCTCCATGATCTTCCCTAAGGAAGGCATAGGGAGAGCAGCAAACCATACTTAAGGAATGTTGCCTAAAAGGCAACCAGCATGAACCCTTACCCAGCTCTTGTGTACATAAACCATCAGCAGATGGAGCTCTTTGCTAATTCAACAATCATTCTAGGTCTGGCTTCAATTGCCTGTAATAGTTGCATTCTCAATTTTTATGGCTCATACTGAATTCCTGTCATTGTTGGGATTAGCTCATTACTGTATTTTGTATGGAAGCATCCAAGAATTATATTTCTACAAGTGAATGATAGAAAAATTAAGATGAGTTCTCTTAGTATTGGAGACAATATCTGATGTATTGTCCTTGTATTGTCTTCAAGTGTGTGAAAATAGTGCTTTAATTCATTCATTCCAGAAATATTAAGACCTGCATGTGTTGTCAGAAATATCACGTATGTTTGTTTTCTTTAAATCAACCTGATATCGTTTGGGGGCCCCATCTAATCATGCTGTGGGGAAATTCCATAATAAGTAGAGGTTCCTGAACGCCCAAATTCAGGATCCTATAAAGATTCCAGGGCTTACACAATTTCAAAGGAAGAGAAGGCATGGAGGGGAGGGTGTGCCTGTGGTCAATGGCCATCTCTTTGGCCAAGATACCAAGCAAGATGTGTCTTACTGGGTCCTTCTCTGCTCCTCCTAAACCAAATGTGGAATATAGGAATCATCTGTGAGTCTGGAAACCTTTTAAGGCCCATCTGGTCTTACATCCCCAAAGGGGGCAGCATGCAGCCATCCTTCTCTGGGGTGTTGCCAGAAGCACAGCCAAATTACCTGCTTCTCTGGGAACCATAGGCTTCTCCCTTCTCAGCTCTCAAAAAATCTCATTTTCAGTCAGATAAAAATGCTTCGGGGCACCTGGGTGGCTCAGTTGGTTAAATGTCTGCCTTCGGCTCAGGTCATGATCCCCGGGTCCTCGGATGGAGCCCCGAAGTGCTCCCTGCTCAGTGGGGAGTCTGCTTCTCCCTCTCCCTCTGCCCTTCCCCCCAGCTCACGCTCACTCCTTCTGGAGCTCTCTGTCTCTCTCTCTCAAATAAATAAATAAAATATTTTTTTAAAAAAATGCTTCTCCCATCCTATTTCCCTTAGAGTAATAGTCATCAACCTTAACTGTACATTGTAATCACCTGGAGCACTGTAAAAAAAAAAAATACTGATTCCTGGTTCCTACCTCCAGAGATACTGACCTAATTGGTATTCAGTGTGGCTGGAACAATGAGGTATTTCAAAACTCCCCAGATGATTCTAATGTGCAGACAAGTTCAAAAACTGTCATTAATTGTGACAAATATATGAACATAACATGTTAATAATTAGAGAGGCTAGGAATGAGGTATGTAAGAACTTTGTGTACTAACTTTGCAATTCTTCTCTTAGTTTAATACTGTTCTAAAATTAAAAGTTGGCTAAAAACAAAAACAAAAAAGCAAAGGGCACAATACCTCCATATATGTATGTATGTATATATATATATTATATATATATATATATACACACATACACATAATTACATGTGAGATGGAGGGCAATATTTCTTATTTTTTTAAAAACATTATGCACATAATAAAATTTTTTTCAAATACTACCAAAAGCTAAAAAATGAAAACTAAAAGTGAAAATAAACAAAAACTCTATAGTCAAGGAGTGAGACACCAAAAATTGTTTTTTAAATAAAAAAGTTTTTACCCATAGAAAATACTTTATGCTATTTTAGAAAATTTGTGAAATGCAGTAATAAATAAAAGAAAAGTCACCTGTATTTTATACTTTTGTACAAAGCATATAATCAAATGTTAGGTAGAGAAAGCACAATCCAATAATGTATTACAGTCATAATCCCAGCTAAATCATGAGATTATATATCTTGAAATTTTATACTGTCTGTACTATGCTCAATTCACTTAATTTTAAACGTTTCCATTTACCCCTCAAATATTCATCACTGTAAAAAAAAAAAATTAAAGGGACTCTTCATGAAGCATGGAAGATTGGAAATGAAGTGGCACCTGTTACCTCTCACTTCCAATCTTTGGTTCCCAAGACAGGACACCCTCAGATCCCAGGCATCTCTCTCCTCAGCTAGGGAAAGGCTGAAGGGTTGGCCTGAACCCCAAGACACCAACTGCCACAGCAGTCTCCCCTGTAAGAGAACTCAGTCCTTTTCCACAGTTCCATATGCCTTCCCCCCAACTTCTCTGCAGGCACCTCTCTCCAAGCTCCATGTTAGACTGGAAGCTGACTTTTTTTGGTACTTGGATTTCTAAGACATATCCTCCCCCCCCCCAAAAAAAAGAAAAAGGAAAAAGAAAAAAAAACGGGCTTGATTAATATTATTAAGTTAACTGCTTTGTTTTACTTAGGGAAGCAAAGTTAAAATAATGCTAGGAATCAAAATATTATATGTGACCAGGTTATGATGACCAGTACAAAATTATCTGTAATTCATTTTTTCAAAAACAGCACATCCTAAACGGAATAAATTCTCTGTGACTTTTAATTTTTATCCTAAAAAAAAAAAAATCATGTTTTTCAGAAAATTCCTCCTCCGTCACAATCACAGTTTCCCAGGAATCCCTTCTTTTGCTTGTGTTGTATCATGAATATCTCAGTTATGAATGGATTGTCTTTCATGTCCCAGAAATTCCTCAGTGTTTTTTCTCTTCTGACATTTTTTCTATGGCCATGGCTGTGACAAATTTGTTTTAATTGTATCTTTTTTCCATTGTTTCAAAGGTAATTGTTGGGGGAGAAGGGGTAAGTGCAGGCTTTGCCCGCTGATTTGGGGGGACAGTCACTGAGAGAGCGCCCAGGCAGCAGTGAGAATGAGGGGCTAGAACGTAAGGCTGGACATCGGGAAACGGGGACTACTGTGATAATCCAGATGAGAAACAGCAAAAGTCAGAATTACAGCCACATCAGTGGGATGGATATGAGGGAACATACTGTCCCCTGGTTTTTTTGTTTGTTCATTTAAAGATTTTACTTATTTGACAGAGAGAGATAGCAAGAGAGGGAGCACAAGCAGGGGGAGTGGGAGAGGGAGAAGCAGGCGGGAGAAGAAGCCACTGGAGAGGGACAAGCAGACTCCCTGCTGAGCAGGAAGCCCAACTTGGGCTCAATCCCAGGATGCTGAGATCATGACCTGAGCCGAAGGCAGACGCTTAACGACTGAGCCACCCAAGTGTCCTGTCCCCTGTTTTTGAGGACATTTACCATGTTGGTGGAAAGACAAAACATAACATAAAACACAACCTGAGTGTCTCAGGCTTTACAATTTGTAGGTCATATAAAGATCACACACAAAAGAGTAATATCGCCAGTGTCACTGGTTTCCCCACCTGCTCAAACAAGAGCTCAGCCCTGGGCAAAGTTTCCCTTTGTTATTCATGGAGCTGCCCAGGGGTGGCTCACATGTGCTCACGATGTGTCTATCCCTGCAGGGCTCTACTGCTCTCATGAACACTCCAGGGATGAACTAAATCCTCATGTAACCACACAGTGGCTTGACGTGATGCCCAAGCTGCCATCAAGCTGAAGCCCTTGACAACTCAAGCTTTCTTATTAGGTCTCCTTAGAATGAGTTCTCACACCCAAGAGGAACTTCAGTTCTCATGTAAATAGACCTCTGGTATGATCATATCCACCCCCAACCCCTATCAGATTAACATGGACAAAACTGGATCCCATTCAATGCAAACTGTGACCTCTCTTCTCACCAGTCCCATTATATCCCAAATAAGCATTTAAAATAACACAAAGTGGGATGGCAGGAAAGAGATGGGTCTTAGTGAACATATATGTTATATGTGCACATGTAAGAAAATGATTATTAAAAAATAGCCTCCACCTTGAATTAGAATAGAAAGGAAACTATCAGAAACAAATAAATGGAAACAAAATGGCAGAGACAATGCAGGCCCTTGCACTAAAGAAAGACATCAATCTGGTGACCACATTCAGTGCTACCAACTTCATTTTAGAGAGGACAATAATAACAGGCCCAAGCTACGGAAAGTACTCAAAGGCACACTTTTTTTTTTAACTCAGTGTCTTAAAGCCTTGAAGGAAGTTCACCTCATCTGAAAGCCTTGCCTGTAGATAGCAGTGTCCCAGAGAAAGCCTCTGAATTACACACATGTCCCTCAAGTTGGGCTTAGCCCGTCAATATTAGCTGGAAGAGGGGATGGTTCCAAATAACCAAAAGACAAGTTGGAAATACTCACTTGCAACCCTAACCTCTCTGCCTTATCTTCCCATCCACCATACGTCTCTCTCTTCTTCTCCCTGCAATGTCCATCCCAGGACAACTGCTCATGCTGTCTGACAGTCTGCAGCTTCAGCTCCAACCCAGTTGTCAGGAAACAACAAACCTGGTTTACATGGCACCTGAAGGACAGCACACTTTGGAAATCCCTGGAGAAGATGAGAAAAAGGCACAGGAATCATTTCAAGCTGTTGTAGCCCTAGCCCACATTTACCAACAGAACTGCTACTGAATGAAAGTCAAACTAGTTTTGTTCTTATCCATGGCTTCCTTTTATCTTCATCTGCTTTAGAATCAAGCAGTCAGGAGAGAGAGGGATGGGAGGACTCAGAGAAAGACTCAGAGAGAGTATTGGAAAAAAAGAGGGAAGAACTGCTTTTGTTTTTCCTATGGCAGATAGAAGAAGAGGAAGCATTCTCATCCAATTTGTTGAACTTAGCTCTTCAGAGATTCTTTCAGGAGTAATTAGAGCTTTGTCTCCTCTCTGTACTCAAGGAGAGCTGTTTCCTAGGTAAAATGAATTGAGCACTCTGAAGGAGCCAGTTTAGCATTTTTAGATAAGTTTAGGTCAAAGAAGTCAAATGGACAGAATGTTCTATTTAAATCACATGAGAAATTACAACTTCTTGTTTTAGGCTAGTTTACTGTTTTCCATATGAAAATGCAGCAAGCAATTCTTTAAATTGTTTTTATAGACATATAAATAAAACATGAATCAAACCATGTATATTATTATATGGAGTTATACTGGAAAAGAAACATCTGCTATTCCTAAGACACTCTTGTTCACAGGTATTGTATTGTTATATACAATATACAAGTTTACATATATAGAAAAACCTCACAGGAATACAAATTGCTAGAGTATTGTTGAGAATAAATTATATTTTAAATTCTTAGTAAATGTTATGCTAGCCTATCAGTCCACCAGTGGCCATCCACCACCAGCTGAGAAGCACTGGAGAAATGAACAGCCACGTGGAATAAGAGTGTGAATGAAATAACAAAGACAGCCTACTGTTGGTTCCTGTATTAGCCAGGGTCCAGTCAGGAAACAGAAATACACCAGATATTTTAGCAAGGAGCATTTAACATAAGGAATAGTTAACCAGGTATTGGAGAGCTGGAAATGCAGCAGGGTCCACCCTGAGGTAACACAGAGATGTAACTGCAAAGAGCAGCTCCCACCCCTGGGGCTAGGGCAACAAAGGAAAGAGTTCAAAAGTCTTAAAACTCAGAAGCCTGCAGGAGGGACCCCACAGAGCTGGCACCCAGATCTCCAAGGAGGGGATGCTGCCTGGCTGAGCTGTCTTCCCTAAGGGAGTGCACTGAGGCTGGTTCTGAACGAACTGCTTACTACTGGAATGAGTGGTCGTGGTGATGCTGACAGGAACAGCAAGAAGCAAGTCCCCACTTCCAGTCTCTTCTGGTGGCCCCTTTAGATAGAGTGTAACAGATCCAGCTGACAAAGGAGAAGTTTGCAGGGACTGAGCCCTAACATCACAAAGCAAAGTTTAGAAGAGTAGGATTAAAGGCCAGTGACAATGTACCAGCCCAGTCTTGTCCCACATTTTTAAAGGATTCTAATATGCTTAACCTTATTTCTTCTGCTTGTAGAAAGTTTCCAATGTGAATATATTATTGCAACAAAACATGTGCATCCTCCTATGCAAAAACAGCTCAAGGAAGGGATAAAGGAAGGTGAGATATTACCTTATCATAAATAGAAGTGCTATCCTGGGATGGGATTGCTGTGAAACATTGTTTTCATCTTTAACATTTGCCTTAGACTTTTCCACTTAACTCTGTGTCTGGTTTAAGGAGAACCCAATAACTTAAATTTTCATTAGGATTTTGTTGTTTATAAAAATTGGTTTCCAGGCTACTGAAAAAAAAAAATGTTCTTGGTTCTCAAGAATCACTCTTCCCCCATATTTTTTATAAATGTTTATTGATGAAAGAAATGGATGCTCTTGACGGGGCTGCTGTCTATAGTGGCAGCCCCCTACCTAGTTAGTACTGTGGGTAGAAATTTTTGTCATCCAAAAGGTTGGAAGTTCTAAAACCCTGACAAGTTATCACAAACTCATCTCACAAAAACATAATGAGTATAATCTTTTTTAAAACTTCTTCTACTATATAACATTAAAAGATATTGCCAATATTTTGTTAAGTGAGAGAAAAAAGCAATGGATACAATACAAACTCATTTTTTTTGTGCAAATATATGTAAAAAAAAGACCAGAAAAAATATACCAGTATTAAGAGATTAATTTTTACTCTTTTATCTTTTCTTATTTATATATTGAAAGCAGCAGTGTAATAATAATATAGCTCTCTGTGGAGTGCATCCTATATGCCAGGTCTCATCTACTATTGAGACCTCTGAGGTCTCAGTAGTACCATTTTACCTGAGAAAAAATGAAAACTTGGACCAGTAATTAGCCCTGACTCTTCAGCTGGTGAAGACAGAGAGGTATCCGAATACCAGTCTATCAGCCTCACAAGCCCCCACACTTAAATATATGTATTACTTTTGGAAGGAGAAAGAAAGAGCAATTTTTTAAAGGATTGTGTTGAATAAATACAAACCTTTAGTTAAATGAAATAGACCATTTTCTTTATTAACTTGTTTAGTGAATAGGCACTAATCCAAAATTATTAGATGTCCAGGCCACGGCCAGAAACCTAAGTAAAATAGATACAAGTAACAAGCCTGATAAAGAACTTAAAGTAACAATCATAAAGATACCTACTGGACTTGAGAAAAGGGCAGAAGGCATCAGGGAGACCCTTAATAAGACAAGGAATAACAGCAGAGATAAAGTGTTCAATAGACAAAATGAGAAACAGACTTGGAGTGAACAGCAGGCTGGAAGAAGCAGAGTAATGAATTACTGACCTAGAAGACAGAGTAATGGAAAGTAATCAAGCCAAACAAAAGAGAGAAAAAAGAATTATGCAAAATGAGAATAGACTTACAGAATTCAGTGACTCCATCAAACATAATAACATTTGTATTATAGGAGGCCGAGAACAAGAGAGAGAAAAGGGGGAGAAAATTTATTTGGAGAAATAATAGCTGAAAATTTCCCTAATCTGGGGAAGGAAACAGATATCCAGATCCAGGGTATCTGCAGCAAAGTAAACAAAAGCAGATCCACACCAAGACATATTGTAATTAAATTGGTAAATTACAGTGATAAAGAAAAAAAATTTTTTAAGCAGCAAGACAATAGAAGACAGAAACCCCATAGGCTCTCAGCAGATTTTTTTTCAGCAGAAATTTAGCAAGCCAGAAGAAAGTGGCATGATATATTCAAAGTGCTGAATGGGAAAAATCTGCAACCAAGAATATTCTATCCAGCAAGGCTATCATTCAGAATAGAAGGAGAAATAAAGAGTTTCCCGGACAAACAAAAACTAAAGGAATTCATGACCACAAAACCAGCCCTGCAAGAAATATTGAATAGGACTCTTTGAGTGGAAAAAAAACAAAAAAGACCAAAAGTGACAGTATGAAAGTAGGAAACACAAGAGCAGTAAAAGCAAATATTTCTATAAAAAGTCAGTCAAGGAATTCACAAAATAAAAGGATATAAAATATGACACCATCTACCTAAAACATGGAGAGGAGAGGAATAAAGAATGAGTATAAACGTAAGCAGCCATCAACTTAATATAGACTGCTATGTGCAGAAGGTGTTATATACAAACCTAGTGGTAACCACAATTCAAAAACCACTAATAAATATGCAAAGAATAAAGAGAAAGAAATCTAAATATATCACTAAAGAGAATCAGCAAACCATGGAAAAGAGAAAGAGAAGAAAGGATCAGAGAAAATCTTCAGAAACAACCACAAAACAAGTAATAAAATGGTAATAAACACCTATCTATCAATAAATACTTTGAATGCAAATGAACTAAACACTCCAATCAAAAGACACGGGGGGGGGCACCTGGGTGGCTCAGTTGGTTGGGTGGCTCACCCTAGGTTTCAGCTCATGTCATGATCTCAGGGTCCAGGGATCACTCCCATGTTGGGCTCCCTGCTCAGCAGGGAGTCTGCTCGAGGATTTTCCCTCTCCCTCTGACCCTCCCCCCACTCACACACACTTGCTCTCTCTCTCTTTCCCTAAAATAAATGCATAAATGTTAAAAAAAAAGACACAGGGTGACAGAATGGATTAAAAAAACAAGACCCATTTATGCCACTTACAGGAGACTCATTTCAGACCTAAAGACATTTGCAGATTGAAAGTGAGAGAATGGAGAACATTCATCATGCAAATGGATATCAAAGGAAAGCCAGAGTAGCAATATTTATATCAGACAAGACAGATTTTAAAACAAAGTCTATAGGGGCGCCTGGGTGGCTCAGTCGTTAAGCATCTGCCTTCAGCTCAGGTCATGATCCCAGGGTCCTGGGATCGAGCCCCGCATCGGGCTCCCTGCTCGGCGGGAAGCCTGCTTCTCCCTCTTCCACTCCCCCTGCTTGTGTTCTCTCTCTCGCTGTCTCTCTCTCTCTCTCTGTCAAATAAATAAATAAAATCTTTAAAAAATAAATAAATAAAATAAAACCAAGACTATAACAAGAGACAAAGAAGGACACTATATAATAATAAAGGGGACAATCCAATAAGAAGATATAATAATCATAAATATTTATGCACCTAACATAGGAGCATCCAAATACATAAAACAGTTAATAATAAATATAAAGGAACTAATCAAAAATAACACAATAATAGTAAGGGACTTTAACACCCCACTTACATCAATGGACAGATCACCCAATCAGAAAAACAATAAGGAAAAATGGCTTTGAATGACACATTGAACCAAGTGGGTTTAACAGATATATTCAGAACATTTCATCCTAAAACAGAACACACATTCTTTTCAGATGCACGTAGAACATTCTCCAAAAAAGATCACATATTACGCCACAAAACAAGTCTCAACAAATTCAAAAGGATCAAAGTCATACAATGTATCTTTTCAGACCACAATGCTATGAAATCAGAAATCAAGCACAAGAAAAAAATCCAGAAACAGTACAAATACATGGAGGTTAAAAAACACACTACTAAACAATGAATGGGTTAACCAAAAAATCAAAGAAGAGATCCAAAAATAATGAAAACAAATGAAAATGCAAACAGAACAGTCCAAAACCTTTGGGATGCAGCAAAAGTTTATAGTTCATAGTAATTTATAGTAATACAGGCCCACCCCAAGAAGCAAGAAAAATCTCAAATAAACAACCTAACCTTACACCTAGAGGAGCTAGAAAATGAACAACAAACAAAACCCCCAAACAACAGAAGGAAGGAGATAATAAAGATTAGAGCAGAGATAAGTGATAAAGAAACTAAAGAAAAACCACAGTGGAACAGATAAATGAAACCAGGAGCTGTTCTTTGAAAAGATCAACAAAATTCATAAACCTCTAGCCAGACTCATCAAAAAACAAAGAGAAAGGACTCAATAGATATAATTACAAATGAAAGAGGAGTAATAACAACCAACACCTCAAGAAATACGAACAATTTTAAGAGAATACTATGAAAAATTATATGCAACAAATTGGACAACCTAGAAGAAATGGGTAAATTCCTAGAAACATAGAACCCCACCAAAACTGGAGCAGGAAGAAATAGAAGATTTGAATAGATTGATTACTAGCAAGGAGATGGATCAGTAATCAAAAAACTCCCGACGAACAAAAGTCCAGGACCAGATGGCTTCATAGGCAAATTTTACCAAACATTTAAAGAAGAGTTAATACCTATTCTTCTCAAACTATTCCAAAAAGTAAAAGAGGAAAGAAAATTTCCAAATTCATTCTATGAGGCCAGTGTTATTCTGATGCCAAAACCGGATAAAGAAACCACACACACAAAAAAAGAACTACAGGCCAACATCTTTGATGAACATAAATACAAAACTCTTCAACAAAATACTAGCAAATGGGATTCAGTAACACATTAAAAAAAAAATCATTCACCACAATCAAGTGGGATTTATTCCTGGTATGCAAGGGTGGTTCAATATTCACAAAAATCAATCAATGTGATACATTACATTGATAAGAGAAAGGATAAAAACCATATGATCATTTCAATAGATGCAGAAGAACATCTGACAAAGTACAACATCCACTTATGATAAAAAAAAAACCCTCAACAAAGTAGGTTTAGAGGGAACATACCTCAATATAATAAAGGCCTTATATGAAAAACACACAATAAACATCATACTCAATGGCAGAAAAGCTGAGAGCTTTCCCCCTAAGGTCAGGAAAAAGAAAAGGATGTCCACTCTCACCACTTTTATTCAACACAGTGCTAGAATTCCTAGGCATAGCAATCAGACAACAAAAAGAAAGAAAAGACATCCAAATTGGAAAGGAAGAAGTCAAACTTTCACTATTTGCTGATGACATGATACTATATATAAAAAACCTGAAAGACTCCACCAAAAACTACTAGAACAGGTAAATGAATTCAGGATACAAAATCAATGTGCAGAAATCTGTGTATTTCTATACACTAATAATGAAGTATCAGAAAGAGAAATTAAGAAAACAACCCCATTTATAATTATACCAAAAATAATGAATACCTAGAAATAAACTTGTAACCAAAGAGGTGAAAGATCTGTACTCTGAAAACTATAAAATATTGATGAAAGAAATTGAAGATGACACAAAGAAATAGAAAGACATTTCATGCTCATGGATTAGAAGAACAAGTATCATTAAAATGTCCATACTACCCAAGGCAATCTATAGATTTAATGCAATCTCTACAAAATACCAACAGCATTTTTCACAGAACCGCAACAAAAAAATCCTAAAATTTGTATGGAACTACAAAAGACCCCAAACAGCCAAAGCAATTTTGAAAAAGAAAAGCAAAGCTGGAGGCACCACATTTCTGGACTTCAAGCTATATTACAAAGCTGCAGGAATCAAAACAGTATGGTACTGCACAAAAACAGACACATAGATCAATAGAACAGAATAGAAAACCCAGAAATAAGCCCACAATTATACGGTCAACTGATCTTTGACAAAGCAGGGAAGAATATACAATAGGAAAAAGTCTCTTCAACAAATGTTGTTGGGAAACCTGGTCAGCTACATGCAAAAGAATGAAATTGGACTGTTTTCTTACACCATACACAAAAATGAATTCAAAATGGATTAAAGACCTAAATGTGAGACCTGACACCATAAAAATCCTGGAAGAGAGCATAGGCAGTAAGCTTTCTGACGTCAGCTGTACCAACATTTTTCTAAATATATCTCCTGAGGCGAGGGAAACAAAGGCAAAAGTAAACTATTGGGACTACATCAAAGTAAAAAGCTTCTGCACAGCGAAGGAAACAATCAACAAAAATAAACCTACTGAATGGAAAAGAAATCTGCAAATGACATGTCCAATAAAGGGTTAGTATCCAAAATATGTAAAGAACTGATACAACTCAACACCCAAAAAATAAATAATCCAATTACAAAATGGGCAGAAGACAGACATGAAAAGACATTTCTCCAAAGAAGACATGCAGATGGCTGACACAGGAAGGATGCTCAACATCACTCATCATCAGGTAAATACAAATCAAAACTACAATGAGGTATCACCTCACACCTGTCAGAATGGCTAAAATCAACAACACAATACACAATGTTGGTGTTGGTGAGGATGTGGAGAAAAAGGAACCCTCTTGCAATGTTGGTGGAAATGCAAACTGGTGCAGTCATTCTGGAAAACAGTATGGAGCTTCCTCAAAAAATTAAAAATAGGACTACCCTATGATATAGCAACTGCACTAGTGGCTATTTACCCGAAGAATACAAAAATACTAATTCAGAGGGATACATACACCCTAATGTTTATAGCAGCACTATGTATAATAGCAAAATTATGGAAGCAGCCCAGTGTCCATCGATAGATGAATGGATAAAGAAGAAGTGGTATATTGGGGCACCTGGGTGGCTCAGTCAGTTAAGTGTCTGACTCTTGATTTTGGCTCAGGTCATGACCTCAGGGTCCTGGGACTGAGTCTTTATCGAGCCCCAAGTTGGAGAGGGGAGGGGGTATTGCACTCCACGGGGAGTCTGCTTGAGGATTCTCTTTCTCCTTCTGTCCCTCCCCCACCACGCCCCCCCAAATAAATAAATCTTTAAAAAATGTGGTATATATATCCAATGGAATATTATTCAGCCATGAAAAAGAATGAAATCTTGCCATTTGCAATGACACGGATGGAGTTAGAGAGTATAATCCTAGGCAAAATAAGTCAGAGAAAGACAAATACCACATGATTTCACTCATAGGTGGAATTTAAGAGAAAAAACAAATAAGCAAAGAAAAAAAGAGGGAAAGAAAGAGACAACCAAGAAACAAACTTTTAACTATTGAGAACAAACTGATGGTTACCAGAGGGGAGGTGGCTGGGGGGATGGGTGAAATAGGTGATGGGGATTAAGGAGTGCACTTGTTGTGATGAGCACCAGGTGTTGTATGGAAGTGTTGAATCACTATATTGTACACGTGAAACTAATATTATACTGTCTGTTAACTATAAATCTTATTTTAAAAAGTATTAGATGTTCTACTGATTTATTATCTCTGGCTCCTGTAATTTACCACTCTCCAAAAAGTTTGGCTACATTAGATACACTTAATTTTTGTTAACTGTATGATTGGAAGCTAATTCCAAAGCCAGCTATTTCTACCAATTAAGCTAATAGCTGGAGAGCCCTTTGTTCTCCCAGGAATGTCCTTGTTCCCACTGAGATGCTGAGCAGAAGACAGCTAAGGATCAAAAGATAAATATTTACAAGCTAATTAATAATAATTGACTTGTTCAGAAATTATTTCTCAACCCAAGATATTAAATTGATTATAATAAACATCTGCAACTTTCCTGCCCTCTCTCCCACCCACTCATCCATCTAAATTCTGTTGGATTCATGAATTTTTATTTTAATCATACATGAACTAAGGACTTTTACCTTAACCAGAAGCACATACATTAACATGAATTTATTTAAAACAAAAACATTGCCCTTTTTTTCAGCTTTCTTCATTAATTCCTGACTTGTTCAAGTTAATAACATTAATGCAAAATACATCTTTAGTTCTTTGCAGACATCAAATAGACTGAGGAAAAAAGCATTAAATTAGCATGCCTAAAGCATTCCATATCCAGTCCTATAGAAATGAATAGAAGCAGTTTGAAAATGAGAAGAAAGCAGTAAGTAGGAAATGCAACTCTGAACATTCTCTGTGCTCATTCTCAATCAGAGTTGATGGAAATGAATACTGCCCCATACTTAGCCCAGATAATGGATGAACCCGCTTTCATCCCACTGTTAGACAGTGGCTTATTTTTTCTGATTCACTAGTGGCAAGAAAACATCTAACTGCATTTTACCTCTTTACCTTCTCAAGAGCTTAAATAAAATGCTCCATCAGCTTGGGCCTCTTTGTGAAGTAAGGTATACTCTTTAAGAAATTGTTTAATAAACTCTTTGAAAATCTTGATTTACATTTGAAGAAGAGAACTAAGCCATGGCAAAATCTGTTAGTGGTAATCACCAGCCAGCTACTGGTGAATGAGATGTGGTCTAATGGTCATCTGGTGCTGATTTATACTAGTTCTGAGGATCCACTCCAGCTGTCCTCTAGCTCACAGGCTGAGTCCTTACCTTTTCTGCGGATGGAAATGTGCTTCCCTATTATGCTGACTCAGGGAGTTCATTCACTAAATTTAATTTAAGCCTTTATTCACATTGTATAACTTCAATTCTGTCATTGAGAATAGGTGGAAAGTTTCATTCAACAAACATTATTGACTATTTTGAGTAGTGACTTCCAAGGATGCTGGGTGTTATAAAGAGAAATGACTTGCTCCCTAATTTTCTTAAGCTTTTCTTAAGGGTTAAAGGAAGCAGTGTATGTGAAAGCACTTTTTACAACTTTTATAAGATGTAATATAAGACTACAATTAATCTACAGAGGACTTAAAAGTTATACATGACAGAGATTACAAATTGATGGCCCATTGAATTTCTTATTATTGGCATGCAGATGGTTTTAAAATTAAGGACATTTCAGGGGCTCCTGGGTGGCTCATTCAGTTAAGCATCTGACTCTTGATTTTGGCCCAGGTCATGATCTCAGGATCCTGGGATCAAGCCCCGTGTCAGACTCCACACTCAAGCAGGGAGTCTGCTTGAGGATTCTCTCTCTCTCCCTCTCCCTTTGGCCCTCCCCTCACACTCTCTCCCTCTCTCTCTGTCTCTCATATAAATTAATAAATCTTTTAAAAAAGAACATTTCAAATAAAAATCCATACTTTCAGCTTCTCTTGAATGATAAGATCTCATCTGCTGGCCCCACAAACTCACATAGCAATGATGGGCTCAGCTAAGTAGCAACTAGTCCTTAGAGAGGTCATGGACTCTCCAGTTTGCAACACAATATCTACTGCCTATTGTCTTAACCCAGACTACTTCAATCACATCATTGTTCCATTATGGGGCTTGGTGACCTCTGTGCTAAGTGGTCACCAACCTAGCAATGGTCCTATCTGCCCAGCCATCATCAAACATCATGGCAACCCCAGCCAGATCCTAAGCCAGTGGTAACCAGCCTAGCAGTACCTTGGGAGCTCTCTCCTGAGTAGTGACTGGAGTTTGGTGAGTCTGTGATTTGCCTAAACCAGAATAGCCAAATCTCTGTTGGAGATTCACACAATCATGCTGAATGGACTCACTTCAGATTTCTGACCACAAATCTCAAACAGGCTTAAAACTGCCAGAAAATTCTACTTCATTTTCCTGGTAATTTACTTTCCTGCTTTCTAAGATCTTTGTATCAATCCTCAACTTCCTTTAAATTGCCAACAGTCCTCTAACCATACTTCGTAATCATTCTCACCAATTCCACCGGTCTTTCTATAGCTGAACCCATGCACTGATGCTCCCTTCTGTTACAGTAGAAGCAAGCGTCCCTCCTCCTAAATCCAAGCCCCGCCCCCCCACCTAAACACACAATCCCGTCCCCTCCAGTCTGCTCAAACACAGTGCTGCTTCAGTTATTCCCTCTCTTTCCTGTGTCATCAGTTTCTCCCTTTGGACCATTCACACTGATGTAACTTCTGTCTTTTTAAAAATAAATAAATAAATAAAATAAATGAAAAACCATCTCACTTGGTCCCACATATTCCTCCAGCTACCATCCCATTTCTGCGGTCTATTCAAAACAAAACTCTTCCAAAGATGTTTCCCTACCTTCTAAACCTCCCATTGTCTCCTCAATCTACTCCAATCAGGAAATACAGTTTTTGACTCCATCAACCTAATGAGATGGTTTCAATTAACAACTAACCTGATGATCTCATCTTGTCAAAATCCATGTTGAATTTCTAGTGTTCAACTGACCTGACTTTTCAGTAAGAGTTAACAGAGTTGAACACTCCCTCTCTAGGCTTCTTTGATACCTCATTGATCTGATATTCCTTTCATTCATTGCCTGATCTTTCTCTTTTTTTTTCTTTTCTTTTTTTGCTCAACTACTGGATCTCTAAATGGTGGAAAGCCCCAAGGCTCAGGTCTCAGGCTACTTCTCTAGATATACTTTCCTTTTTAGTTTTATGGATTCAGGTATCATTTATATGCTAATGATCCTCAGTTTAGCAGGGTGAAGTCACTGGCCTCGCACTGGATAGAACAGTATCCACAGATGCAAAGAACAACCAGTTTAATGTGTATGTATGGAGGGATACAAGACTGTCTCTTGGATCCATGCCTCTGTGTGTGTGTGTGTGTGTGTGTGTTATTTATATCACCCTCCCCAGCTATCTCTCCTGATCTCCAGACTTACACATTCAACTGCCTACTCCACATATCATTTCAGATGCCTAGTAGGTACCTAAAACTTAGTATTGATAAAACCGAAAAGTTGATTCTCCCACATCAAAATATAGACACAGAACCAGATCTAGATTCAAATACAGATAAAGATACAGATATAGGTAAAGAAATAGACATAGATAAAGCTGTATCTATATACATATTCCCACCCCCAAGCCTTCCCCACTCATTAAACAAATTTTTATTAAGTACCCCCCATTTTCCAGGCATGTTCTAGGTACTTGAAGTACAAAACGAGGAAATCTTACACTCTAGTAAATGGTAACAACATTCATCCAGTTGATTAGGCCAAAATAAGGATGCATCCTTGATTTCTCTTCCTCTCACACATTCTGTACACTTGTCAGCTCTAACTCCCAGAAAGCCCAACTGCAACCACATCCCACCAACTCCTTCATCACAACCTAAATCCAAGCCATCATACTCTGCCATCTGGATCTCTGTTCTAACTGGTCTTCCTGACTGCATGCTTCCCCTTACTCTCCATCCACTACACAGAATCCCCAAGGACTTTTCTAAAGCATAGTCACATCATAATGCTCCCCTGCCTAAGCTTCCACAGGTCTTGCATTACTTCTAAGAAAAAGTGCAAACTCCTCACCATGCCCACCAAGTTCCATATAATCTGGCCCCCACTTGCTTTGATGAAGAAACTCAGAGATTGAGTAAACTAAGATCACACTGCTAGTAAGTTGCAGAGCCAGGCAGTTTGGCTCTTTATTGCCATACTGTACCGTCTCCCTGGATACCTTTCACTTATTGGATGGCACTTGCCCTACATAAAAACTCCACTGTGTGTAACCACTTGTTTTGGATGGCCTTCTATTGTGATGCCTTGTCTTCTCAGACCCTGAACCACGTCCTTTTAGAACACAGCCCTCATCCCTGCCTCCAGTTTCAGCCTGCTCTTTTTCCAGGGCTACATCTAGGTCTGGTACCTTTCACAGCTAACTCAGATGGACCCCAATCTTAGACTTAGAGACTCAGATAGATACCAACCCACCTGGTACTAATAATCACTTATTTCTAGAAACTTCAGCTTTTAATGTCCATTACTGATTCTGTATTTTCCATTTAGATTCCAAAGAGTAAGAATCTGATAGACCCAGTTTATCTTTTTCCACCAAGTCAAAACAGAGGTTGTGGCCAGCTATAGACTGTCTCTTGGATCAGATGTCTTAAAGTTTTCTGCATCCAGCCAGCAGAAGGAGAAAAAAGAGAGTGTGGAGAAGTCACATCCATTTCATAGTCTTGGCCCAGAAGTAACACACATCAGTTTCATTCATACAGCATTGGCAAGAACTGATCACATGGAAATAGATGAATGCAGAAAAGATTGAGAAATATAGCCCCTGGATAGAGTCAATTCTATACTATGAATGAGGAGGATGATTTTGGGTAAAGAGTTAGCCATATCTGCCACATCTTATTGTTGGACATTTGAAGTTTTTCCCAATTTCTAGATTCATAGATAGAAATGAATTAAAATTCTATCAATATAACATGCTTTTGCTATTTTTATTCAAGGTGGCTTATTTATGCCAAAATGATTTGAGGAATAAGACCATAGTTATTTTATGTATTTATGATCTCACCACAGCAATTGTTAAAAGTCTGAACCATTCCCAGGGCATCTGGGTGGCTCAGTCGTTAAGCGTCTGCCTTCGGCTCAGGTCATGATCCCAGGGTCCTGGGATCGAGCCCCGCATCGGGCTCCCTGCTCCGCGGGAAGCCTGCTTCTCCCGCTCCCACTCCCCCTGCTTGTGTTCCCTCTCTCGCTATGTCTCTCTCTGTCAAATAAATAAATAAAAATCTTTAAAAAAAAATTTGAACCATTCCCTTAATTATTTTATTTCATGACTTAATAACTTCAATCAAAATTTGTATTCCATGAAGTTAATTCTTATATAATAATCCAGATGTTGCCCTTAAATAAACTTCTTTTATTATTAACTAAATGGTAAAGGGAGTTGCCATTCTGTGGACCTTTAGACAATGAAACAGTAGTTTCAAAGACCATTTGACCTACTGATCCTAGTCAGATTTAGCAGTTTGATATTCGTTAAAGACCTACCAGAGATCTGTCACATAAAAAATGTTTACTTTTAACTTGTTTTATTAAATATTGCATAATACCTATAGCACTATCTAAATACCACACTTAAAAAGCAAAAAACTAAAAATCAATTTACTTTTATTTGTTATTGTTCCTTTTGTCATGTATACCCACATGCTAACTGTATTGGCAGTAGAAGAATCTTAATTATATCACACTTCAATAAATAATTTTAAGACTTTGTAATAGTGGGACTTTTTATTAAGGTAAATATTTGTATTCTTAATGCAATTTTCTGAACAACAAGGAGACCATATATCTAACTGTAGTAGTCTAATCTTAAAGCCACATTAAGTTTTCTGACTAAAAGTTGTTTTTAAGTTTTATGTCAGTCTCACATTCTTAAAAATCACTGTGCATTTAATTATGCATAGTTGTCAGAGGAATGAGATAAGAGCACCCAATCTTCAAACTTGACACTGTGTTTAAATTCATGTAATACCTCACCCAGAAACTACTGCTAAAGTTTCCTCTGGGGAGTACAGTGTTTTATCTTTTTATTCTAAAGCAAGTAAAAATTATTTGGGGCTTACTTAACAAATTCAATCAGAGTATTTCATGTTGAAATACCTGATTCAGATATATGATTTGTAATATATGTAGAGATGCACCAATCATCCTTGATATTTGGCCAAAACTCTGTTTTTTGGCTTCAGGTTTTGGAAGTTTGAAGAGCCAAATGCCTATTTGAGCATCAGTTCAGTTATCCCTGAATTTGTGCCTGTTCAATAATCACAAGATGACATAGGTTTAAATATCTAGCCATTATGACAACATCAGCAATAGCTATGAGGCATGTCATTCTGATTTATCATTATTATCTGTATATTTACTTCCAAATATAGATAAGGCTTTTAGATATAAATTAAAGTGAAAATCTCTTTATGTGCTTTTATGTTGAAATTCTATCTAATTGATTCAAAAATGTATGTAACTGCAAAAATAAAATTCTACAATAAATGGTAATTGAGTAGGCTGTAATATTACATATAAAAATAATTAAGGACATTCCAATATCAAAATTGATAAGGAAATTGATTTATAGTTAATGTAAATATTATAAATGTGAGAACTAAATAATTTAATAAGAATATTATATCTTTTTTGAGCCAACAAATATTCAAAAACTTAAATAATAATAAATGACTGAAGAGTAGATATAAGATATAATCTAATTGTTTGGTATATAAGCATGAATAATATGGAACATAAATGCTAGATATTTAATTTACACTTCTACAAATGTCATTCAGGTCTTGAGTCTTTTAACAAAAAGTGCCTTTTAGAATTCTGTACATCTTGTGAGAATGAACTAAGAACAGCACACAACTTTGTTACCTCAAATTTTCATGAAGCGGAAAACTAGCAAAATCATATACGACAACATCCATGATAAATCACCTTTGGTCCAGATATTATAAAGAATATAAAGAGCATGGGGCGCCTGGGTGGCTCAGATGGTTAAGCGTCTGCCTTCGGCTCAGGTCATGATCCCAGGGTCCTGGGATCGAGTCCCGCATCGGGCTCCCTGCTAGGTGGGGAGCCTGCTTCTCCCTCTGCCTCTCTCTCTGTGTCTCTAATGAATAAATAAATAAAATCTTTAAAAAAAAAGAATATAAAGAGCATGAAGAAAAAAAAGGAAAGTGTTAGAGAAAAATGAGATTGCACAATTATTTCTTCTCCTTTACCAGCCTTCCTCGGATGTGAGAGTCCTATTTAGTATTACAAAAAAAGAAATATGCAGGAGCAATATCTCCTGCATGTTAATGTCAAAGGTTTTCATTTTCATTACTAAAAATTTAATAATAAAATTTTAACAGTAATTATATTTATTATAAAATTCCAGAATTTTTTTTTGGATCCCAGAAGTTCATTCTGTCCGGTTTCAACCAAATATTACTTTCACACTCAGCTATTAGACATTGTGAATCTCTGTAACTACTGCCAGAGAAATAAATAAGTCCTAAAGAGGAAAGCCGCAGGAGAAATATTATCTTTCTTTGTATATGCACTTGGCTCCAAGCACCTGCTGAGGAGTACGTCAGAATAACTGAGCAAGAAAGAAACTGGATTGCAGAGAAAGCTCCAGAAGAGTTTCCTTCTCTTTGCAAGTCATTATGCAAAGCAGCAGAAATTTGTCAATTCCAGGTTCCTTCGGGGATGGCAAGTGCTTTATCACTGATTAGACACTGGATAAAGTCTCCTTCAGAGAAAGCTTCTTCAGAATGACATGAACAAGATGGCAGAATGGGAGGTGCCAGTGCTCTTTCCCTCACAAGAGCATCAATTTAAACAATCACCCATGCTCAAAAATACCTTCACAAGAAGAAGGCATCCAGGTGAGAGATTACAGCACCTGGCTGAAACACAAAACTACAACACATTGAAGATGGTGGAAAGGTCAGTCTCACATCACCCACATCACCTCTCCTCCAAGCCTGCACAGAGCAGCTCAGGGAGAGATAGTCTCCACGTTGAAAAGGAGAGTGAAGTGAGTACCAGACTTTGCTGCAGACCCTAGTTCCAGGCCCTCCCCAGTGAACCCCAGTGCCAGGCTAGCCCCTGCAGTCCCAGGCTTCAGGCCAGTTGCTAGGGTCCCAGAATCCAGGCCCACCCCAGCTCTGAGCCTCCCCTGGGAACCCAGACTCCACAACTGCCCTAGCAGCAGGCCAGCCTTCATGTGTCAGGCTCCAGTGGATCCAGGCTCCAGGCCTGCCCCAGTAGACAGGACCCTCCCCCCACCCCACCCTGCCACAGGTTCAAAGCATACTCTCACAGGCCCAGGCACCAATCCTAACCCTGCAGACCCAGACACGAGGCTGACCCCAGTGTACCTCAGTATCAGGCTGGCCCCCAAAGGCTCAGGACCAAGCCCATCTCTTTGCACCCAGGCCTCCAGCAGCCCCAACTGCAAATAATCCATCATAGAAACATAAAGCATACAAAGTTTCATTTATACAGGGTAACTAAGTACTGGAGACCTAATGTACAGCATGTTGACCATAGTTAATAATACTGTATTGTAGACTTGGACTTTGCTAAGAGAGTAGATCTTAAACGTTCTCACCATGTACAAACTATGTAACTATGAGGTGACAGATGTGTTAATTAGCTTGATTGTGGTAATCATTTCACAATGTATACATACATCAAAATGTCACATTGTATACTTTAAATATATACACTTTTATTTATCAATTATACCTCAATAAAGCTGGGAAAATTAAAAATTAGAAACAATATTTTAGTCTCCATCAGTAGATAGGTGGTAATGTTGTTAAAAAATAAAATATAAGGGGAAAGAAGAGAACCCACATTTGCAGATGCAATAATGAAGGAATTCAGCATAATTTTTTAAAAGATTTTATTTATTTATTTGAGAGAGAAAAGAGCTAATTGACAAGAAGTGCCTTAGAAAAAGGAGTTACTGTGATAGGAGCGGAGGAGTCAGGACACAACAGATGCTCCATTCTCATTACAATTTTCGTCTTACAAATATAGAAACTTCCAGACTCCAGAAGAGAGGACTCTTGCAGTACATCAACAATTCAATAATGCCTTCATGGATTAGAATAGAATCCTTTTATGTGGAGGTAGAAATTATCAAGAGCTCATAGCACCTCTGTGACCCACTCCGAGGAATTTAAAATATTTAGCTTTTCTCCCTCTTTTTCACTTCATTTAAAAAAAAAATGTCTTCTAAAGGAAATAGCTCAAGTCCTCTGTAAGACATCAATGAAGAGGCCTTTCCACTCACATTTAGCCCGGCACTGCTTTCATTTACTACCAATATGCCATGGTGCGGGGGGGGGCAGTTCATTATTAAATCTGTGAGCTATTAGAAAAGGACCCCGCTCCACCTCCAAAATATTTAGTACAGACAGATATAACAAGTGAGGTAGGTGGTAAGATAGGGTAGATTCATCTAAGACAGTGACATTTTGTATCCAATTGGTCATAAAGTGTTTTTAAAGAGTGTCTTCAGAAATGGATTACAGGGATAGATTAAAAGGTCAATACACTCCAAGTGGTGCGCTCTACTGTGGAATTTTGTCAAGCAGTTATGCCAAAAGTCATTGGCTCACAGTCCAAAATACTGTATCACCCCCTGTTAGTTTTTGAGGACAGAAAATTGTTTGGCTGCTTTTATCTAGCCCCGCTTCCTATTTATCTTATATTAGTATCTAAAACTTCAATTTATGTTGCTTTTATTTTACATCATCTGCAATGGTAGGATGGAAAGTAACTATTGCTCCCTGAGGGCTAGTTGTTTTCTAAAATTTCACAGTTTTGTATTAGTTCAAGTAATAAATCCTTCACTACAATGATCAAGCCCCATCTCTCCAGCAATTTGAAGTGATTTCTCCTCAACTGCATAATATTTAGCTATGACAACACCCATAAAATGAAACAAGAAGGGGCAGGTTGTCCTGTCTGCAACACACAGAGCGGCTGATTGGAGTGTCTGAATTTGTCTGTGATTCTGCTATTTGTTTTTATACCAACAGTGATAGGGCTACAGAGAAAATGGTTTTGCTCTTATGGGGGAATAAGCAGCACTCCCCACATCATATAAGGGACAAACCATGGAACTTTTATCTTACAGGGCAGGACGTTCAATTCAATTTCCTACTTCCTGAACACCTCCTAAACACCAAGCGCTGTGCCAGGTCCTGGGGAAAAGGAAGGTTGGGTGGACACAGTGCTTGCCCTCAAAAGGTCATCAGCCTTGTAACGTAGACAATGAATGAAGAAATAATTACAATGCACTACATGTAAAATTATGTGCAAGATCAAAGCCAGCAGAGATGAGAGGTTTATGACTCCACCTGAGAGAAGGGAAGCAGCTCAGAGGACATTAAGTTGAGCCTTGAAAATTTGAAAGAGAAAATTACAAAATAGATAAGTGTGTTTGTTGGGGGGCTGCTGGAATTCTGGGCAAAGGAACAAAGTATATAAAAGCGCAAGGGTGTGGAAGAGCTCAACCTGTTCAGGAGTCTACAAATACTCAACACGGATAAAACTAAGAAGGGGGCCACTCAGGAGAGACAGGGTGGGAAGAGAATGAAAGGATGTGTGGGCTTGAAGAGGGCAGGAGGAGCCAAATCATGAAGGGCCTTGACTGCCTTCATCAAAAAGTCATAGGGCACCATTAAGCATTTTCTGCAGAGGAGTAACCTGACTAGAGTTGCATTTTAGAGACAATTCCCGCAACACTGTGGAGGGAGAACAGGAGGCAGGGCCAGACTAGAGTCAGAAGGCCAGTGGGAGACTGAATGCAACAATTCAGGAGAGATGCTAAGGGCCTGAACTAAAACAAGGGCAGTAGAAGATAAGGGAGGGAGTGGATGGAGAGATCTTTAGGGGTCAGAATCTAATAATTTGGTAACTGGTTGGACACTGGGGGCTAGAGAAGAGATTCAATGGTAATGTCCACATTTCCAGCTTGGGCTGCTGCAGAAGGGTTAGTGACACCATCCCACAAGTTTAGAAAAAACAGGATATATTCCATCAGGCTTCACAGTGGGACAACCAGGTGAGAATGCTTGTTTGGCAGTAGGTAGAAGATGTCAGGACTGGATGTGTATATCTGGAAGTCTACATTATGGGACAGAGTTGAAAGCATTGAGAGTATATAAAGGCACATAGGTAGAGGGTCTAGAATAAAAATAGTCAATGGCAACTCCCTGGGAACCTCAAGACTAAAAGATGTAAATCAAGGAAGAGAAACTATCTAAGAGAGGTTCATGCCCTTAGGTCCCAAGGATGTATTTTATTAGGCAGTTACAATAAAACCATATGCATAAATATGTATATTTATGTGCATGTATGTATTTTTCTGAATTCATAGATGTAATCAAATTCTCCAAATAGGATATTTGACCTGACAAAAAATTAAGAGCTATTTGTCCAAGAGGATTGAGTCATAGGAGAAGAATAAGGAGAGAGTAGTAAGGGTCACAGTAGTCAAAGAAGTTCAACTTTTTTCTCTCAAAAAATAATTTTAGGAGATAATTAAACTGTAACTCCTCCAATGGAAAAACTTTAGAGCAAGATGATAACAAGGGACAAGAAAAAAAGCAGAGAAGCTTCCTACCATTGCAACCTTTCTATTCCAAGTTCAGATATAATTAGAAAAGGAAACTGTGATTGCCCAGTACTCACTTGGACTGGGTCTGAACAAAATGAAAAATGCATGAACACAGGTTGGGTTGCCTTTAAAAATGAAAAGTCTGACATCGTATTTAAAAAAAAAAAAAACTAGAAAAATTTGCAGATGCTACAAAAGTGACTATATTGAGCTTGCTAGGCCCCCAGTTCTATCCAATCTCTAAACTGCTTGAATAGTTGTTAATTTTTTTTCCTTCTCTGGTCCACCCTGGAGATCCCTAACCATCTTTAAATAAAATGAACCATGTTCTTTCCTGGCTTTTGGTCCTGCCCGCTTGTTCCTGCTAACAGAGATCAAGATACAAAGCACATTTTTTCCTTACACTTCTTTTCATTTTCACTGTATTTGTGTAGTTCAATAAAAAAGATAAAATGATTGGTGTTTGATATTTCTAATGGAGGGGCAGCTGGAGCGGGACAGGATCCAGGGGTTTAAGGGCTATGAATCTGTCTCAGCCATCTGTCTGTCCCTCTATAACTATCTAACCTCCTAACCAGATTACTCCTGAAATATTCCTTCCCTTACAACCTCCCACTAGAATATAAACTCCATGAAAAGAGGGATTTTTGTGTGTTTTGTTCACTGTTTATTCCCAGCCACTGGAGCAGTACTTGGTACATAGTAAATGCTCAATAATATATGTTGAGTAAGTAAATGAATAATCTTAGGATGTCATCTGAAAGAAATTTATCCCCAAGAAAAAATACTGCCGTGATAATGCCTTATAACCATGGATTTCCTTGTGTGCTTTGAAATTTTGCTTCGTGCTCTTGTTTTGCATGAGAGTTTTTACCCCATTTAGGTCTTTCTCATGGATTTGAGATTGGCTCAGCCTGCCCACGGGGCCACCCAGGCACAGATCTGGTTAGAGGGTTGGGGCTGTGGCCCATTATAGGCAAAGCAACCTCCAAGGTTCTGTCCACAAGCAGCACAGGCATCCTTCCCATGTGGACTCAGATGTATCTCTTGTCTACTGGAACTACAGGCAGATGTCCACTTCTAGCTGCAACCTAGGTCATGTGGCATAATTAGTTCAGCTCCAGTTTTCCAGCAATGTTAGCCTGACAGTGTTTGGATGTGTTCTTGACTAGGCTTGGAAGCTCTGGTTGCTACAGCCCTTGTCCAGTGCCAAGGTCAGGGGGCTGCACAGTTTGCCCCCACTCATCACTGTCCATTCCTCGTCCCCTGAGTCTTCTCTTGTTCTTCAGCTTGTATATGTACTTTATAATTTTAAAAGCATGTTTTTAAGTATTTCTGTCTGTGGAATAGAGTGGAGAGGATATGCAATATACCATCTTAATTGGAAGTCGCCATAACTTTTCAAAGCTCAAAAAAAAAAATGGGGAAGTAGTCGATTTTCTTTTCTCTTTGAAATTCCTTAATGAAAGGTGCCCATCTGTATTACCTGCATTAGCCTCCTTTCTAAGAGGTAGGTTTTTTGTTTTTTGTTTTTGTTTTTGTTTTCAGAAAATCGTAATCAGTGGATTGTTTTAATGGTAAACTCTCTTTGCGTTCCTGGAATTAACTGGATTGATTATTTTTTTGACAAACACTTATATAACACTATGTACCAGTGTTTTACAAAGATTAACTCATTTAACAATTAGATGGCTTTCAAAGATGGCTTCAACAATTCCTCCCATCCCTGTATGTACATCCCTTTACAATGTGATACTGTCATCCTCTCTATTAAGAGGTAGTCTCTTTCTCCATCCCTTGAAAACTCGGCCACCTTATGACTTGTTTTGATCAACATGCCACAGGATGTTGTGTGACTTCCAAATCTAGGCCTCCAGAGGTCTTCCAGTTTCTGCTCTTACTCTCTTCCTACCCTTAAGGATGAGAAACCCCATGAGAGAGAGAGACCCAGCCAACAGCCAGCACCAACTGCCAGACAGGTGACAGAGAACATCCTAGGCCTCCTAGCCCCAGGTGAGCCACCAGGAGCCTGCAGCCACATGAATGACCATAGCCAGACTAGCAAGAGAGCTGTCCAGTTGATCCTGGCACAGATTGCCAGCCCACAGAATCACCGGCTTATGAGTGATTATTGACTTAAGACTCTAAAATTTGGGTGATATGGTATAAATGAAATATCAGATTAATGATACAATTACTATTTAAATACTACTGCATTCAATATGTCAATATTTTATTTGATATTTTAGGACTATGCTCCTAGATGAGATTTGCCCAGAGTTTTCCTTGCTGTGGTATATCTTTCTTTAGTTTGATATTACAGTGTATTAGACTCATAAAATCAAAGAGGTAATTTCCAACATCTATGCTATGAAATAGTTTAAATAGCATAGAATTATCTATTCCTTAAAAAGTTGTTAAAACTTACCCATAAAATTATCTGGGCCCAGTGGCTTCATTCACCATATATATTTTACAAACTTTTCAATTTATTTTTTGCCTGTTCGTCTATTCACTAATTAACATATATAAAAACAATGAGGTTTTCCATTTCTTAGTTGAAATACTGCAAATATTGATATTTTTATTGACATAAAGAATTAAAAAGAATAGTTAAAGTTATGACATTTTTCTTGCTATCAATTCCCTTAATGCCCACTAAAAGAATTTAAACAACAGTCATATTTCAAATACAGTAACTTCATAATAAGAGCTAATTGAAATCTGTTGAGTGCCATTTTAAAATCCACCAGTAGGTAGCGCTCTAATAGTAAATCATATAATCTATAATAGTACTCTTTTTGTTCCTTGTACTAATCTCAATTTGTATGTTCAAAAGAACAAACTATATGCATTCTAAAATCAAAATTGAAACCAAGTAGACATTTTTAAATAATTTATGAATGTATACTATCCAGGTAGACATTAAAATGAAGTATTAGAAAAATAAAAACCTATCAAAGGTACATGAATAAAAAGAAAACAACTCACCAAAAACTATTCATATATTATGCATTTTAAAGGAGACAATTTAAATATATAAAGATATAAAATTGGTTAAATAAATTACAATACATTCGTACAATAGAATAATATGAAGCCACTAAAATTTATATATTTGAAGATTCTTCTAATGATATGGAGAAATGCTCAGGGAAGAACACAATAAAATTAATTTTGCCTAATTTTTATAAAAATTACACACACAGAATAAAAACCTGGAAATATATCAACATGTTGATATTGATTGCGTCTGCATGGTGAGATTACAGGTGGTTTTTGTCATTTTTTTGCACCTTTTTTTTAAAGTCCAAATTCTCTGCAAGAAGACCAATTTGCTTTGATAATCAAAGGAAAATTTTTATTTAGAATATGATTGGCATTCTCGTTAGAGTTGTATCTCGTTAATAGTAAATAAATATAAAAATAATAAATGATATAGGCAATGACCTTCTTACTTAAAGTCCTGCCCTGGGATCTGTTTTTTCATGGCACTATAAAAATTCAAGCTTCAACATTTCCCCATTCCCCCTCGGTTTCAGTTATGCAAGATGACCAAATTCTGGAGACCGCATGTTCAGCAATGTGACCATAGTCAATAATACGGTATTATATATTTGAAAGCTATTAAGATAGTAGATCTTAAAATTTCTCAACACACACAAAGCAATAACTATGTGAGGTGATGGATGTGTTAACTAACCTTATTTTAGTAACCATTTTGCAATATACACATATATCAAATCATCATGTTATACATATTAAATTTACACAATGTTATATGTCATTTAATCTCAATAAAGCTGGAAAAATAATTTTAAAAAAAGAGAAAAGGGGCATTCTTTGCTATAACTCCACTTTCACTAATAGAAAGTTGTTAAGTAATCCCCCCTTTTCTCCTTTAGTGTGGCTCACTTGTACCTCAGAATGCATGAATGGATTGGTACGGACCCATAGTGTTAATGTTGGGAGATCTCTAGGTTTCCTTCTAAATGGGAAGAAAGAAGGCTCTGTGACCTGAGTTGCTAGGGCCATGTTTGGCACCAGAGGGGGACCCTAGCACCTTCAGATTGCACAATATGACTGTGGACTGCTGCCATCTTTCAGCAGTTGGTGAAGCTGAGTTGAAAAGATCAAGATTACTGACATTACTTTCATCATTTTGACTGATACTCTTTTAAAAGATATGTTATTATTTACAAGGCCTTAGTTAGAAACCACTGCATTTGTGTTTTATCCTTTTTTACTTTGATGCATACACTGTGGTTTCTTTTGAGAGCAGGGATGTGCAGATGCTCTAGGGCCTGCTCTCTGGGATGGGAGGGAAATAACAAGGACACCACAGCTCACACACCGGTTCTTAGAAAAGATGAAAGCCTGAAAGGATGAGAATGTGTAAGGCACAATCACACCACATGGCAACTTCAGTGGGAACGTGACCATTGTCAAAAATACGTGCCTAGTTTTACTTTTTTCATCACTTCTTTCGAAGTATAATTGACATGGAATAAAACTCATCAATTTTAAATGTACATTTGATGAGTTTGGGCAGCCGTATACAGTTGTGTAAGCAGCACCACGATCAGGCTATAGAACATTTCCATCATTCATAAGGAGTTTCCTCATGACACTTTACAGTCAACCCCCTTCCCCTGTATTTCACATTTCAGATGGATACAATAACAATATATCCCAAACAAAATTTGTGACCCATGGGTGTCAGGTACAAAGGCACTTCATGGGAATAGTGCGGTGTTTGAACTTGAGAGTGTTCCAAAGCCACCAGGTTACCATACATATGGAGACTAGATTATTTCAGGTTTTCCAAGAACAGAGAAAAAGGAGACCGCAGAAGAAAATGAAAATTTGAACAACATAGAGGAGATGGGGGCAGAGAGGAAAACTGAATAAGGAAGAGAGGAGAGGTGAGAATAAGAAAAGAGTAAAGCAGAACACAAGTCCATATTTTTCTTTTTTTTTTTTTTAAAGATTTTATTTATTTATTCATGAGAGACAGAGAGAGAGAGAGAGAGGCAGAGGGAGAAGCAGGCTCCCCGCTGAGCAGGGAGTCCGATGCAGGACTCGATCCCAGGACTCGGGGATCATGACCTGAGCCGAAGGCATATGCTTAATGACTGAGCCACCCAGGTGCCCAACAAGTCCATATTTTTCATTTTTTGTTTCTTACATTTTCTAAAATAATCCAAATCATGAGGTTGGTGGGGGGAACCATTAAAAATAGAGTGAAAACTAGAATAGGGGTTAGAAGGAAGAGAAATGAAGGGGGAATGCAGAATTTTTCAGTTGTTCTCATTCAAACTCTAAGCCAGTCTATTTCCCATGCACAGCTAGCCAGGCCATGTTTTGAAATAGCCAACGTTTGCTTCGGAGCCCCTATTCCTGTGGCTGCCATTCTTTATTGAGTTTGTGTGTGTCCCTGGAAAGCTTTCAAATACCATGGTTTAAATCAGCATTCTCAAAAGGATGAATCTGCCCCCAGGGTGTTCCTGCAGGCTCAGTTGACCAGAGCAGAAGGAGGGAATTGTTTAAGGGTGAAAGTTAGCTGCTGGACCCCACCTGGGCCCCGGGCTCCTACATCCTCCAGAGGTAAAGAAGTCCTTGACAATGCACGTTCTTTCTTTAGCACCTGCATGACTCAAAGGCCTCCTATCTCTCACTCAGGAACAGCAGGCTGCTCCACCCACTCAGCTGTCTTAGACTGACAGACATCATCATCATCATAAACATGTCTGCTGGGTTACAGCAAAAAATAATTTTACAAATTGACCAACATTCTCTTCCCTATGAAGGCCTTACTGTACCTGAGTGCCCCTTGGCATGTTGAATGACTCCTTACTTCTTTTCCAGCCATTCTCCCCACTGCGGCCATCACACTTCTCTCACTTCGGAGCCTCATGAAATTTCTAGGCTGCACAGGGATCCCTGATGCAGTAGTCCGCCACCATTCTTTCCTCACCTTTGACATTTCTCCCATCCCCAAGACTCTCCCACTTCCACTCATCAGCTTGACTTATATCCCATCCCCAGCACTGCTCCCATGCCAGAAAATCAGGTGGCTAATGAAGGCTAAGGTGTTCTTGGTTGGAATGGTGGATTTTCTACCAGGTAACATCTGCATTTTCATAGGGACTGGTTAGAGTGCCTGAGATTCTTGTAAAGCTGTTTCTCAACCAGGCTGATTCTGCTCCCAGGGAACCTTTAACAATGTCTGGAGATTTGGTTGTTCACAACTAGGGGCCGGCAAGATGCTACTGGCCTATCAGTGGAGGCCAAGAATGCTGTCAAATACTCTACAACGTGCAGCACAGTCCCCACAACAAAGGATCTGGCCCAGATTGTCAATAGTTACAAGACTGAGGCAGGTACCAGGCCTTAAAGGAATAACTCACCCAGCAGAGATGTAAGACTGTGTCAGGCAGGCAAAAAGAAATATTTTAAGGCAATTGAGGTTCATGGCATTCTTCAATTAACACTTAACTGGAACTACTGGAACTCCTTTCAATAATGGCGCAGCCCAGAACCTGCCATTGTTGCTTTTCAGTATGAAAAAGTAGCCTTTGAGTCACCTGAGCATACCTCATAGTCCCACCGGCTACCTGAATGCAGGAGTCATCCCAGACATTAACAATACCATAATACAACTGTTTCTAAAAATGTTTTTCCTCAGAAACATACTGACACAAACCCTTTTGTAGCACCTCATGTTTGAACACAGGACCAGCACCAGCCTCTGGCTCAGCCTATTATCAGGCTATTTGCCTGAGTTGCTATTTTTCTGAGCATGTGATTCATTTCACACTAAACCTATCTGTTGTGCAAGGGATATTATGATGCTTTTCTACTCTACAAACCGAAAAGGCATAATTCCAATGTCCCTAGTAGATTTTGTCCTAAGCTGGAAAATCATGTATTTTGCAAATACATTTACGCTAAAACTGAGGACCATTAGTCATTTCTTGAACAGAAGCTGATGGTGCACATTCACACTTCAAACCTGTGTCGAAAAACCTGACGGCATCATTTGATGTTTACATGAACATGGACTTCAAAGACTACACTATGTTCCTGTTCCTTCCAAGGGCACAGATTTCCCGCAGAACATGATTATGCCTCTGATTACCTATGCCTATTGTCATGGCAGTTTCATCTAAAGCTTTTTTAGAATTTAATAATTGCCTTTTGTTGACCAAGATAATAGTGCAGAGCATCTACAGCACACGTGAAGCAACCACACACAATACCCACAAGTAAGTGGCCAGGGCAATCGAAAAACAGACAAAATCCACTGGACTCCTGTAATGGAATAAACTATGAATAGAAGAACAAAATATCATCAATGGCTGGATGTGTATTGTTACTTTGAAGCTTTTCCCAGCCACCACCATCATCAGATCACAGTGGAAGCTAACACCCACTACTTTAAATAATTATTGGATTATTTTTTCTCAGTATTTATCATTCAGACTGTTCTGAACACCACCCCACTTGATGTTATAATTAGTTCTCTGATAAGCCTTTTGCAAAATAAATGGTTCCGCTTTTGTAGTAATAGAGGAATGAAAAGGGGGTACATAAGGCAGGGGAGACAATGTGGTCTCCCATTTCATGTGCCAGGAAATGAAACTGAACATTGACCACGGATTCAATAAATCATGTTTCTCAAATTTGCTTGGAAATTATGAAATTAATAATATACACATGTATGGAACATTATCACCAAACATGTTTACTAACATTTTATATTTGGATTCCCATGAAGGATTCAATTAATAAATATCACAAATGCTAACTGAGATGAGCACATACAAGTAAATAAACTTACCTCCTTCTGGTCATAATGAGTAGATTTATTCTTAAAAGAACTATTTCTGAAAGAGATGAGGAAGAAAATGAAGTCACCAGGTATCAGTGTTACCGGATAAAATATTAACAGTGGGAGAAGATTTAGAAATAACATATTTTACCAGCTTATTATACAGATGAGAAACCTAAGCCCCAAAGATACTAATCAATGTTCTTAAGTTCACACAGCTAGTGAGGGGCAGAATTTTGTTTCCAAATACTTAAGAGGGATAAGTTGAACTTTTAGCAAATTGTTGTTAAAGAACTTTGAACACCTCATCGATGAAGATCAGAAAGACATACAAGACAAACTCAAATGTATCAGATATTTGATCCCCATGTTAACTGTTTTTACTACTTCAAGGTCTTTTCAGATCTTGAAACTCCATTCATCCTGCTTGCCCCCATTTTGATCATGTCATTTATCTATTCAAAAAATCTCAATAGCTCTGCATCACCTATAGATTAAGTTCTTACATAACTTTACTTTCAAAGCCTCCTTCCACCTGGTCCTGACTTATCAACCTTATTATCATCAGCTACTCCCATCCAGTGGAAATCCTCTGTGGAATCCAGGATACACCATATATACTTCAGTCTGAGCATTTGCTATTCCAGTATCATTTACACAGAATGCTTGCCTTTCACCTCTCTGCCTCTCTACCTATCTCAAGAACAGATTCCCTTACCCTGTCCCTATTCCTTCTCCCAATCACAGAAGACACCATGAGTTCTCCACTGCCCTTCCCAACTGAAATTAGACTCATCTTAAAATGTGTCTCAACAAAGCCTTCCAGGCTGCCATGCTGGTTGGAGTCAATTTGTCTTTCCTTGCTGGATCCTCCCTAGCCTTCCACATCCAGCTCAAGTCTCCTGCCTTCTACTTAGTTTCTCTGAATATCCAAGCCCATGAAATGCTCTCCATCCTGTAAGTTTCTATCATGTGCAGCTCTTGTTTAACAGTTTTTACTGCCTGTCTTCTTGGTTGTAAGCTTCCTGAAACCAAGGATCATTTAATTTCATTTTTCAATAACTACATGATAACATGCACATAATAACTACTCAATAAAAGCTACACCATCAGCAATGTGTGAAACACAATGTATGTACATTTTATGTGCTTTGGATATTAAAAAATTGTTTCAACTGGTTAATATTCAGGTAGAACATTGATTAGGAAAAAGTTAATGTTTGCTATTAGAAAAAAAGGAAGATTATCTTCTATTAATTACATATGTATGATAGCCATGCGTATTATTTTCTTTATCCTTATTGACTATGTCATTGGTATGGTTTTCAGGTGCAGAAGTTGGGTAGAGAAAAAATAACTTTCTTTATACCACTATACCTAAATTAACAGTTCTTAAGCCCATATTTCTACCTCATACAGAAAAACATATACTGACCAATTCAAAGTAACCCAAGCTCTTCCATTTAAACTTGGTCTCTTAAGTTCTCGCCACTCCCACTCAGTCTTTGGCTCCTGCTCCTTCTTTTCTCCTTGTTGGCATCTGGGTGGTGGAGTGGCTTGACACCACCATATGGGGCTTGAGAGAAGGGTGTCTGGTTCTGTGCCAGCTGCTGTTCTATCCTAATTTGATTCAGGGCACAGCATCTTTGTTAGTTGTATCTTTGCTAATGTCCTCAACTTTGACATAAACCTCAGGTATCAGTCCACATAGCCTTCATCCAACTTCTCCCAATCCCATGGCTGCCCACTAGGAGGCACTGACTCACGCAGCACCCTTTGGTGTTAAGGGGGGAATACTAACACATTCAGCTGCTTTCCACCCACACTGGTATTTGAGGGACTGGAATTTGATCCTCTGGACCATCTGCCTGTACATATTCCCAACCATTACAAGTTTTTTTCCTCTCTTATTTTCCATCCCTTTGTCTTTTTATTCCCCTTACTAGGAGACATACTCAACTTCGTCATCCCTAGTGAAATTTTTATTTTTATAGAATATTTTCAACGGGCAGGACCTCTTTGTTACCCCCCAAATCTTCCTCTTCTATTAATTGCCTCTCATTCTTGCTCAGTGATGAAGTATCATCTCTCTGAGAATATGAATTATAGCATGTTTTTAAGTTTTCTTCTGTTCCCTGCACTATCTCTTTTTTCTTGGAGGTTTTTTTTTTTTTTTTTCATGTTTTGGTCCTTTCATGCATGTTAGAGGTGTTCTTTAAATGACTCTTATTCCTGGGTGTCCATATTGAAGACAGAAGAATTTAAAAACTAAATTAAAAACTAATGTGTGGAGACAGGCCTCACTAAAATATCTGGGTCATTCCACTGGAGGTTCCTAGTTATCATCTTCTAATATACTGTGGTTATCCTCTCTGTCTTTTTGCCCTTGTGGGTCTATGCCCTTTTATTCTTTAATGTTATGGAGGTAGGGAGGAAGAAGGTGGTCAGGAAGGAATGGAGATAAATTCAGGTGTTCAATACACCAAGTTTCCCCTTGCTGGTGTTAAAATAAAATAAAATAGAGACCAGATTTGAAGATCCCCAAGCAGACAAACCCAGTAAAGCCATGTAAACAAAATTTAATTTTGCTTATTTCATGAACTGTGAGATAATAGAAAATATATATTGATCTCTGTCCCCAGTCCCTGGCACGGAGCTCCTAAAACCCTTGTAATTTCCTAATGATAAGAGCAGTAGGAGCATCTCTTGTTCTAATATTTGTCTTTGACCCCTTCCTTATTATAGGGCTCCCAAAACCTTTGTAATTTCCTAAGTGATAAGAGCATTGGTAACATCTTTTGTTTTAATGAGATGATTCTGGGTGGGTTCCTGGATGGCATCTTGTTGGGGACTGGTCACTAGAAAAACCAAGCCATGATCAGCTTGGAATTTTCAGCCCCACCCACCCCCCCATTCTCTTAAGAAGGGAGAAAGACTAAAAATGGAGTTAATGGTCAATCTTGCCTGTGTGATAAAGCTCCCATAAAATCCCAATAGTGTGGGGTTCAGAGAGCCTACATGTGGGCAAACACAGAATTCCACAGACACAGAAGCTCCTGTGCTCAGGGCTCTTTCAGACCTCACCCTATGTATCTCTCTGTGGCTATTCATCTGTATCCTTTATCACACTTCAGTAAACTGGTATGTGTAACTAAGTGTTCCCCAGGGTTCTGTGAGCTGTCTAGCAAATTAACAGAATCTAAGAAGGAGATCATTGGAACCTGTGATCTATAACTGGCTGGGCTTGGGACTGGCATCTACAGTGTGTTGGGAGCAGGGGAGACAGTCTTATAGGACCGAGTCCTTACCTATGGGATCTGACATTATCTTCAGCAGATAGTGTTAGAATTGAGTTAACTTGTAGGACACCCATTTGGTATCACTGAGGATTGCTTGGTGTGGGAAAAAATACATTTGGTGACCAGAAGTGTCAGAAGTGACATATTCCATGTGAAAAATAAAAAAAAGAGAGAGAGACAGAGACATGAAAGAAGCATACAGTAGAAAACAGCTAGGTTTTTCCCTACATAGGAAGGGAGGAAAATATATGCTTTTTCCTTTACATGAATATGAGCGAAACTTACTTTTTCTAAATGCCTCTAATAATCATAAACAAAGCTTAAGCCATCTTCCTAAAACAGTATAAGATAATCACTTTTATCCAATCCTTGTCTTCTGGAAACCCCCACTGTAATGGTAATAACCAGTTGTTGTAAAGGTTAAACAACTTCCTCATTTTCTCTCTGGTTTTTTTTTTTAAAGATGTATTTATTTATTTGAGGGAAAGAGAGAGAGCAGGGGAGGGGCAGAGAGAGAGGGAGAGGATCTCAAGCAGACTCCACACTGAGCAAGGAGCCCAACTCGGGGCTCAATCTCCCAACCCTGAGATCATGACTTGAGCCAAAATCAAGAGTTGGATGCTTAACTGACTGCGCCACACACATGCCCCCCTCATTTTCTCTTTGTAAGCTATTCTGTTTGTCATGCCTCTGAGCTCCATACCAGTTTCAGGTTTGAAGGCTCCTTGTTCATGAATAGTTTGTTTCTCCCTCAATAAAATATTCATATCAAGCAAATCATATTTTCTTTTGACACTGGCAGTATCCTGGGTGTTCAGGTAACAGTTCCCATGACTGAGGGGGTTCCTTTCATTCTTTTATCCTCTAAACTATGGAGTCAGAGCTCTTGTCCTTTGGTACCTAATGTCTAGTCACAACCCCCTCCCTCCATAAAAAAATAAAAACAGAGACAAAAAAAAATAAAACCTTACCTACTCAATCCCTAGAGAAATTTGAAAATTATGTTTTCAGAAATCTAAAGACCTTCCCTCTCTCAAGGATCTGACTCTTACAAAGCAATAATACTTTACTTTTCCATCTTTTACCTCTGCTATGGGTTTTTAAAAACTTTTTGGAACTCAAGGGTAGAAAATATTACTTTGTTCTGAGCTGAGTCCATCCTCCATCTGAGACAATAAATGCTATTTTAATGATGGATGGAAATCCTTAAGACCCATAGGAAAACATGCAGAAAAGGAAAACCAAAGTTGAAATTGCCAAACTGTACTCTACTAAAAATAAATGCCATGGAGTTGTATTGAATGTGAAGTTAGCTCCTGTTGCGGACAGAAATATAAGCAGTCAAGTCAGAATTCTAAGCCAAAGGAACAACTAAAAGAAACCAGAGTGGAAAGGACAGGGCTCCAGGGCTAAGCAGATAGAACCAAGAAGAGAACGCACTCTTGAACCAAGGTACCTATGTAGCTTTACATTCTGACTACCTAGAGGTGCTTCCTTCTTCCTGGGATCTAGACAGATAAGTTAACCGAAGAGGCCCAGCAACCTACCAGAAACAGGCAAATCTGCCAAAAAAATTGTTTGGCTCTGTCAAGTTCACACCAGTAGGCTTGGGCCTTCTCTGTGTTTTCCCCCCCATGAAGAAGCACTTGAGTTGGGATTTGCAAGATCATACAGTGAAATGTGAAAACATGAAGACTGGCAAACACATTTTTATAACAACTGAACAACAATAGGCATGGCTGAGATCTTCTCTCAACAGCGGCAGCATTTAGCTCCATGTTGGGGAAGATCCAACCTAGAGCAAGTTCAATTCAATACAACAAATGTATGATGAACAACTGTGCAGGACACTTAATATATGGAGATGAAGATAACTTCCTCTTTGTCCTCAAAAAATGGATATTCTGTGAAATCTTCACTTCAAGGAAGAGTTTCATGAAGAATAACTTTTTTTTAAGATTTTATTTATGTATTTGACAGAAAGAGAGAGAGCACAAGCAGGGGGAGTGGCAGAGGGAGAGGGAGAAGGAGACTCCCCACTGAGCAGGGAGCCCGATGTGGGGATCGATCCCAGGACCCTGGGATTATGACCTGAGCTGAAGGCAGACATTTAACTGACTGAGCCATCCAGACACCCCACAAAGAGTAATTATTATGGTTCAAACTAAACGTCTGTATCTTATAAGACTGCCTCTAGGTTGTGTAGGCCCCTGGCCAAATATTTTTTATAATCACCTATATATACATATAATCAATTTGATTTTTAAAAGTATAATTAAATTCATGGCATGGTGATTTACAAATGAAGATTTAGAATAGGGCTGAGAAAGTGTACTTATATATTTGCTTATTGTCCATTTAATACAAGAAGAGTCTTCATAATGTCTAGTCAACATCTCTTCTTATTCAGGTTCAGGAACCATCTCTCTGTTCTTTATTGTCAAATGCACCATTGCTGACTAATTTTATGTCTCCCACTGAGAAAAAATTAGCAGCACTGTTATTACTCACAATAACATGGCTCTTTAGAACATATTTGCATTGAAACAATATAGATCTTGTCCTTGCAGCTTCCTAATACTGCTAACCAATGCTGGTTACACCCCCCACACATGATGGTGCTTCATTTACCCTGCCACCTGTGACTACTGGCTTCTAATGACTCTCTTAAAATTGTTACTATGTCTTATTGACAATAACCACAAATGCAAATCTTACTCAGAACATAGAAGAAAATTCATCTTCTGACCATGAAAAATTTACTCTTCAGAATTTTATAGGATAAATGTAAAACAACGTATCTTCCAATCCCATCTTCTCTTAACTTTTTAGGTCATGATCACTACATTCTGAGAGTGTGATCTCTTTCAAACTGTACCCCTGCCTCCCATATATACCACCTGTGAGAAGGATAGGCAAAGGACACTTGGAAAAAGCATAAAGAATGGCTCCATTTGCTCAAAGAAATCTGTCCATCGTTTGGCATGGTTTACAGTAAACTTGGAAGAGCAACATCATGAAATCAACCTTAGAGGCAAGAGAGGATATTGACTGAAGGACCTATTAGCATTGCAGAGTTACAATCTTGAAAAGACATAGGCAAGATCACCCCAAGAGGACTGCCTGACAGGTAGCATAAAGCCTACAGAGGAGATAGGGTCACAACCTGGGTGCCAGGCTCAGGGAATAGATAGGATACAAGATTCATTGCCACCCCTCCACCATCCTCACCTTCAGGTGATGCAGCCAGAAGGCAGCCCTGCAACCAGAACACAGATGGGGGCTGACACGTGGGCCCATACATGCCTAAAGATTGGCAGTGGGTTATCAGTAGTCCAGAATCGTGAACTCACCCTGTGTCCATATGGAACTACCCTGCAAAGAAATACCAGACCAGCTAAAGGGAAAAGGCAAATTAATTTCTTCCCTGCTGAGACAGAAGCCCCCCAAAAATAGAGCCTGGGATGACCTAGTAGGCTCAAGTCCTAGAGCTCCTCTGGACATCTAGTCAACCTCATATATGGATGGTATGGGGAGAGGGAGTAGAGGGTTACAGAGTGTCCTAAAGTGAAAAATGGGACAGGGCCCATGCATCAGTCTGGGCAAGGACACCCTGCCCAGATGGCACTAAAGGAAGATTTAGAAAAATTCCAGAAAGGCAGGCCTCCTGAGATCCACAGTCCAGGGCAGGAACCCCACTTGCCCAGGTCTAAATGTGGGGTATCATACTAGGACTTGTCACATAAAAACTTGAGACTGTCTGATGAATATGAAGCTTTTCTTAAAGAGCTGTGATTTGTTCTCATAATATCCCATCTAGGGATTGGGGATAATATCATCCACTAATATCTAGGTCTTAAAAAAAAAAGTGTTTTCGGGCGCCTGGGTGGCTCAGTCATTAAGCGTCTGCCTTCGGCTCAGGTCATGATCCCAGGGTCCTGGGATCGAGTCCCACATCGGGCTCCCTGCTCGGCAGGAAGCCTGCTTCTCCCTCTCCCACTCCCCCTGCTTGTGTTCCTGCTCTCGCTCTTTCTCTCTCTGTCAAATAAATAAATAAAATCTTTAAAAAAAAAAGTGTTTTCTATGAAAATCCCTTCTCTATTTTTTTTTCTTAATTTGGGGATAGAATTAAGACTAAAATTGAAAAAAAAAATACTGAGGTTACCTTGAAGTTGAATAGATGGAATGAAATCTTAGCTGTTTCACACAGGATACAGTTTGGGGGGGGGGCGGTGGTTTATTCACTTCACTGAATCCTTTTCCTTATCTGTAAAATGGGGGTAATATTCCTCCTTCACAGACACATGAGAATTAAATAAATGTCCATGAATGCACCTTACCCAGTCCCTACCACACAAAGATCAATAACTATCTAGTTCTATTTTCTCTTCTTTTATAGAAGAGGAATTTTAATGAATAAAACAATATAAAGCCAAAATTAGTATTCATGTCACATTCAATTTTGTCCCTAGCATGTGTCCCATTTGTTTTTCCATGTGTTGGTTCTTCACAATACTAATTAGGTCACATCAAATGTGCCGTAATTGACCATGGCACTTGTGCAGGTTTACATTTTCACACACAAAAACTGAAAATAAATTAATAACCAGCAATTTTAACAATTATGGTCAATTAATTTGTCAACATAACATTTGACATATATACTTTCTGTTTAAAAATAAAAACTATTAAAATGCAGATTAGCAACCAACTATGAAGTTCTCATACCTTTCATATGAAAAAGGAACTAGAGATAAAAAGCATAAATGTCACAGTGGTATAATCTAAACTTTTATGCTTCATTCCCCCCCTACAAAAAAACCCTATCACTTTTCAATAAGAAATCAAGTACTTATTGTGTATTTTAATTGAAATTATTTGTAATACATTTTCCTTTTAAAAGAAATGAAATACAAGAAAATACAGAAGGGATGGGGATTGAGAGGAAATATGACAAAATTGTTATTGTCATCTCAATGTCAATATGACATTGAGATATTTTCCTTAATTATACAATTTAATAATAAAAATATTAAAAATGCAATAGAGAAAAATGAACAAAAGACACAGATAATTAACATCAGCAAATACACAGCTTGCTTAAAAACATATTATGCTAGTCAATTTAATCATCAAAGAATTATAGATTAAAACCAGAAGATATTATTTCTAAACTATTAAATTAATTTTATTTTTAAAATTTTTGAGGACATGGTGTAACTGGCTATCTCATAATCAATTTGGAAATTGATTAACAATATTTGAAATCACTTCATGGGTATATAATTTTTGGTATAATGATTCCACTTCTAAAAATGTATCTTACAAAATAATCCAAAATATGGAAAAGGCTGTTTACATAAAATTAGATTCCCACTATATTTTAAATAAAATAAATTAGAAAGAACCTAAATATTAACTAGTAGGAGTATATTTATGTATATTATAGTACAACCATTCTGTTGCATTACTAGCATTAATGATGTTTTATAAAAAGAAAATAAGCTAGAAAGCTGGACACTCAGGAATGTTTGATTGAAAAAAGCAAAATACAGAAGTGTATATTTGCTTTCATTTCCATTAAATTCATAAAAGATATATGACACAGTGGAGAAATGACATATGAAGTAAAAAGATTAGGTTATAAATTAGTATGTTTAGGGGTGCCTGGGTGGCTCAGTCGTTAGGTGTCTGCCTTCGGCTCGGGTCATGATCCCAGGGTCCTGGGATCGAGCCCCACATCGGGCTCCCTGCTCAGCGGGAAGCCTGCTTCTCCCTCTCCCACTTCCCCTGCTTGTGTTCCCTTTCTCGCTGTCTCTCTCTCTGTCAAATAAATAAATAAAATCTTTAAAAAAATAATAAATAAAATAATAAATAAAAAATTAGTATGTTTAGTGATCTTAACTTATATTTCAAATGTGTATTATGTTTTATTTGAGCTTTTATTTTCTAACTTCTCTACAATGAATTGAAATCAAAAAATAATAAATTATTTTAAAATATGAATAGAAAAATATTAGAAAGCAATATCCCCAAAATACCAGTGGTAGTTTTAGGGTGATGAGGTTCAATTTTTTAAATATACATCAATACTTCATGATGATTCTGAATCTCAACAATGGATATTGGCCCCTCTGAATCCCAGCAGTCTCCTGAGAGAAGCTGAGCATTCCTGCAGTTCTAACCTACCCAAGCCACAGCAGACAGGGTTCTGACCTACCCAAGCCACTGCAGACTCACTACATACTGCACCCAGTGGGATGGCCTATCTCCCTCGCCCAGAGGAAGGGAATCAAATGTCTCTTTCCATCACCATCAACACGGCCAGATGGAGACAAGGCTGAGTGTGTCTTTGAGAGCTTTTAAACAAGTAAATAAGTATACTAGATATTAGAGACTATTTTGAAATACAATGGCAATAAAATATAAGAAAGGATTAATTAAGTAAAAAGTAAAATAATCCAAAGATAATTACCACATACACTAGCTTTTACATATTTAGTTTAGACATACCCTCTTCTAAATTGTATGATTTAATGATGTTAAAAATAAGCTCAGTTAATAAATCTCTATCATAACTAATACTTGGTAATAAAAAATGAAATAAAAATGACTAACAGATGCTCCTATGACCTTTTCCACTGATCTCCACCAATACTTCAGCAGAGCACTAGTAGCCACAACCAAACTTGGCCATGAGTTACTATCAGGCCACAGGAATAGACCCAGTGCTCTTATCACAGGTATTTTGAAAATCATGAGCTTAACACCATGTAGCTGACACCATGCATCTGAGGCATAATTGTCATTAGTGCTACCACATAACTATTACAGAGAATATTTGGTGCAAACTTGTGGAAAGTCTACTTGTATGATTACTAACTGTGTATGAGGTTCTTCAATTGCATTACTTCACTTCATATTCCAAAAGGCCTGAGTGTTAATGCATGATACCCATTTTGCAAGTAAGGAAACTGAGGCCTAGCCAGGGCAAATTAACCAGACTTCAGCCTAAGAGTGTGGAGCTAAGATTTGAATTCAACCAAGGATACCCAGCTCGAGCTCTCACTCTCAGCCATAATGACATAATACCTTGATTTTTTTTTACCAGAAATTAGCCTTTATTAAAGTTCTAGAGAGCGATAAAATTGAAATCTAGCCTCAGCACTCGCTGAAAGATATGCTGATAAAGATCAGAATCTTTATTCCCTAATATTTATGAATATACATACTCTAGCCATATTAAACTATGTACTATTTCCCAAAAATGTACTATTTTCCAAAAATATACTATTTCCCAAAAATGTGTCTGCTTATAATGTTTCCTCCATCTGGAACACTTTATCCTTCACAACATCTGACTAAACCCTGATCATCTTTCAAAGTAATTATCAAATATCCCCTCTTTATTAATTCCACTATAGTATTCTATTTGTACCATTTGACCGCCCATATTTTGTTTGTACCATTTGTTATATTCTGCTTTGTATTTTAATTATGCTTCTTATTAGAACAGGAGCTATGTCTTCTTCATGTTTGTATCCTCAGAGCACCTGACATCTGCTACCACTCCTCCATTGACAAGCAAGATCCACATTCCCACCAAACAAATCTTAATGGCAAGGTGCAAAAAAATCAAATGTTTCCAAGTAAATTAACTGTATCAAAGAGAAAACTCAAGAATATTTATGGGAATACAAATATGCCCAGCATAATAAGGTAATATCTACAGTGTCTGGCACTCAATTAAAAATTGTCATATATACAAATGAAGAGAAAAATTAATTAAAACCAACCCAAAACTGGCACAGACACTAGAATTAGCATACAAGGACATTAAACCAGTTATTATGACTTTATTCCATACAGGGCAAGCTTCATGAGCATGAGACCTTTGTAGTCACATAGAACCCCATCCTTAGAAGGACTCCACCCCTTGGTTTAATGCTCTTCTGTCACCATCTTGAAACTTTTTATAATTTTTGAACAAGGGGCCTCACATTTTCATTTTGCACTGGGCCCCACAAATTATATAGCTTACCCTGATTCTGTATACTCAAAAAAATTTGAGACATGGAAGATATTGTCAAAGGCCCAAATGGAACTTCTAGAAAAGAAAACTACAATGTGTGAGATGAAAAATATATTGGATGGGAATGATAGTGAATTAGACATTATAGAAGAAAAGATTAGAGAAATTAAAGACATAGCAATAAAAACAATTAAAAATGAAACACAGAAAAGAGAACGTTTAAATGAATAGAACATCAGTGAGCTGTGGAACAATCACAATAAGCCTCACATATGTGTAATTTAAGTTTCCAAAGTGGAAGGCATAACAAATATTTGAAGAACTAATGGCAGAAAATTTTTCCAAATTTAATGAAAACAATAAGCCCACAGATCCAAGAATGTCAAAAACTCCAAGCATAAGAAACAAGGAAAACTCCACTAAGGCACATTATAATCAAATTGCTCAAAACCAGCAATAAAGAGAAAATCAGAAAAAAGCAATCAGAGATAAAAATACATTACACAGAGAGAAATGAGGATAAGAATGACAGTGGATTTCTCATCAGAAACAATAAAGGCAAGAAGATAGCGGAACAGCATCTTTAAAGAACTGAAAGAGAAAAGTTATTAACTTGGAATTCTATACCCAGTAAAAATATCTTCCAAAAAATAAAAAAAAATTTTTTAAAAGACTTTTGAGACATTCTAAAACTGAAAAAATCCACCAACAACAAACCCACATTACAAGCAATATTAAGTATGTTCTTCAGAAAGAAGGAAAATGGTATCAGAAGGAAATAGTGGTTTATACCAAGTAATAAAGAACAGCAGAAATATCACCTGCATGTTAAATATATAAGATTTTTTTCTTATTATTCAAATCTCTCTAAAAGATGACTGATTGTTCATAAGAGACTCTTAATCATGGGGAAAAACTGAGGGTTCCTGGAGGGGAGGGGAGTGGGGGGATGGGGTAACTGGTTGATGGGCATTAAGGAGGACAACATGATGTAATGAGCACTGGGTATTTTATAAGACTGATGAATCACTGATCTCTACCTCTGAAACTAATAATACATTATATGTTAATTAATTGATTTTAAATTTAAAAAAATTTTTTTAAAGATAATTGTTTAAACAAAATAACAATGTAGTGTAGGGTTTATAAGATTTGTAGAAGTAAAATGTGTGACAACAATAGCACAAATACTGGGAAGGAAGAAATGGAAGTATACTATGGTAATGTTCTTATACTATTTGTAAAGTGGTATAATATCACTTTAAGGTAGACTGTGGTAAGAAAAAAAAGTATACTATAAACTCTAAAGCAACCACTAAAATAAGAAAACAAAAAATAATAGCTAATAAACCAACCAAAAAAGACAAAATTGAATCACAAAAAATATTTATTTAACCCAAAAGGATGCAGCAAGAAAGGGAAAAGGGAATAAAGAACACATGGGATAAATAGAGAACAAACACCAAAAGATAGATTTAAACCTAACCATACCAATAATCACATTATATGTAAATAGTCTAAACCCCAGTTAAAAGCAGAGATCGTCAAATTACATAAAAACATAAAACTCAACTATATACTGCCTACAAAAAACAAAGTTCAAATATAAAGACACAAATAGGGCGCCTGGGTGGCTCAGTTGGTTAAGCAACTGCCTTCAGCTCAGGTCATGATCCTGGAGTCCCGGGATCAAGTCCCTCATCAGGCTCCCCGCTCATCGGGGAGTCTGCTTCTCCCTCTGACCCTCCCCCCTCTCATGCTCTCTCTATCTCATTCTCTTTCTCTCTCAAATAAATTTAAAAAAAAAAAAGACACCACAAAAAAAGAGAGCTACGGCCAATATCTCTGATGAACATACATGCAAAATTCCTCAACAAAATATTGCCAAACAGAATCCAACAATACATTAAAAAAATCATTCACCACAATCAAGTGGGATTTATTCCTGGGATGCAGGGGTGGTTCAGTATTCACAAACCAATCAATGTGATATATCACGTCAATAAGAGAAAGGATAAAAATCATATGATCATTTCAATAGATGCAGAAAAAGCATTTGACAAAGTACTACATCCATTCACGATAAAAACCCTCAACAAACAAGGTTTAGAGGGATCATATCTCAACATCATAAAGGTCTTATATGAAAAACCCATATCTAACATCATACTCAATGGAGAATAACTGAGATCTTTCCCCCTAAGGTCAGGAACAAGACAAGGATGTCCACTCTCACCACTTTTATTCAACATAGTACTGGAAGGCCCAGTCACAGCAATCAGACAACAAAAAGAAATAAAAGGCATCCAAATTTGTAAGGAAGAAGTCAAACTTTCACTATTTGCAGATGACATGGTACTATATATAGAAAACCCTAAAGACTCCCACCAAAAATCTACTAGGACTGATAAATGAATTCAATAAGGTTGCAGGATACAAAATCAATGTATAGAAATCTGTTACATTTCTATATACTAATAATGAAGCAGCAGAAAGAGAAATTAAGAAAACAATCCCATTTATAATTGTACCAAAAATAATAAATACTAGGAATAAACTTAACCAAAGAGGAGAACCTGTACTCTGAAATCTATAAAACACTGATGAAAGAAATTGAAGATCACACAAAGCAATGGAAAGACATTCCATGATCATGGACTGGAGAACAAATATTGTTAAAATGTCCATACTACCCAAAGAAATCTATAGATTTAATGCAATCTCTATCAAAATACTAACAGTATTTTTCACAGAACTGGAACAAACAATCCTAAATTTGTACGTACGGAACCACAAAAGACCCCGAATAGCCAAAACAGTCTTGAAAAAGAAAAACACAACTAGAAGTATCATAATACCAGACTTCAAGTTATATTACAAAGCTGTAGGAATCAAAACAGTATGTACTGTCACAAAAATAAACAAATAGATCAATGGAACAGAATAGAAAACCCAGAAATAAATCCACAATTACATGGTCAATTAATCTTCAAAAGAATAGGAAAGAATACGCAATGGGAAAGAGACAGTCTCTTCAACAAATGGTGTTGGAAAAAATGGACAGCTACATGAAAAGAATGAAACTGGACCATTTTCTTATGTCATACACAAAAATAAATTCAAAATGGTAAATGTGAGACCTGAAACCATAAAAATCCTAGATGAGAGCACAGGCAGTAATTTCTCTGACATCAGCCCTGGGAACATTTTTCTAGATATGTCTTCTAAAGCAAGGGAAACAAAAGCAAAAATAAACTATTGGGACTACATCAAAATTAAAAGCTTCTGCACAGCAAAGGAAACAGCCAACAAAACTAAAAAAACAACCTACTGATAGGGAGAAGATATTTGCAAATGATACAACTAATATAGGGTTAGTATCCAAAATATGTAAAGAACTGATATAACTCAACACCCAAAAAAAATAATAATCCAATTACAAAATGGACAGAAGACATGAGCACACATTTCTCCAAAGAAGACATCCAGATAGCCAACAGACACAGGAAAAGATGATCAACATCACTCGAGGGAAATGTAAATCAAAACTATAGTGAAATATAATCTCACACCTGTCAGAAGGGCTAAAATAAACACACACACACACACACACACACAAAAGAAACAACAAGTGATGGAGAGGATGTGGAGAAAAAGGAACCCTAGTGCATTATTAGTGGGAATGCAAACTGGTACAGCCTCTGAAAAACAGTATGGAGCTTCCTCAAAAAAATTAAAAATAGAACTACCCCATGATCCAGTAACCTCACTACTGGGTACTTATCCAAAGAATACAAAAACATTAATGCAAAAGGATACATTCACTCCAATGTTTATAGCAGCATTGTTTATAATAGTCAAATTACAGAAGCAACCCAAGTGTCCATCGATAGATGAATGGACAAAGAAGAAGTGATATGTATATATACAATGGAATATTACTCAGCCATAAAAAAGAATGAAATCTTGCCATTTACAACGACATGGATGGAGTTAAAGAGTATAATGTTAAGCAAAATAAGTCAGTCAGAGAAAGACAAATACCATACGATTTCACTCATACGTGGAATTTAAGAAACAAAACAAGCAAAGGAAAAGAGAGAGAGAAACCAAGAAACAGATTCTTAACTATAGAGAACAAACTGATGGTTACCAGAGGGAGGTGGGCGGGGGGATGGATGAAATAGGTAATGGCAACCAAGGAGGGCACTTGTAATGAGCACGATGATATACGGAATTGTTGAATCACTATACTATATACCTGAAACTAATATAGCACCATATGGTAACTATATTGGAATTAAAATAAAAACTTGATTAAAAAAGCTACAAAAGCTCACTCCAAAGAAATAAATAGGAATCAATGGGAATGGATGAATGTGAACCTCCAAAAAATTCTTGCCTCTAAAAAAGCTACAAAAATACTAGCAAAAATCATGTTGGTGCTATAGAAATAACCAAATGCTTATCATAATCTGCAGAACATTTACTCAAGAAAGGCTGAATATCAGTAAGAACAATGAGCTTTGTGGTATTTTAACTTGCTCTATTTTGCCTTCTCCCCCTTTCCACAGTTCTGCAGTAGCCTTGAAAATTTAACAGCCCACAATTACACCTGAAAGTCACCAGAGACGACAGAATAGGTTTAGAGCTCCTCCAAATCCCCACTCTGAGAAAACTGTCATTATTTTAACTGTTTTGTGGTTCCCTAGAGGACCCCATTCGCAAGGTTGGTCTTTATTTGACCTGACTCAGAGCTTACTCAGTCTTTTCTCCAAGGTATTTGTCAAGAAAAATCAGCAGCAATTGTTGACATCATGGCTGTCTGATCCAGTAGATTACAGTTAGGCAAAAAAAATATGCTAATCAAAAAACTTAAAAGGAAAGCTGGGGAATGATGTCTATAGGGGACATTATGGACTGACCTGTATCTCCCCAAAATTCATATGTTGAAGTCCTAACCCTAATACCTTAGACTGGGACTGTATTTGGAGATAGGGCCTTTAAAGAAGTAATTAAGGTTAAATGAGGTCAAAAGGTTGGGACCATAATCCAATATGACTGGTGTCCTTATAATGAGAGCAAGAGACACCAGGGAGGTGCACACACAGAGAAAAAGGCCATATGAGGACATAATGAGAAGGCAGCCATCCGCAAGACAAGGAGAGATACCTCAGGAGAAATCAAACTTTCCAACAACTTGATCTTGTACTTCTAGCCTCCAGAACTATGAGAAAATAAATTTCTGTTGTTTAAGCAACTCAGTATGTGGTGTTTCATTATTGCAGCCCTAGCAAACTAATATAGGGGGCTTTGAAAAGTTCTGCAATACTAGGAAATCTAGAAGGCCATGCACATGTGTGAGGTGTTCCCATGCCCAGAGCCATGTGCATGTTCAGAAAAGACCTGAGAAGTCTATAAGCTCTCATCCCTAGCAGACTTTGAGAATCTGCACAAGAAGTAAAGGCTAAGGCAAGTTGAAAATTGACTGTGTTGAAGGCATGCCTCAACATGTACACAGGATTCCTCAGGAAAGACAGGAGATTTATTGGCTCCAGACATTTAAGGAAATCACCATTCCAATATTAGCTGACCACTAAACTGAGTAGAAATTTCAGTGGCCACACATGACAAAGAATAAAAACTTTACAAAATTAGTTCATAAAAACCATTAAACAGTAATAATGACAAATCTTGGGGTAGGGTGGGGAGGAAGGAGGAAAATTGTATTTCCAAAGTTGTGACATTATATTATTTAAAATGTATAGTTTTCAATAAAAAATTACAAGACATCCATATAAACTAGAAAGTTTTCACACAGGGGGCATAAAAACAGACCATGCCAAATGTTGGCAAGAATGTGGAAACTCTCACACACTGCTGGTAAGAATGTAAAATGGCTTAACCACTTTGGAAACGAGATTAATAGTTTCTTAAAAAGTTGATCACCTACTATACAATCCAGAAATTTTACTCCAAGAGAAAAGGAGCATATACAAGACTTGTCCATGAATATTCATAGAAGTTTTACTGGTAATAGATCAAAACTGGAAACAACCCAAATGCCTGTCCATCAACAGGTGAATGGATAAACAAATTATGATAGCCTTCATAATAGAATAGGACTCAGCAATAAATGACCTCTTGATGCATGCAACAATTTGGATGAATCTCAATATAATTATGCTGAGTGAAAGATGTCAGGGAAAAAAGTATTGAATGATTCCATTTATATAAATTCTAGAAAATTTAAGCTAATGTATATCAAAATTTAATAACTGCACAGTTAATATGTAGTTAATTTTATGCCAATTATACCTCAAATAAAGCTATAAAATATATTGTAATTAATATCTTAAGGAACTCTCTACACTTAGGTCAAGATTCATCTTTTAGCAAATATAAATCCATATTTCAAACAGACTTTTTTATAATTATACATTTTTATGGTTTTCTTATGGATTGTATCCTAAAAATATTATGGAGTTTATTATGACAATTTTTACATTATAATAAAGCTGACAAAGAGCTCCAAGTCTGAGTAGAAATGTCACCTCCCCCACTTGGGCTCTGGTCTGCACCACATGTACTTATTCAGGGACCTAGGATAAAGGTGCAGCAGTTAACCATCCAAGGGAAGCTCTTCTCATCACAACAGCAGAAACACAAGGGGGCATTTAAAATCCTTTTTTTCGGGAGTGCCTGGATGGCTCAGTCAGTTGAGCATCCAACTCTTGATTTTTGGCTCTGGTCATCATCTCAGGGTCCTGGGATCGAGCCCTGCCCTCCCCCCACGTGCTCTCTATATCTTTCTCTCTAAAATAAATATTTAAAAAAAAATCCTTTTTTGTGTCACATCTACTAATATCTCATTGGCCAAAGCAAATCATGCTGAGTCCAAAGTCAAGAGATGGGGAAGTACACTTCCCCCATGGCAGTGGGAGAAATGAAGTAGACATTTTTTAATGCTTGTATTAGTAATCTACCGCAGTTCACACTCTTTTTTGTAAAATTTATGCCCTTCCACATACAAAATATTTTCTCCCACATCCAACACCCCCAAAGTTTTATCCAAATTATGACATCAGACTCAATAATCAAGATTTGCATGATTGACTCAGGTTCAGTTGCAGTTCCTCTTGCTCTGGAGACCTACAAATTATAAAGACAAGTTTCTTTTTCACATACTCCACATACAATAGAGGAACAACATATCTACCTAAATACTCCCTTTTAAGCAAGATGAATACAAAACATATAGCAATCACTGGACAATAGAAATCCTGAAATCCCACTTGGCAAATGTTGTCAGGTTCATTTATCTTGAAGACTGAGAATGTTCCTTGAGTAGGCTCTGACCCTGGGAGAGCCTTCTTTGTTCATTATTTTCCATGGTTCTCAATTTGACCTTTGAAAAAACATCCTCTTCTATATTTTCCTTGGCAAATTTGAGGAGGACACTGGAGGATATATCCTTTGGAGCAGCTGAACATCTTGTTTGTAGAATGTTGGAGGCTCATTTCTGACAATCTTAGTCTCTTGTAGTCTAGGGACTATTGATATGACTTTGTCAATACAAATCTCTCAAATATGTATTTGATTCCAGTCAACTCCATGTGCCAAAAACCACACTCACGCTCCTTTTCAAGATAGGTCCTTCTCTCTCTGCACTTAACCACTAGTGCTTTGAGCATATCAGGCTAATGTGGAATCATGCTTTTACACTTTTTAGAAGACCGTTTGTCTTAATGAAAACTTCAAGCAAAATATCTGTAATAAAGAACCAGGGTTTTTTCCACATTCCACAATTATAGATGGATACTTTTGTAAAATACAATAAAAACATCACAGCAATGTCAAAATTTCTATAAAATTCTCTAATATTACATCTTCTTAGCTTGATCTAGCTCTTGCCTACATCTACAACCTCACTTCTTTATCTCTTTTCAGCTCATATCTTTGCTCCAGCAATAGTGGCCTTCTGTTTTGCTCTTTAAGCACACCAAGTCATTTCTGCCTCAAAGGTTTTGCACTAACTGTCCCCTAAAATGGGATGGTTTTCCCTCCAATCTTTGCTCATCTAGTTCCTTCTTGCAATTCAAGTCTCAACTGACTATCTCTTCAAAGAGACCTAATTCCAGTTAAGATAACCCCCAGTAACTCTCTACCATATCATTCTGCTATATTTTATTTACAATACTTATCACTGACAAATATTTCTCATATGTTTGCTTGCTTTGTTGTATCTCTCTTCCTCACTGTCTCCTCCCACTAAGATCTGTGAAAGACAAAATCTGTGCATCTTATCTACTACTGTATCCTAAAAGCTATATCAGTGACCAAAGTTCTCTTGAATAAATGAATGGTGAACAAGTGGGCAATTTAAAATGTGAAGAGTCTGAACTAGATAGATATAGATATACATATGGATGGATGGATGGATGGATGGATGGATGGATGGATGGATGGATAGATAGATAATATGGTTAAAGTTCATCAGCATATATAGGTGCTAACTGAAGTAATGAGCTAGAGCTCTTAAGAAAATAGTCTAAATTGGCATGCCAGTCAGTTAAGCATCTGCCTTTGGCTCAGGTCATGATCCCAGGGTCCTGGGATCGAGTCCTACATCGGGATCCCTGCTCAGTGGGGAGCCTGCTTCTCCCTCTGCCTGCTCTGCATGCTACTTCTCCTGCTTTGTGCTCTCTCTCTCTCGGACAAATAAATAAGTAAAATCTTAGAAAAAAGAAGAGAGTCTAAATTGAGAATAAATGTCAGGATAAAACTCTAGAAAATATCAACATTTATTCCCAAGGGTAGAAAGAAGTAAAGGAACCAATGAAGGAACCTGGGGGGAAAAATATCAGATAATCAAAAAAACCAAAAAACAATGAATGGTTGTGTTCCAGAAACCAAAGAGAGTTTTAAGAATCAAAAATGTCAAATACTGTGGAAAAAATCAGCTAGAGGATGAGCAGAGACCCTCAGATATGGCAACTATATATTGAAAAACTAGTGGGTTCTGGGGCTGAAGTTTTAGCTTGGTCCAGGGAAGGAACAGAGGTGAGAAAATGGAAAGAAAAGCTACTCTTAAGATATTAGGCTGTTGGATTAGGCTGTAAGATATAGGCACTGGTCCAGCTAGAAAACAGTCAAAATGTTTGAGAGTCTGAATGGTAGTCTGGATGCTTAGGAAAGATGGGTCTTTGGCAATGAAAAGAAGAAAAAATAATCCAAGAATTAGCTAAAGCAGGTTTCTAGTGATTGGGGGGAAGAAAGCATCAACAATATGTTTTTAGTTGTTTTCAGTGCTTTGTCCTACATGATTTCAACTTATCAATTTTCTCCTATAAACATGCAGGGCTTAAAGTAATCATGACCTCACAACAGCAGACAATCTGGTGATCTCATGCACAATCAATTGACAAATACAAACCAGCTTAGTTAACCACTCATTTTGACTCTCTACTGGGCTGTTGCAAGGGTCAAAAGAGATAATGTGTATGAAAGTACACTGCCAGCTATAAAAGAAATACAAATAGAAGGTATTATTTAGGCTCTACTTGGTTCAATGATTAGTTTGGAGAATTAGGAGCATGGGTTAATCTTTGTTAAATAAAGAGTTGCTTGGCTGCCAGAGGCCTGGCATATAAAGCAGGCAGAAAGAACATTGCATTTCTTGCTGTCAGTGGCCTGAAAATAAGTCATGGTTTCTGGTAAAGAGCACAAGCAGTTCCTGTCAGGCCTGTCTCCACCACTACCTCTCTTGAGATTTGGGGACAGAGTTGCTTCATTGGCCACGGGTCATAATAAGGCAATCAGAAAAAAAGTCAAGGGAAAATTCATCCATCAGTTAATCTCATCAGTTTTTCTGAGCACCAATTATAGGTAAGGCCCTGATCTAGGCAAATTTCTGTGACTGAAGGAATGTGAAATTTGGTCAGGTCAAACAGATCTGAGTTCAAATTATCTGCACCATTGATCAGCTATACGATCTTAAATAAATCATTTCACCTCTCTATTTCTCTGTTTCTTCAGCTATAAAGTGGGGATAATAGTACCTATCAAGCAGTACTTTTGTCAGAATTAAATGAGATGATGCATACAAGCCCCCAACACAGTGCTAGCTCAGAGCAGGTGATCAGTGAACTCATTCTTTCACTAGGCAATGTGGGAGATAAGAGCGGGAAACAGCATGGTAAAGTCTATGTACATAACCGGAAGAGGATGTGATGGGGCCCTAACAGAAATAAAGATCAAGCACTACATAAGTTCACAGAAAGGTAAAATTATACCACCATACGACCATAGGTGGTAAAAGAAGCAACATTCAAGACAGGTATTGAAAGGTGAAAATGCACTTGAAAGATGAAAATGGCTTTCTCATGAAGGGAATTCAAACTTATATACTAATACGTCCTCAAGACCATCATGATAGAGGACGGACATGTAGAAGTAATAGGGTGCAAAAAAATACTAAGAAAACTAGGAAAGTGAAAGGTGGTACAGGTCCTTTCGTGGTATCTCTGGAAGAATGGGACCCAGACACTGTGGCAAAATTAATTACAAAATAAATGCAATTTCAGTCTTATGTTTAACAGTTTCTTTTCTGCATGTATTAGTGGAAGTAGAAATACTATTTGGAAAAGTATAAAACCAGTATACCTGATTCTTTGAACTGAAGCCAAAATGAGAGCTACCGTTAATGTTAGCATGATTTTCAAATTCTACGTGGAATTGGATGCATCGTGCTCCAATGGAATTCTGAAATGAGGTCAACTTCTGGCAGGCAATACGACTAACTCTATTAAGCCACTGTTCTATGATCAGCTCCATATGTGTCACCCTTCTGCTGTGTAATTTTGTGCTCAGTCTAAAGATGTTATGAAAAATAGCAAAATTTTGGTATATTGTCAAAGGTCAGAAAGTATTAAAAAATCAAGATACAGGGCACCTGGGTGGCTCAGATGGTTAAGCGTCTGCCTTCGGCTCAGGTCATGATCCCAGGGTCCTGGGATCGAGTCCCACATCGGGCTCCCTGCTCAGCGGGGAGCCTGCTTCTCCCTCTGCCTCTCTCTCTCTCTCTGTCTCTTATGAATAAATAAATAAAATCTTAAAAAAAAATCAAGATACAAATACATAATTGGTTTAAAACCTGAGAACAAACTATCACCTCAGAGTTTATCATAAAATTATTTTGGTCCTCCCAATGAAAATCACCTAGGAAAAAGAAACCTATCATTGCAATGCATGAGCCTTGGTTGTATCTTGGATCAGGACAAAATTAGATACTGGAGCTAAATGGAAAAAAATTTAAATATGGGATAATTGTTTTATGGAACTACTCTTCATTTCTTAAGTATGATAATGGTTTTCAAGTTATTCAGGAGAATTTCCTAATTCTGAGGAAATGCAAGTGTCCTGACATCTGCAACTAGCTTAACTTTAAAAGGCTCAGAAAAAAATTATATATATATACAGAGATATTTATATTGTATATATATGTATAAATATATGTATATGTATATATACACACATATATATACACACACACATAGCGACAAAGACAGGGAGGCAGAGTACTCAAATGTAACAAAATGTGAACAATTGTTGAATTTAGGTGAATACAAATATTCATTCTACTATTCTTTCAACTATTCCTTATATTTGAAAATCTTCAAACTAAAAAGTTGGGAAAATAAAAATATTCTGTTCTTTATTACATCTAATTTTAACTCAAATGGAATGGCAAAGATTACAAGAAGTCTGCTCAAATGACAAATAGAAGAGATTCATGAACATTCATTGCATGCTTTCTAGGTAAGTACTGGATATGCCTGGTGAAAAAAATCTTAGGTTGAGGGACACCTGGGTGGCTCAGTTGATTGGGTGACCAATTCTTGATTTCAGCTCAGGTCATGATCTCAGAGTTGTGGGATCAAGCCCTGTGTTATGCTCTGCGCTCCGTGGGTAGTCTGCTTGAGATTCTCTCTCCCTCTCTCTCTGCCCCTCCCCCACTCACTTGTGAATGCACTCTCTCTCTCTCTCCCTCTCTCTCGAAAAATAAATAAATCTTTTTAAAAAATCTGAAGTTGAAAATTTTGTACCCTTTGTTTCCCCTGTGCTGCACTGGTATTACACTGCTACGCACACATTCACCGACGGAGTTTGATAATGAATCCCAAGTTTGATGTAACCATTTACCTCTGTGTCATGTGAACAATTTTTTGTACTGATATTTTAGTTTTAGTTTTGCTATGAAACCATCATATACTAAAGGACACTACTAGTCCAACAGAGATCAACCTTTCTAAGAGAAACCAATATTATCCACATATAGATGTTCTTCAGTAAAGAGCCTAAAAATTAGGATTAGATCGAACTATGAAACAAAGGAGTTTAAACAAGTGCACAAGAGAGAGGAGAGACATAAAACACAATGATCCACATTGTACACCTTTTTTATGTCACAATGCAATATAGAGCTATATAGCTATATAGCAGGACAAGAGTCAATGTATAGATAAAATTCATGAGTGCATGCAAATATTCCTCAAGGTATGTATTGCTTTTCTGCACAGTAATCAGTGCTGCTGGTAAATAGTACATACAGATATAATTGCTTTGTATATACAGTTTTACCCAAAACATGGTGTTTTAAGCTATTCCAGTTTATCTAAAAATGCAGGGATCAAGTTTCTGAATTCTTTTTACTATAGAAAATGAATTTCAATTAAAGGAGTAGACATACATTAGAATAAAATAGTCTTTTGGGGCAAGGACATAAAGGTCGGAAGAGTAATGTTTTAGGACAGTATTCCAAAATTCTCTACATCCACTGTGAAATGTATAAACATAAAAATTGTACGATAGTCTCACATAAATTATCAGGCTAATGTGCAGTGAATTTGAATTTTGTTTAAAATATCTAAATTTACAATGAGTGAGCAAATGTATCATGCTGTTTTTGTGATATAAATTATTAAAAACAAGGTGATGTGATTCTCCATAAATTAATGTTCACATCTTTTTTATTAAATTATCAAAGATAACTCTTACATGTAAGAGCAGAACAGGGGAGTACACAAAAATTTTACACCATTTCTATAATTTTGTTCAGAAAAATAACTCAGTCTAGATAGAAATCCTTCACGGAGCTCCTGGGAATGGAAATCATAACTAGCAGCCTGATTGCCCGCTGTTTGTATATGTGTTCATACATCACATTCCCTTGCTCAGCACCTCTGTCTAGAAATGTGAGTGTCTTGACATTTCAATAATATTTGATTTAGTCAGAAAAATCGTAATGATGAGAAGCGTCCCAAAATAAAATGATCTGCACGAGGAATCTGTGATTCCCTTTCATGAGCAGTGTTCAAGCAAAGACCAGACAACCTCTTTAATTATAGGGTTATGGTGGGGATGTAAGCACCAGAGTGGGGGTTGGATCAGGTCCCTTAAAACTCTGTAAATCTGTTGCCTTATGATTCTTATAGGCTTAAAGATATAAAGAGGTCTATTTTTGTGGTTTTGAAAGCCCTACATATTTTTCATTTTTAGGAGATGTAAAAGTTACCTCAATTTTCTAACTTGTTTTTCTTTTCTGGAAAGAAGATAAATCTTCAAATGGTCTTCTCTTGTAAGCCCTTGATATTCATTGCACCCATCTGGGGAAAAATAAATATGACAGTTTCTTATTTCACAATGATAGCATATTATGATGGTGTTAGAAATACATTAACACACTGTGAGAGCAGACCTCTGAACTGCAGATACTGACCTACGTGGATTTACAGGAGAGTGAGATATATGGTCTGCTATCACAGAGAAGTAAGTGAAGGCTACTTCCTCTACTGGTTTTGAACCAATTTTCTATCATACCTTCCTCTCAATTTTTTTTCTGGAATCATCTCACACACCAAAGTCAAAAACTGCTAAATTAATTCAAATTTGCCATTTTTTATATCTGACATTTCCATGAAAGACTCAAAATTACCTGAAATTTTAAGAAAATGTGTCAAAAATCTGCTTAGTTTGGCTTTCTATCAACATAGGTTGTTTCATTTTCCACTCATCAATTCATCAATATTTTTATCTCAGAGACAATTTTCATGAAAATTTTTATTATATCTCATATTTTCATTTCAAAATAAAAATGCTATGAAATGCCAATAACTTCTATATAGCTCTATAAATAAGTTGTTATAAATGCAAATATACATTTGTATTTTAACTTCATGAAATGTTCATTGCATTTATTTCTATAGAAACAAAAAAATAAATGTTTAGGGGTGCCTGGGTGGCTCAGTCGTTAAGCGTCTGCCTTCGGCTCAGGTCATAATCCCAGGGTCCTGGGATCGAGCCCCACATTGGGCTCCCTGCTCCGTGGGAAGCTTGCTTCTCCCTCTCCCACTCCCCCTGCTTGTGTTCCCTCTCTCGCTGTGCCTCTCTCTGTCAAATAAATAAAATCTTTTTAAAAAATAAAAAATAAATGTTTATTTCATGTCTCTTTCATACTCATTATTTCTCTGTTAAGAATTCTTTATATATACATACATATATATATATGTATATATATATAGTACCATCTAAAAGGTATATATTGGGGCGCCTGGGTGATTCAGTCAGTTAAGCATCTGCCTTTGGCTCAGGTCACGATCCCAGGGTCCTGGAATCGAGCCCCACCTCAGGGAGCCTGCTTCTCCCTCTCCCTCTGCCTGCCCTTCTGCCTGCTTGTGCTCTCTCTCCCTTTCTCTGTCAAATAAATAAATAAATCTTTTTAAAAATAAATAAATAAATAAATAAAAATAAAAGCTATATATTTAGATAATCCTAGATGTATTTTACTCTACACTAAACAAACTTAAAATCATTTTACTTTTTTTTTTAATTTTAGGTATAAAACCAAGAGGTTGATGATAAAATGTTAACATTCATATTTAGGACCAACATATGCATGAATGCAATATATTCAGACGCTGATCTTATGTTACTTGAAAATTATTCAATTCCCTACTAATATTATAATAGAAATTTTTTCTTCTAGAAGGTTGTCAAGAAACTCAGTGGCTGTTATTCAAGGCCAGAGCTTACTAATGAAAAGTGGAAAATTTAGTCACATTCAGATACCAAAAGACATTGACCATTATGTGAAAATTTGAATACTCCTTATACACATTCCTAACTCAAAAATTTATCCCCTGGTTGGTTTATAAGGCAGAAGATTCAGAATTTTTTATTTCCTTCTTTGGATATTTAAACATCAATCATAGGCAATCATAACTTGATAATTTTAGAAAATAAAATTTTAAAACAATTTTGTATTCAAGAAACATATTCAAGTTACCAATAAAATAAGGACATAAACCGTATTAATTTAAAAACTAATATTTTTTATTTTTATCTACATTTCTCAAGTATCCCATAAGAAATTACTTTTTTTTAATATATTTCATAATATATTATTTAAGACTAGAATACATGAAACTCAAAAGTAAGATTATCAAAATAAAAAGTAAGATTATCACTACGAAAAAAGTTCTATCATAAGATTATGAGATTCTTTGAGATCCTGACAATTAAATTTTTATTTCAAAAATCATTACATATGTTAGGTTCATACGCAGTTTGTAGTTTTTTAAAATAACTTATTTATGAATTATAGGTTTTAAGCAACACTAAATTTGTTAGCATAAAATGGAAGATAAGCACAAATACATATAGCTTTATGCATTTGTATAAAAAAATTTGACCATATAAAAAGTACAAAATTACATTAGTCTTTTTAAAACAAATCATATTCAGAACTTCTGTAATCAAAGTTCTGTTATCATTACAGAGTTGTCTGAGAAGGTTGCACTTACTGCAATGATTTGCTATTGCACAAAATATTTTGGAACAACAACTGGAACATTCTTTCCTCTCCCCAATAGTGGCAGATCTCAGTCTTTGAACAAAAATCTGATTTAGAGAAAGTCATACATCATTGACAACCAAAGTTGTCAAATCAATAGCAATTTTTAAATATTTAAATAAGATATAATTGATTTTTGTGTGCTTCCTCAAAATGTTTTAAGGCGTTTCTAGAAATGTTTGAGATATTTGCATCATTGGAATAAGTGTTTAGCTTCCTAAGAAAGTCACCCTGACAAAAATATTTATCTGGAATCTTTGTTTACAACTTACTTCACAAATGCATAACATTTTATTTATATATTAAGAAAGGAAAAGAATGAGATAAACATCCACTGGTGTTTTCTATAACTTTTTTTGTTGATTTTCTAAACATTGAAATGTATTGTTTCACACTAAGAATGAGTTACTTTAAAGATAGGTAACTGAACTCGGTCAGAGTTTCTCAACCTTGCTACAACTGACATTTTGAGCTGGATAATTGTTGTGGGGGCTTCCTTGTGGATTGCAGGTTATTTAGGAGCAACCTTGGCCTCTGCCTATCAGATGCCCATAACACCCCCTCAGACTTGACCATCAAAAATCTCTCCACACATTACCAAATATCCTCTGGAGACAAAAATCACCCCTCATTGAAAACCTCTGGATTAAATGATTAGAATTTCCCTCCAAGTCCAAGAGCTTATAATTCATAAAACAATATAAAATATATGTTAAAAAAAAACATTGTTACACATTCTAAATATCCAACTTAAATAAGTACAAAAAATTAATGTCATAATTTTTCTAGTTGTACACATCTTCAAAAACAATTTTGTAATAAGATGATATGGTGAACATGTTTAAAATTTGTTGTCATAAGGCACAGCCTAGTAATATACTAAAAATATTAAGGTGCATATTAACACACACATACATACATATAGAGATATAGCTATAAATAATATTTGTATAAATCCATGCATACTCTTGGCAGCAAATGCCTTAAAACAACATGACCATTTAATTCCCATCTAACACTCAGACTCTAGAATACTGTACACTTTGTTATGATCAATACATAAATTTTAAAATGACCTTTTATAAGGGAAAGCTAGATAAAACAGATGTGGTGTCCATTTATATAGAACCCTCCCATGACTTCTAACTCAACAAATATCTTATGTTACTTACTTTCTCTGTAACACCCAAATTTCTGAAGAAGTTTTGTTCTTTTTTTCATCTACCATCACAGTTACTCTGCTAGGAACTAGATTTCAATCAAGTAAACAATACATTTCCTAAGATTTAAAATTTCTTTCCAGTTACTAATTTTTTCTAAGTATATACTTAACATAAAAATCACTTATCACAAATTAACATTAAAACACTATTAAATATCCAACTACAATTACATTTCAATGAAATAAAACAGAATTACTATGAATAATAAGAGCCCAACATTTTCTTTTTCTTCAAATAAACTTACCTCATTCCTGATTTAGTCGATACAATAATAGATTACCTTGCCGGACATTTCTACTGAGTGAAAACCAACTGCAGGGTTCAGCTTAGATCTACTGATTATTGAGAGAACATTACCACTAAAAACCCCTATCATAGATGAATAAAAGATTCCCAGTGGTTAGAATTCCGCATATACTAGAAAATACCATAAAGCATAAGTTATTAAGAGTATAATATTATAGATTGTGACTGTCCCTAAATAAACCTGAAAGCTTGTCATAAACTGGAAATGATATTCTGGTAAATTGACAAAATTAATACACAATTTTAAGTCACAATTGTTTAACCATAAAGAGGCCTCATGGGTGTGCTGCTTTTCTTTTAATTAAATTAAAAAGTCTCCTCCGTAGTTATTGATGTGTGAACATATTTCCATAGAGAATTATTTAAATGAAGAGCAAAGCATTCAAATACAGTCAAATATAATATTTAAAGATACCATATATTCATTCATTAGCAGAGTATTCTAATATAAAATCAAAAGTAAAGCATGCCATAGGTAATTATTACTGACTTAGCTGTCAGGTACACAAATCAACTAAAAGGCCAATTATTCTGAGGATACCCAGGATGGAAAGCTCATTGCTGGCATTAGGTCTTTTGAGATAGTTACGGTTCCTTTTTATAGTAAATTAATTTCACAGTGAGAACATTTGTCACATAATTTCATATACTATAACTTATCCCCAAATTTTAAATCATTAACATTTGAAGAGATATATATTACCTTTAAAATGCAAATAAAATATTAAAAGAAAAATAGAGAAGAAAATATTAAGTTAGATTATTTCCTTTTTTTCCAGTTCCATCACCAATATAACTCAAGAAACTCGGTATTGAAGGGTAAGTTTTCTTTCAACTTAATAATCACATCCATGGTTGATTTCTCAACATGGAATTGAACTTATGGGTTTAAGATATGTTAGAATGATCCATTAAGAATACTAAAAAATTGGGGCACCTGGGTGGGCTCAGTCATTAAGCGTCTGCCTTCGGCTCAGGTCATGATCCCAGGGTCCTGGGATTGAGTCCCACATCGGGTTCCTTGTTTGGCAAGGAGCCTGCTTCTCCCTCTCCCACTCCCCCTACTTGTGTTCCCTCTCTGGCTGTCTCTCTCTCTGTCAAATAAATAAAATCTTTTAAAAAAATACTAAAAAAAAAAATGGGGCGCCTGGGTGGTTTAGTCGTTAAGCATCTGCCTTTGGCTCAGGTCATGGTCCCAGAGTCCTGGGATCGAGCCCCACATCAGGCTCCCCGCTCGGCGGGAAGCCTGCTTCTTCCTCTCCCACTCCCCCTTGCTATGTCTGTATCTGTCAAATAAATAAATAAAATCTTAACAAAAAAAAAAAAGAATACTAAAAAAATTTTAGGAAGTGTTTTCAAATTTGAACAAGCACTAAACTACCACATACAGAAAGCCTAAGATAAGTACCAGGAGTAGAAAATGCCATTTCTAAAACTGAGATCATATATTTGCAAATACAGTCTTCTTTCATCTCAGAATTAAAACTGCACAATGGCCCTGGTATATTAAATTCCTTCCCTAGGTTCTGCCTGTATTTGGCATCGAATTATTTAAAATATTAGCTCAGGGAGAAATTGTTTCAGACAGCCACTCTCTCCCCACTGCTACTTGGGGTCCCTATTCACTGCTCCACCAGATTGTCACCAGCTACCTTCCTGTCCATCTCCCAGTGGGCTGTATCCCACACAGCAATGACTAGCTTATTTGTTGCTCTATCCCCAGGACCCCAGTCTTAACATGTGTGTATTGGATTCATTAAAATGAAGACCTAAAAACCATGATAGTCAATGGTTCTCAAATCTAGCTACACAATAGAATTACCAGCAGATCTTTTTTTTTCCTTAAGATTTTATTTATTTATTTGAGAGACAGAGTGAACGAGAGAGAGAGTGTGCACAAGCCAAGAAAGAGGCAGAAGGAGGGAGAAGCAGACTCTCTGCTTAGCTAGGAGCCCATCGCAGGGCTTGATCCCAGGACCCTGGGATCATGACCTGAGCCAAAGGCAGACGCTTTAATCGAATGAGCCACCCAGGTGCCCCTACCAGCAGAGCTTTTAAAATACTTATGGCCACACCACTTAAATCAGAATCTCTGGGATGGGAGGCTCTGGGATCTGTTTTGTTTAAAAATCTTCCCAGATACCAGGGGCTGAGGGGAGGGGGAAAGGAGGGGCTGTTTAATGTTTCAGTTCTGCAAAATGAAAAGGTTATGGAGATCTATTTCCCAACAGTGTATATATATTTAACACTGCTGAACTATACCCTAAAAAATGGTTAAGATGGTAAAATTTGGGGTATGTTTTTTTACCACAATAAAACAAATTTTTTTTAATCTTCCCAGGTGATTCCACTGTGCAGTCAGGGTTGAGATCCATTTGTAAGTACATGGAGAATGTTAAGGTTTCCCACATCACCAATTCTGTTTATTAAGTGGGAAGGAGGAAGCGGGAAAGAGAGACTTCACAGTCATTTCTGGCCAGTTTCCCAAACTGTGTACCAAAAACTACTTGTCCCTAAAAGAAGGAGTCTAGGGCTAAATAAATTTCAGAAAATCTAAATACCTTACCAGAATCAAAATGCATATTAGAATACTATAAAACTTAAGAAACCATGGAATCAGGAAGCATATTTAACTTATTTGTTCCCAAGACTTATTTGACTATATTATTATGAAAGAATGCTTCCCCTCAAAATGTTTCTAATACTTGAAAATGAAATGCAGCACAGAGCAATGCCCCTCAAACTTTGGATGTCCACAGGCCACTTTTGAGTACTAGAATCCCCAGCAACAGGCTTGAAGGAATTAAATGACTCAGAGCAGTAAACAAGACACCAATGATTACAAACCTTCACTAATGCAACATAATATCTGTAGTGTCTAAATATACATTCACAATTATTGCATTATATTATAGACTCTTGTTTTGTGATGGAGCTACCTACTGTTCTTACCTGTCTCTCAAATGTTCATGAGGCAAAGTTCTTACATGTCCCAGTGAGCATGCACTGGCCTGACCCTAAATGATACCTCTTGCCCTTATTCACAGCAAGTTGCCTACCATGCTATATCCTGTTTCAATTCAATGTTTCTTCCTGTGCATCACAGGATTACATCTTATGTGTATTCATTTGTTCAACAATACATTCCACCTGCTGATCAAAATTTGGTTTTGAGGTACATGAATGTGCAGTGAGACACAGCTTGAGAACCCCAGTCAAAGGAGGCTAGACCTGCTTCAGATACAGCTATATTCACTCCCATGTGTATGTCTATAATACACATTGTGGGTGGTTCGCAGAAATACAAGCCTTGCATGCATCTTTGTCCATGCTTAAACTAGCATTTTCCTGAGGGGTGATTCTGCAATAATTTGCTTGATTTTATGTAATATATTTCCGTAAAACAAAAAGCATTAGTATTCTAAAACCAGAAACAATGTAGATGTGAAAAGGAATCTACATTAATACTTTCCATAAATATTTTATTCCCTTTGAAAAAAAAAGGATACATTTTTCAAATTTCATGTGGTCAAGGCATAAATTTGAACAAAACTAGAAGCAGAATGATACCATTATAAAATCTGTGCACTGCTAAATTCTGTGGTATATTTGAGAGGCACATAATTGGGTTCCTTTAATCCAGGCTGCAACCCATTGTGTTCTTTTTCTCACAGTGAATTGCTGTCAGAATAGCCACCAAAAAAAAATGCATCACGATAACCCTGTTTTTCTCTGTTATTCTGAAATGTGCTTGATGGTGCAGTCAACTTTACAGTGTGGTTACTTAGCAGGAGTGAAATTATAACATTACAACATAAAAGAGTCCTTACTTGCACTCCCATTGACTAGCATTTGAAAAATCAATCCCAAAACATAATTCACTTAAAATCTGTAATTCCCCCTGACCCCATTATAAGTAACAATGACATTCATAATATAATATTGAATATTGAACATTTATCTTAGGTAATTTTAATGATAAACGATACTATGAAGACTGAGAACAAAATTCAGCTATAGCTCTCTTTTTTTTTTTTGCCACTTCTAGATTAATAAATGGGTTTTATTGTTTTTTATTGGGTTGACCAGTGAAGTTAGCAAAAAATAAATAAATAATAACTAATTATTTATCTAATGTAACTATCGGATAGAAAGTTTTTTCACTTATTTGAAACATACCAGCTGAGATTGATATAGCTTTAATGTCTTAGTACTATTTATGTTTATAATATTGACACCTTTCTTTTATAGGATGTTATGCAAATCATAGGTAATCAATTAAAGTACAATTCATTGATTGAGAAAAGAGACAGTATTAGAAAATACATTCAGGGGCGCCTGGGTGGCTCAATCGGTTAAGCATCCCTCTCTCGCTCTCTCAAATAAATAAATAAATCTTTAAAAAAGAAAAGAGAACACAGTCATAATTCATTTCATCGCTATTAAAGAACTAAAAACAGTCTCTTCATACTATGAGCTTGAGTCTTGTTATAAATTATGTATGTCTTCTCTCATTTAAAAAATACACAATATGCGGCACATGGGGGACTCAGTCGTTAAGCATCTGCCTTCAGCTCAGGTCATGATCCCATGGTCCTGGGATCAAGTCCCGAATCGGGCTCCCTGCTCAGCAGGAAGCCTGCTTCTCCCTCTCCCACTCCCCCAGCTTGTGTTCCCTCTCTCACTGTGTCTCTCTCTGTCAAAAAATAAATAAAATCTTTAAAAATAAATAAATAAAAATAAAAAAATAAAAAACACACAATATTAGAAATTTGACTAAATGAAGGCTCAGGGACTTATGTATCCTAACATGTATGCAATGCCTACTTGAGGCCTTTGAGTACATTGTATCTTAACTATTGAGATCTGACTTAGCACCTGAGGCTGTTATTCTTAACTGTTAAAAAAAATAAAAGTAAAGCAAGGATCTGTTCTCTTAAGCAATGGGTTTGCTCTTCTTAAGCTATGTTGCTATATTAAGCTATATTGTCTCTGCACGCAAGTTGAAAAGGGGGAGCAGAGAATATTTTATATTTTTCGTAATATTCTATACTTCACTCTCCCCCAAAAAACTGGTGAGTAGAAATTTTTAAAAGAAGAGAATAGTAGTAGATTCTTAAACTAAATATTCCCTCAAAACATTAATTTACTTGCATTATAAATGTAATGTAAACTAGATCTAATTAACTTATGTCAATGTAAGAAGTATCCCTCATCATTACTATGTTAAAGGGCATTTTTCTTGCAGCAAAGCACAAATTAAAGCTTTTATACAATAACCTTAACAAATCTTACATATATAGTTCCAAAATCCATCATCCAATAAGAGAAAAATATTGTTCTTTCTCAAGGTAGCACACATTTCACTCTGGGAGAGGTCAACAATTTCTGGCTCCAGATACTAAGGCACACTCTGGCTTGCTCCCCAAAAGGCCATGTCATTCTTATACAACTTAATCAGCAGCTACACAGAAGAAAGCAACACTGCAATCTTTCTGATCATTTTAATGAGGACCCCTGGCTATTCAGTCATTGAAATATAATTGACTTGCTCTCCTCTTATTTTCATAATAGACACTCCAACCTAGACCACGTTTATTTGGCTATAAGAAATGTCAGGAAGAATTGGAACTTTTCTGAGTGTCCCCATTAAAACTGAAAACATGCCACCCTGTCTTTTACATGAGCTGCAATCATTTTGCGTTGGTCTCATTACGCAATACAAGATGCAAATGTTTCAGTCACGCTTCTCACCAAACTGCAAGACCAAGAAAATAAGCACACCAAAAATGTCTTTTTTTATCTTTACCTTTTCTTACACTTTATTATATTTATCCAGTGTTTTAGAAAACAGGCATTAGGAATAATAAGTGCAAATGTTATTTATGTTACGGATTTTTAGCAAGATTGCAAAGTAGAACTGATGACTTTCTTCTTAATAATTAATCTATTTTTATAAAATGCCAATTTTTTCTCCAAGAAATTGCATAGTCAGTTTAAGGATTCAGTAAATGGCATTTGCAAAATAACATTTAGGCTGAGAGGTTTCAATTTGCAAAAATTGATGTGCAAAATTAATTACTGTATTCTTTGAAACAATGTGAGCCCAGCAAATTATTATTTTATATTTTGAAGCTTTAAAACTTGCATTAACTAAAACTTGAACAATCAAAAACTATTTGATAACATGGAATTTTAATTGCAATATAAATTTAAAAGCTAGTCTACCATGGAAATGCTGGTAATTTCACAAACCCTCATATAGGAGGCTAAGCAAATTGCCGTCAGAAATTTTTTTCTTAAGATGGAATACTCAGAGTTGAAATATCACTCATCAGATTAAGTAATTATTATTATTATTAATTATTCCACTCATTTTTATTTCAGTTAAAATAAACTTCTAGGGCGCCTGGGTGGCTCAATTGGTTAAGCGACTGCCTTCAGCTCAGGTCATGATCCTGGAGTCCCTGGATCGAGTCCCACATCGGGCTCCCTGCTCGGCAGGGAGTCTCTTCTCCCTCTCCCACTCCCCGTTTGTGTTCCCTCTCTCGCTGTGTCTTTCTCTGTCAAATAAATAAATAAAATCTTTAAAATAAATAAATAAATAAATAAATAAACTTCTACTCATTTTTTGGCAAAAGTGTTGGGGAAAAGGAATTCCCATATTGTTAAATAATTGTGGAAGTTTAACAATAATGGTTATTTTAATGGTCATTTTTTTTTAACTCAGCAACTCCACTTCCATGAATATATCCTCTAGTTGAACAATGGCACACACACATATACACACAGAATTTTGTATACACAGATGTTTATTGCACCATATTCTATATTTGCAAACAAAGAAAAAAACACTAATAACAAACCAAATGTCCTAATGGAAAATTGACTAACATGATGATTTATTTGTAAAACTAAATACTATATATCCATTAGAAAGAATAAGGCAGGTATATATATACTCGTCCAGATATATATATTTTAGTGAAAGATAAAGCTGCACAAAGTATATGGAGAATAGTCTCTTTTCAAAAATTAGTATACAAATAAATGTGTTAAAAATTTAGAGGAATATACAGTATATTACTAACAGTGATTTTCTCTGACTAAATTTAAGCATTCTACCCAATATTGTTTGAACATTTATGATACCTTCAATCATTCAATCAATATTTATTAAGTACCTACAATGTCTCAAGGAATTTTCTAGGGACCAGGAATACAACAGTGAACAAAACAAGGTCATGAATTTGTGTTACTTTTAAAATCAAAAGAATAATTTTTTTTAAAGATTTTATTTATTTATTTATTTGACAGAGAGAGACACAGCAAAAGAGGGAACACAAGCAAAGGGAGTGGGAGAAGGAGAAACAGGCTTCCCGCAGAGCAGGGAGCCCGATGCGGGGCTCGATCCCAGAACGCTGGGATCATGACCTGAGCCAAAGGCAGACGCTTAACGACTGAGCCACTCAGGTGCCCCCAAAAGAATAATTTTAATAGCCCATTCATAGCAAAGGACAGATCATCTAAGCAGAAGATTAACAAGGAAACAAGGCCTTTGAATGACACACTGGACTAGATGGACTTAACAGATATATTCACAGCATTTCATCCTAAAGCAGCAGAATACACATTCTTCTCAAGTGCACATGGAACATTCTCCAGAATAGATCACATACTGGGTCACAAATCAGGTCTCAACTGGTACAAAAAGATCAAGATCATACCACGCATATTTTTCTGACTGCAACACTATGAAACTTGAAGTCAACCACAATACGAAATTTGGAAGGACCACAAACACATGGAGGTTAAAGAACATCCTACTGAAGAATGAATAGGTCAAGTAGGAAATTAAAGAGGAATTTTTAAAAAATACATGGAAGCAAATAAAAATGAAAACAGGACAGTTCAAAACCTTCAGGATGCAGCAAAGGTGGTCCTAAGAAGGAAGTATATAGAAATATAGGCCTTCCTCAAGAAACAAGAAAAGTCTCAAATACACAACTTAACCTTACACTTAAGGGAGCTGGCAAAAGAACAGCAAAGAAAGCCTAAATCCAGGAGGAGAAGAGAAACAATAAAGATTAGAGCAGAAATCAATGATATAGAAATAAAAAAAAAAAACAGTAGAACAGATCAACAAAACTAGGAGCTGGTTCTTTTAAAGAATTAAAAAGACTGATAAACCCCTAGCCACACTTATCAAAAAGAGAAAGGACCCAATTAAATAAAATCATGCATGAAAGAGGAGAGATCAAAAATAACACCAAAGAAATACAAACAATTATAAGAGAATATTATGAGCAATTATATGCCAACAAATTAGGCAATCTGGAAGAAATGGATAAATTCCTAGAAACATATAAACTATCAAATCTGAAACAGGAAGAAATAGAAAACCTGAATAGACCCATAACCAGCAAAGAAATTGAATCAGTAATCAAAAATCTCCCAACAAACAAGAGTCCACGGCTGGTTGGCTTCCCAGGGGAATTCTACCAAACATGTAAAGAGGAATTAATAACTATTCTTCTGAATCTGTTCCAAAAAAATACAAATGCAAGGAAAACTTCCAAATTCCTTCTATGAGGCCAGCATTACCTTGGTCACAAAGCTGGACCAAGACCTCACTAAAAAGGAAAATTACAGACCAATATCCCTAATGAACATGGATGCAAAAATTCTCACCAAGATACCAGCTAATAGGACCCAACAGTACATTGAAAGGATTATTCACCACAACCAAGTGGGTTTTATTCCTGGACTGCAGGGGTGGTTCAACATCTGCAAATCAATGTGATATACCACATTAATAAAAGAAAGGACAAGAACCATATGATCCTCTTGATAGATGCAAAAAAAGCATTTGACAAAGTACAGCATCCTTTCTTGATTAAAACTCTCTGCCATGTAGGGATAGAGGGAACATGCTCCAAAAACCATAAGATACCTAGGAATAAACCTAGCCAAAGAGGGAAAGATCTGTACTCTGAAAACTATAGAACACTTATTAAAGAAATTGAGGAACACATAAAAAATGGAAAAACATTCCATGCTCATGGATTGGAAGAACAAATATTGTTTAAATGTCTATGCTACCCAAAACAATCTACACATTCAATGCAATCCCTACCAAAATACCACCAGCATTTTTCACAGAGTTGGAGCAAACAATTCTAAAATTTGTCTGAAACCAGAAAAGACTCCGAATAGCCAAAGGAATACTGAAAAAGAAAACCAAAGCTGGAGGCATCACAATTCCAGACCTCAAGCTATATTACAAAGCTGTAATCATCAAGACAGTATGGTGCCGGCACAAAAACAGACACAAAGATCAATGGAACAGAATAGAGAACCCAGAAATGGACCCAAACTATATGGTCAACTCATCTTTGACAAAGCAGGAAAGAATATCCAATGGAAAAAGGACAGTCTCTTCAACAAATGGTGTTGGGAAAATTGGACAGCCACATGCAGAAGAATGAAACTGGACCATTTGCTTACACCATATACAAAAATAAATTCAAAATGGATGAAAGACCTAAATGTGAGACAGGAATCCATCAAAATCCTAGAGAAGAACATAGGCAGCAACCTCTTTGGCCTTGGCTGCAGCAACTTCTTGCTAGATGTGTCTCCAGAGGCAAGGGAAACAAAAGCAAAAATGAACTACTGGGACTTCATAAGATAAAAAGCTTTTTCACAGCAAAGGAAACAATAAAAAAAAATTAAAAGACACCCTATGGAATGGTAGAAGGTATTTGCAAATGACATATCAGGGTAAAGAGCCTGTATCCAAAAATCTATAAAGAACTTATCAAACTCAACACCCAAACAACAAAAAATCCAGTCAAGAAATGGGCAGGAGACATGAACAGACATTTCTCCAAAGAAGACATACAAACGGCTAACAGACACATGAAAAAATGCTCAACATCACTCATCATCAGGGAAACACAAATCAAAACCACAATGAGATACCACCTCATACCCATCAGAATGGCTAAAATGAACAACTCAGGAAACAACAGATGTTGGCAAAGATGCAGAGAAAGGGGAACGTTCTTTCACTGTTGGTGGGAAGACAAACGGGTGCAGCCACTCTGGAAAACAGTATGGCGTTTCCTCAAAAAGTTAAATATAGAGCTACCCTATGACCCAGCAATTGCACTACTAGGTATCTATCCAAAAGATACAAACATAGTGATTCAAAGGGACGCATGCACCCCAATGTTTATGGCAGAAAAGTCCACAATGGCCAAAATATGCAAAGAGCCCAGATGTTCCTCAACAGGTAAATGGATAAAGAAGATGTGGTATATATATACATATATGTATACACATATACATACAATGGAATATTACTCAGCCATCAAAAAGAATGAAATTTTCCCATTTGCAATGACGTGGACGGAACTAGAGGGTATTATGCTAAGTGAAATAAGTCAGTCCGAGACAGACAAATACCATATGATTTCACTCACGTGTAGAATTTAAGAAACAAAACAGATGAACAAGAGGAAGTGAAAAAAATAAAATAAGATGAAAACAGAGAGGGAGGCAAACCATAAGAGACTCTTAACTATAGGAAACAAACTGAGGGTTGCTGGAGGAGAGGTGGGTAAGGGGATGGGGTAGCTGGGTTATGGAGGGCACTTGATATAATGAGTGTGGGGTATTATATGCAACTGATGAATCACTAAATTCTACCCCTGAAACTAATAATATAACATATGTTAACTAAATTGAATTCAAATAAAAAATTAATAAATAAATAAATAAAATAAAAGGAATAAAAATAAAGTTGAAAATTTTCTGGAATTTCAAATATTACAAGAAAATTAAGAAGTAAGAATCACTCATCTCATTGTCCTTGTTGAAATTCTTTATCCTTGTCTTTTTGTTGCTCAAAACTTTTTCTAATATTAGACTAATCATGGCCAGATCTTAATAATAGAGGCCATCATTAAAACAATCTCCACTAGGACTTTTATGAAGAAGATTGCATATTTTATCATCCAAAACTTAAAAATAGTTTTGTTAGTAAATATCTGTACATGCAATTATATGAGTAACGAAATGGTCTTGAGATTTCACTAGAAACACTTTATATGAAAATAATAGGACAAGTATGTATACATAAATATGACTATGTAACCATACATGAATATTTTCATATAACTTAAATAATAAGTAACCATAGCTAATCTTACCTATATAACCACAGGATAACAGTAAGTTTGTGAGTCTGTAATATTTTAATACCTTACTCAATTTACCACTAATATGTATTAGAAGTTTTAAGATTGATATTAATATTGCAAGAGTATAGTGAATTTTATAAAAACTATTCTGTTTATTGTAAAATGTATAAAATTTAATATTAATTCATATATTCTAATTTTATTAAAATCTCTAAATCTGAGATTTTATTAAAATCCTAAAATCTGAGGAGTAGGTACTCCCTCAAAATTTTCTTAATATATTTTTTCTCCCTTAAATTAATAAAAAGCATCTAAAAATTTCTTAATAAAATTTATTTGACTTCAGTAAAAACTCATTACACACATGAAAGGTAAAAATTTTTAGAAAGTACCTAGGGTTCATATTCGTGATGTTCTGAACAATCTAACAGACATATATAAAATATGTAAGAGGAAAAAGCCAAAAAAGTCTAAATATCTACCAAGAAACCTTTTAATATAATGCCATGGTCCACTGACAGTAAGACTAATCAATGTGAATGAAAGGGATTTGATACTTTAAACAACCTCTAGTTGGAATGGATTCATTTGAATCAGAGATGAACTGCCTTGCGATAAACCCCCTAAGGTTCAGGAATTTGTGCAACGGCTAGCTGTAAGTGAATGAACTATCACTAGGTGGCAGTGTGGGTCGATTAGCGAAATGTTACACGTTGTCAAATTTGGTACAGACTCAGGACATTACCTCACTGGACTACTTGTTATCATCAAAAATATATCTCTTTGTGAATAAAAAAGACACTACCAAAACATAAGAAAAAGATTATATAAAGGAGCAAGATTTTAAAGAATACACTAAGCAAGTTTGCTATGCCGTTTACCTTTCTTAGTGTCTCAAATTTGAGAGTGCTTATGACACCCCCAAGAAACTTGTCTAAAAATCACATTTCCAGATCCTGCCTCCACTCTTGAGGTTCTTAATCATACCTCTGCGATGGAAGACAGGTCCCATTATTAAGAAATATCTAAGGTGATCCCAATATAGACAGTCCCCGAAAAACACTGCTCTAAAACTTGAATCCCCAAAGAAATGGCAACTTATGGATCATGAACTCCAGTCTACTGACTTGTGAGGCCACAGTCCCCAGCCCCAGTCCCTTTCTGCACTGTCTGCACATTTCAAATATTGTCATCAAATGTCAGCACACTGAAGAAATCCTAACGGGGTAGAAACTGTTCCTGATGTTGGTTACAAGCCTATTCAAAGACTAATCCCTTCAAAAATAAATGGCCAAGCAGAAGCCCTGTCACCTACAATGAACTGTTTGTGAAGGAGTTTGTCACACAATTCACTCCTGAAGCAAAAAGAGCTATACCGACCACCTTTTTCCATCTACTTACCATTCTGACTTTTTGAAAAATTCTTCTATATAACTCCTCTACCTCTAAAAATTACCAACATATTTCTTGGACTCCTCTGTCTGGCTGGCATCCAGAGCCATCTCTGCCCACCTGCCTCCTCACATATAGTCCTGCGTGAATCCTGCCCAGCATTCACCTGCCCTGTTTCTGTTCACTATCTGCCACATCTCACCTCAATCTCAGTTTCCTCTATAAAGTTAAATACATGAGAAATAACTTCTCATATTTCCCAGTTGGAAACTGCCTTGATCCAACTACTGGCATTAGTGGCTGTCAACTGTGATGTTAACCTGTTCGTGTCTAATATTGAGAAAATAGAATGAGTGGCAGCTTTGAAGAGTAAAGGACTTTTAAGCCAATGGTAATAGAATGTTTAAGCAAGAGCAGAGCAAGGTAGATATCACAGAGGTGGGGGAGGGCCTGGGGCAGCCAACATAGGGAGTTAGAACCCAGGCAGGATGGGAAGAGCATCCCTCACAAAGGAGAGCCTGGCATGTGATGTCAGAGCCAGCTCCAGGTAAGAAAAACAACCACATGGGGCTGTGATCTGGTTCTGGGGGTTAAATCCCAAGCAGGGTACAAAGGGTGTCCACACATGGCAGAGATAGAAAACTGGTTACATGGAGAGCAGTGTGTGTATATGCGAATGTATACATGCACACATACATACACGTACACACATATTACCTAGCTCTTTCCACTGGGAGCAGCAACACCTCAATGCCAGTAAACAAACTTATTGCTCAGATATTTGTTTCTAAATACCATTTCCCACTAAAAGGAACCAAAGATCCTTTGAAGAACAGTCGGTTCCAGGATTGAGGCAGTGAAAGTACAAGATAAGCCTGAAATATCTTGTTGTGTCAGAAAGTATGGAAGTACTCAAAGAATGATGGGAACATGTCAAAAGACTAGATAAACCAGCTTAAAAAGGTTCTCACCAGCCAAATCTGGGATAATTGGAACATTTAATTATGATAGAGTACAAGAATTTTTCCTCTAAATAATAAAACATCACAAATTCCTAAATAAATCAATAAATAAGTCTGAAGGAGACCCAGATATTTACCTTGTTTCAAAGTACCTCCATACAAATATTTATTAATCACCGAGGGAGAGAGAGTAACTTTACATTGGATAAGCCTGGCAAACAACATTTTAATCAAGTGAACAAAGGGAACATCACCAGTGATGGGACAATCAAAATTGTGTCACTCTATAATATACAGTGTCACATCTTTGATATTCCTGCCAAAGGTGCACAACCTGAATCTACTCATGAGGAAACATTAGACAAATCCAAATGCAGGAACATTATGCAAAATAACTGTCCTGTAATCTTCAAGTTTCAGGTCATGAAAGGAAAGACTGTGGAACTGCGCAAACTGAGGAGACTAAAGATAGATGACACTAAATGCAACATGTGATTCTGAGCTAAATCTTTTTGCTATTAAAAAATTATGGGACAATTGGTAAAACTTGAATGGGGTATAAGCATTCAATGTAGCAACCTATCGATGTTAATTTTCTGATTTTGATAGTTGTATTGTGGTCATGAGGGGAATTGTCTTTACTTATAGGAAATACACACTAAAGGACTCAGGAATGATGGGTCATCAGTTTAGCAATTTATTCCCAAATGGCTCAGGGCTTTAAAAAGTTCTTTTTACTATATTTCTAACTTTTTATAACATTATGAGTGTTTATAAAAATTAATAAAAGGGGCACCTGGATGGCGCAGTTGGTTAAGTGCCTGACTCTTGGTTTTGGCTCAGGTTTGATCTCAGGGTCCTGAGAGAGAGCCCCACGTCCAGCTCCATGCTCCGTGGGGAGTCTGCTTAGGTTTTTCTCTCCCTCTTCCTCTGCCCCTCCCACCCCATGCTCTCTCTCACTGAAATAAAGAAATAAATCTTCAAAAAATAATAAAAAATAAATTCATCAATCTTTTCTTTTTTCCAAAAGAAAATTAATACATGTTCATTGCAAGTAGTGAAAGCAAAGATGTACAAAGAAAACCTTAATCATCTTTCTCCTTTCCTCCTCTGTCCCTACACCCCATAGAAACAAAGTTACTATCCTGATATCTATACAAACATATATAAACATGCACAGGGAATTTGCTATTAATGATCCTCTTGAAGAATAAATCTCTAGATCCCTGGAAGTAGCAGAAATAAAAAGATGCAAAACAATTATCATGTACATATCCAGTTTAACAAATAAAATGGTCCCCTTGGACCTTGAAATGTATAACAAAATTCTAAAGTCTATCTACGATTTCCCTTGGGTTTTCCCATTAAGGGCACTGAATTATGTGCCCAAATACACTGAATGAGTACACAGAAGCTTCTGAAATTTGAAAAGGAGGAAAGGGTTCACACCCTTCTGAAAATGTGAAAACCAACACATAAAATATTAACCCAGAGGGAGACCTGGCCAGGGCAATATGGGGTGCTGCCCTCTCTTCCCACTTCCTAGAAGTAACTGTATTCTTATTTCTATTAATGTAGTCTTCTGCTACTTTCCCTTTTTCCCAGATATATCACTCTGCAGATTCAAAACATACTGATTTCACTAAAAAGGCCACTTTTTTAAATGTATGCTACTACCAAACCACAATACTCAACTCCCATCCTCCAAGTGCAATTGATGCTAAGGGCTTTTTTTCTGTCATGCTTTTTTTTTTTAAATTCTGATTTTATTATGCCAGTTTTACATCATCTCTAACTTTAATCATCATGACTTCATCCATGGCCTTGATATAACTACTGAGGACATGGATCCGAGGACAGAGGCCTGAGGTTTGTTCCTGAAGACCTCCTTTTAGTGCACAGAAACAGTCCAACCAGGTAGAAGTCCAATAAATGAAAATGTCTTCCCACCCATATTTCTTGATTTTTATGGCAGGAAATTGTTTAAAGATATATTAGTGTCAAATGCCAGCCTAGAAAAGTTATACTATACCTGCCATATTATTTTGACCCATTTGCCTATTAACTCTAATAAAAAGTTAAATGAAATCGTCTGTGCCAACTTATTATTAATGCTTCATTCTTACTGATGTGTAGTAAGTCTTCATTCTGCTTCTAAGTACAACTATGTCAATTTTACATAATCTATTGTAACCCTATCTAATCTTCTTAGTAATCAAAGAAATGTAAATCAGAAAAGCAGTGATAATACATCTTTTACCTACCAAATGTTCAGAGTTTGTGGTAATTTGTAAAATGTTGTAAAATGTTGTTCAAACTTCAGGGATATCAGACTTTCATGCAACTGAGGGACATCTCTCTTGATGGCAAATTTGGCAGAAGTATTTAAAGCCTTGAAAATGTAGATTTGGTTTATCCCAATTTTCTTCTTCTGGGAATTTATCCAAAGGTCATCATCGATACACACAAAGATATGGCTATTAGTATGTTTATTCTGCATGCTTATAAGGGGGGGGGAGTTACATGCTAAAAGCCCAAAATACACACTAAAGGACTCAGGAATGATGGAATACTATGCAACCATTTAAAATAATGTTATAAAATGTTTCATGTCCTAGAAAGATGGTCACAATTGGGCAAAAAAAGGCAGGTTATAAAACAGAATATCTAGTATGATCCTATTTTGTATTTGTATGTGGTGTGCACACACAAATGACTAAAATGTATATATCAAAACAGGCAGAGTGGTTGTCTATAGATGATGAAGTTAAATGAAATTTTTATTTCATTCTATTTGATTACCTATATTTTCTAAATATTATTCAATACACATGTATTTTCTAAGGAGAAGTAGCAGTAAGAGCCACTGTCTACTATAAACACTGTCTATTCCTATAGGCATGGCTGAAGGGTATAAGGGACACATTCCTCTTTTTCTCTCTTACTCTCCATAGTATTTTGTTGTAACTTTCTTATAGCCTCTAACATCCTGCTTCATGTTTACCTCTATGTAATTTTACTTGCTTATGAAATGGAAGAGCCTTTGAATTCTGAGACCAGAATTTAAATCTCCATATCTCTACCACCGTGAGGCATATTTTCTTATAATACGAGAGAAAATAATAAATGATTTCTGGAAAAAAATGAATACATGAACATCTACTGAAGATTCAATGGGGATAAACATTTTTTAAAAAGAAAAATCCAGGGTGCCTGGGTGGCTCAGTTGGTTAAGCGACTGCCTTTGGCTCAGGTCATGATCCTGGAGTCCCGGGATCAAGTCCCACATCGGGCTCCCTGCTCAGCAGGGAGTCTGCTTCTCCCTCTGACCCTCCTCCCTCTCCTGCTCTCTGTCTCTCACACTCTCTCTCTCAAATAAATAAGTAAAATCTTTAAAAAAGAAAAAAGAAAAATCCATTGGTAGTGTCTACAGTAACGTGGGTGTTAGACAACCAAAAATGTTGCATGGGGCTCAGTCTTTCTGGAAAGAAGAGGATGAGGCAGATCTGAACAAGGGGGCTTCTAGATTGATAGAAGACAGAGGAAAGGAAAGGGGGCTCTGATGATGAGGCTCAGTGAACCTCCCAGCCTAATTGCCTGCTCATCTGCTGCAACTCCTATTTCCAGACAGGTAAGTCACAGACACTGGCCTCCTCTTGCCTCAAATGTTTCCAGAATCATCCCACTGGTAAAGCTATGGACCTTGGATACACCTTCTATGCATGCACAATGAATATCCACATTCTCTTATTTCATAGTGAGCTATTGTTAACCCAGGAAAAAAGCTCCACAGTGAGTCCTTATGACCAAGCACTTCAACTCCCAAAAGATCTCTCCTATCACAGCTCAGTTCTCTTCTAAGTTCCCAACTCAATAAAAAAAAAAAAAATGTTGTTTTTGTTAAGCTTTTTCCAGGCTTTTTTTTTTTCTATTTTAGGCATCCTTATAAAAATAAGACTCCAGTTCTAAGGGCAGGCATTTGGACCTTTCTGGCAGGGACTCCCACCCTGGGCAAGCACACTTGATGATCACACGGTACATGGTCCCTTCTCTCATGACCATCTGCTAGACTGGCTCTCTGCCCACTCACAAGCAGACTGAATTGTTTCACTAGGAACACAGGTGCCAGGCTATCATGTGCTTAAATGAGCAGCCCACATAATACAGCAAAATGTTCCTCTTCCCTTCAGGGGGACCCTTCCCCATGACAGCCTTAAAGTAGTGTCACTACATGACTTCCGAAGCTTGACTAAAGCCAGAGGCATGGGTGAGCCAAAGAAAATATTGTAAGAGTCAAATCCTGAGAGATGAGTAGTCACAGAGCAGAGCAAGAGTGATCATGTTAGCAATGGTGCAGGTGGAGGTGGGGGGTGAACAAGAAACTCAGAAATTGAGAAAGAAAGAAAAAACTCACCGCCCCCAGATTTATGTAAAATTGAAGGAAATATAAGTTGTGTGTGTGACTATGCCTTAACCTACAGCAGAGAGAACAAATAACAAGGAAATCAGAGCTAACAACATGAGGGCATATCCCAACTCTGTCACTTGATGAGCCTTCAGCTGGCCACTGATCTCAATATTCTTAACAGTTAAATAGGTATAATAATAATACCATATGTTGCCATCGCTATGATTATAGAACAATCATTCCAAAACTTAGTGGTTTAAAACAACATTAGTTATTATCTTTCTCTGAGTCAAAAATTTGGGAGCAATTCAGCTGGGCAGTTCTAACTTGGGGTCCCTCATGAGATTGCAGTCAGGATATGACTGTGCCTGGTGCCTTTGTAAAGGCTTCTTCCCTTATATATTCCCCACTCATATGTCATCTGGCCTGGAAAGACAGGAACAGCAAGGAGCTAGAGTCACTAGAATGCTTCAGGCATTTCTTTGTGTCTCTACACACTCTCTCTACATGGTCTCTCCACCCTGGCAACTTCAAGGTATAGCCAGATTTCTTACATGGTGCCTTGAAAGGAGCATGACTTGAGAGAGAGATCCAGGAAAAAGCTGTCTTGCCTTTTATGAGTCAGTCTTGGAAGTCACATAGAGTCATGGCCACATATTCTATTGGTAGAGGTAGTTACAAAAGTCTATTGCACCCTACTCGTGGAGAAACATCAGGACTGGATTCTAAGAGCATGGGAGATGAGATACAAATTTTCCATCTTTGGAAAATATAATCTGCTGTGTCACACAAAGTTGTTAAAAGATTCAGTAAAATCATTCACATTCACTTTATAAGCCGTGAAGCACTATACAAATATTAGTTATTTTTATTACAATAGTTATAATAAAATGCTGTATCTTTTTATCTTAGTCTATTATAGGAGGTAATTTCTGCAGATGAGGCTACAGGGGCATAGTGAACTAAATTTAATTAATATGGAACAAAGGCCGTAGTAAAAAAAAAAGGCATCTAGGGCGCCTGGGTGGCTCAGTCGTTAAGCGTCTGCCTTCAGCTCAGGTCATGATCCCAGGGTCCCGGGATCGAGTCCCACATCGGGCTCCTTGCTCGGCAGGAAGCCTGCTTCTCGCTCTCCCACTCCCCCTGCTTGTGTTCCTGCTCTTGCTATTTCTCTCTGTCAAATAAATAAAATCTTTAAAAAAAAAAAAAAAGGCATCTACTCAAAGACCAGTGGGACATTACTTATCCCAAAAATTTTAAAGAAAGGGATTCTGTCTGCTCTAAGGTACACAAGGCAGAGTTGGGGAGAGAAGTGTCTATTGAAAACCGGGGATTAAGTTAAAGTCTATATACTGAAAAGTGAAGCCCTCAAGCCCCATTCTCTGGTTCCCAGAACACTGACGACTAGGTTTATGTTCTTTGGACTAGGGACTGAAAGGTTCTTCTCCAGATAATCTAACCATCCAACACAAGAGATCTAAAGATACTGATAGCCAAAAAATTCCTCCCAAGAAAGAGCTGAACTAGATCACTCAGAAGTTAAGCCCACAAGTCCACAAGCCATTCTTCCTCCACACCCAGAGCTTCTAGAAACTTTGTGGTGTCCCTGTCTTAAATATGAGAGAACTGCTAAAGATCCTCTAACATTTAGGAAAGCCAGAAACCAAAGAAACTCAGAAGGAACAGAGAAAACACTAAAGGATTATTTCCAAAAAATAAAATAAACCTTTAATTCAGCATCCTTAGAAAAATAAGAGAACATAATATTGCACCCACACAACAAACATGATGTTATAAAAAATTTCATAGAAATTTCAAGAAAAGTGTTCTTGAAATTAAATATTATGATGGCAGAAATGAAATTTTCAATAGAAGGGCTGAGACTCAAAGGTAAGCCAATCTCCCAGAAAGTAGAATGAAAAGTCAATGCAATATAAAATATTAGAACATTAAATTAGTCCAGGAGGCCCAGAATCCAAATAATGGAAATTTCAGAGTAAGAGAATTCAGAAAATGGAGGGGAAGAAAAACATCAAAGAAATAATTCAAGAAAATTCCCATTATATGTTAAAAAAATAAATAAATAAGATAGTAGGAAGGGAAAAATGAAGGGGGGGAAATCAGAGGGGGAGATGAACCATGAGAGATGATAGACTCTGAGAAACAAACTGAGGGTTCTAGAGGGGAGGGGGGATGGGGGGATGGGTTAGCCTGGTGATGGGTATTAAAGAGGGCACGTACTGAATGGAGCACTGGGTGTTATACGCAAACAATGAACCATGGAAAACTACATCAAAAACTAATGATGTAATGTATGGTGATTAACATAAAATAATAAAATATAAATAAATAAATAAATAAATAAATAAATAAATAAATAAATAAAAGAAAATGCCTGAAGGATTTTCAGAAAATAACTGAAGGATAAGAGTTTCCAGACTGGAAGTACCAGTAAGTGTTCAACACAATAGATTTAAAAAAAAAAAAAAAAAAAAACTTCAACATATCTGTGAGAAATTTCAGAAAACTAGGAATGAATAAAAGATTTAAAAAGCATGAAGAGGGATTGTAAGAGAATATTGTGAATAATTATATACCAAAAATCAGACAACATAGAAGAAATAGATAAATTCCTAGAAACACATAACCTACCAAAAATGAAGCAGGAAGAAATAGAAATTTTGAATAGACCAATTACAGGCAATGAATTTGAGTCAGTAATCAAAAAACTCCCACCAAACTGAAGTCCAGGACCAGACAGCTTCACAGGTGAATTGTACCAAACATTTAAAGAAGAGTTAATACCTATTCTTCTCAAACTTTTCCAAAAAATAAGAAGAAAAGAAAAGCTTCCAAATTCATTCTACAAGGCCAGAATTACCCTGATACCAAAACCAGATAAAGACACCACAAAAAAAAAAGAGTTACAGACAAATATCTCTCATGAACACACATGCAAATTTCCTCAACAAAATATTGTCAAATAGTATCCAACAATACATTAAAAAAATCATTCACCACAATCAAGTGGGATTTATTCCTGGGACATTGGGATGGTTCAGTATTCATAAATCAATCAATGTGACACATCACATCAACAAGAGAAAGGATAGAAATTGTATGATCATTTCAATAGATGCAGAAAAAGCACTTGACAAAGTACTACATCCATTCATGATAAAACCCTCAACAAACAAGGTTTAGAGGGATCATATCTCTACATCATAAAGGCCTTATATGAAAAACCCAAGGCTAACATCATACTCAATGGAGAATAACTGAGATTTTTTCTCCTAAGGTCAGGAAGGGGATGTCCACTCTTACCACTTTTATTCAACATAGTACTGAAAGGCCTAGTCATAGCAATCAGACAACAAAAAGAAATAAAAGGCATCCAAATTGGTTAGGAAGAAGTCAAACTTTCACTATTTGCAGATGATATGATCCTATACATAGAAAACCCTAAAGACTCCACCAAAAAACTACTAGAATTGATAAATGAATTCAGTAAGATTGCAAGATATAAAATCAATGTACAGAAATCTGTTGCAGTTCAGGGGCACCTGAGTGACACAGTCAGCTGGGCGTCTGACTCTTGATTTCAGCTCAGGTTGTGATCTCAGGGTCGTGAGACCGAGCCCCGCATCAAGCTCCACGTTCAGTATGGAGTCTGCTTGGGACGCTGTTGCCCTCTCTTTTTGCCCCTCTCCACGGTGCGCTCACTCTCTCTAAAATAAATAAATAAATCTTTAAAGAAAAACCTGTTGCATTTCTATATACTAATAATGAAACAGCAAAAAGAGAAATTAGGAGAAAAAATCCCAGTTACAATTGCACCAAAAATAATAAAATACCAGGATAAACTCAGCCAGAGAGATAAAAGACCTGTACTCTGAAATCTATAAAACACTGATGGAAGAAATTGAAGATGACACAAAGAAATGGAAAGATATTCCATGCTAATGGATTGGAAGAACAAATATTGTTAAAATGTCTATATTACCCAAAGCAATCTATAGATTTAATACAATCTCTATCAAAACATCAACAGGGGCGCCTGGGTGGCTCAGTTGTTAAGCGTCTGCCTTCGGCTCAGGTCATGATCTCCAGGTCCTGGGATCGAGCCCCGCATCAGGCTCCCCGCTCAGCGGGGAGTCTGCTTCTCCCTCTCCCTCTGCCTCTCCCCACTGTTCCTACTCTCTCTCTCTCTGTATCTCTCTGTCTCAAATGAATAAATTAAAAAAAAAAAAATCAACAGCATTTTTCAAAGAACTGGAATAAACAATCCTAAAATTTGTATGGAACCACAAAGATCCCAAAAAGCCAAAGCAATCTTGAAAAAGAAAAACAAAACTAGAGGTATCACAATTCTAGACTATAAGTTGTATTACAAAGCTGTGGGAATCAGGGTGCCTGGGTGGCTCAGTTGGTTAAGTGACTGCCTTCGGCTCAGGTCATGATCCTGGAGTCCCAGGATCGAGTCCCACATCAGGCTCCCTGCTCAGCAGGGAGTCTGCTTCTCCCTCTGACCCTCTTCCCTCTCATGCTCTCTATCTCTCATTCTCTCTCTCTTTCAAATAAATAAATAAAATCTTTAAAAAAAAAAGCTGTGGGAATCAAAACAGTATGGTCCTGGGACAAAACAGACACATAGATCAATGGAGCAGAATAGCAAGCCCAGAAATAAACATGCAATTGTATGGTCAATTAATCTTTGACAAAGGAGGCAAGAATATAAAATGGGAAAAAGACTCTTCAACAAATGGTATTGGGAAAAATGGACAGCTACATTCGAAGGAATGAAACCGGACCACTTTCTTACACCATACACAAAAATAAACTCAAATGGATTAAAGACCTAAATGTGAGACCTGAAACCATAAAAATCCTAGAAGAGAGCACAAGCAGTAATTTCTCTGACATTGGCCATAGCAACATTTTTCTAGATGTGTCTACCAAGGCAAGGGAAACAAAAGCAAAAATAAACCATTGGGACTATATCAAAATTAAAAGCTTCTGTGCACCAAAGCAAACAACCAACAAAACTAAAAGACAATCTACTGAATGGGAGAAGATATTTGCAAATGACATATCCAATTAAGGGTTTGTATCCAAAATATATAAAGAACTGAGACATTGGGACGCCTGGGTGGCTCAGTTGGTTAAGCGTCTGCCTTCAGCTCAGGTCATGATCTCAGGGTCCTGGGATCGAGTCCTACATCAGGCTCCTTGCTGAGCAAGGAGCCTGCTTCTCCCTCTGCCTGCCTCTGTCTCTCTCTCTCTGAAAAATAAATAAAAACTTAAAAAAAAAAAAAAGAACTGATACATTTGAACACACCAGAACAAACAAAAACCCACAAATAATCCAATTAAAAATGTGCCGAAGATATGAACAGACATTTTTCCAAAGAAGACATCCATTTGGGGCCTGGGGGACTCAGCCTGTTGGGCATCTAACTCTTGATTTCGGCTCAGGTCATGATCTCAGGGTCAAGGGATCAAGCCCCATGTCAGGCTCTGTGCTTAGCATGCAGTGTGCTTGGGATTCTCTCTCTCCCTCTCCCATTGCCCCTCCCCACAGTGCTCTCTCTCTCTCTCAAATAAATCTTAAAATCTTTAAAAAATAAAAAAAAGACATCCAGTTGGCCAACAAAGAGAAAGATGCTCAACATTACTCATCATCAGAGAAATGCAAATCAAAATCACAATGCAATATCACCTCACACCTGTCAGAATGGCTAAAACCAAAAACTCAAGAAACAAGTGTTAGCAAGGATGTGCCAAAAAAGGAACCCTCTTGCACAGATAGTGGGAATGCAAGCCGGTACAACCATTGTAGAAGACAATATGGAGGTTCCTCAAAAAATTAAAACTAGAATATCCTAGATCCAGTAATCACACTACTGGGTATTTACCCAAAGAATACAAAAACACTAATTTAAAGGGATATATGCACCTCTATGTTTATTGCAGCATTATTTACAACAGCCAAATTACGGAAGCAGCCCAATTGTCCATCCATAGATGAACGGATTAAGAAAAAGTGGTACACACACACACACACACACACAATGGGATATTAGTCCGCCATAAAAAAGAATAAAATCTTGCCATTTACAACAATATGGATGAAGCTAGAGAGTATAATGCTAAGTGAAATAAGTCAGAGAAAGACAAATACCATATGATTTCACTCATATGTAGAATTTAAGAAACAAAAGAAACAAACAAAGGAAGAAGAAAAAAGACACAAACCAAGAAATAGACTCTTAACTATAGAGAACAAACTGGTCTATGGTCATAACACCCTGAATGCACCTGATCTGGTCTAATCTCAGAAGTTAGGCGGGGTTGGAGCTGGTTAGTACCTGGATGGGGGAACAAACTGATGGTTACCAGAGGGAAAGTGGTGGGGGGGGATGAGTGAAATAGGTGAAGGAGATTAAGAGTACACTTATCTTGATGAGCACAGAGTAATATATGGAACTGTTGAATCACTATACTGTACACCTGAAACTAATATAATACTATGTGTTAACTACACTGAAATAAAAATAAATAAAAAATAAAAAGCATGAAGAGGAAAACAGGGAAGATTAGGTGAGCATTAGATATTTTAACAGTAACATTGGAAGCTACAAAATAATAGAAAAATTCCTTTGAGCTTCTAAGAGGAAAACAGTCCCAAGTAGGTTCTCCCAGCCAAATTATCAATAAAGTATGACAGTCAAATAAAACACTTTCAGGTAAACAAGTTTTCAAAAAATATACCTCCCATGCACTTCCTCAGAAAGCTACTAAATGATGTGCTTCTCCAAAATGAAGGAGTGAACCAAGAAACAGGAAGACATGCACTCCCAGAAATAGAAATCCATCTGAATTAAAAACAGAGGCAATCCCCCAGATGGTGGTAAAGGGACAACTGTGCACAGTGGGCCGAAGGTCCAGACCAAAGCAGTGCCTAGATCTTACGAGAAATGTCTTCAGGAAGGTAAAACAAGGCGCCTGGGTGGCTCAGTCGGTTAAGTGGCTGTCTTCGGCTCAGGAGTATGATCCCAGTGTCCTGGGATCGAGTCCCACGTCGGGCTCCCTGCTCAGCATGGAGTCTGCTTCTCCCTCTGCCCCTCACCCCGCTCGTGCTCACTCGCTCTCACTTTCTCTAATAAATAAAATCTTAAAAAAAAAAAAAAAAGAGAGAAAACACATGATGTATTTGGATTAAGAGAAACTGTAAAGATTATTTATTTATTTATTTATTTATTTATTTATTTATTTATTGAGAGAGAGAGTGAGAGCACGAGTGTGAGCTGGGGAAGGAGCAGAGGGAGAGGGACAAGCAGACTCTGTGGAGCATGGAGCCAGACAAGGGGCTCTATCCCAGAACCCTGAGATCATGACCTGAACAGAAATCAAGAGTCAGTTGCTCAACCGACTGAGCCACCCAGATGCCCCAAGAGAAATTTTAAACTTATGATGAAGGAATTAGGGAGAAATTAGTGAAGAGGGTGCATAGAGGGTAAAGTGAATAAAAAGAGAACAATGATTAACTCCCAGAAAAACAAAGAGTACTACAAAAAAGGAAATATAATCATGGTATACATCATGGCTCAACTGTGAATAGTATTTGTTTACATGGTTATAATAATATAAACAATGAATGTTGACCTAACCAAAACAACTATGTTGAGAGGATGGGGCAAAATGATAAATAATTGAAGAGGTGGAACAGAAAAGGAAAATCCATGCATATAATTCCTTAACTTGAACAGAACTATTACTGCATTTGTACACATCCTTCCAGCCTTTTTTCATGTGTTCTCCTATTTTCCACATACTTCACATGCAAAATACAAGAATTATCACCATCATAAAGTAATTGTATCTATTTTGATGCTTTAAGAGAGAATGAGATTTTTAAATCCAAGTAAATCCATTCAAGTACCTTAAGCTAAAAATAATATGTCATTGACTAATTTGTCAATAAATAATCTTTTGTCACCTAATTAATTTAAAGTAAATTTATCCACAAGTATCACATATAACAAAGAAAGATGTCAAAATTTTCCTTATCATAAATAAAATCATTAGGATTGGATTTTAAATAAACTTCAAAATCTAATGTTAAATAATACACTTTTCTAAATTAAAACATTTTACTTTCTTTTCTGTAGAATATCCACGCAAAAATAACAAAACAGGTGGCACCTGGGTGGCTCAGTCGTTAGGCGTCTGCCTTCAGCTCAGGTCATGATCCCAGGGTTCTGGGATCGAGCCCCGCATCAGGCTCCCTGCTCAGCGGGAAGCCTGCTTCTCCCTCTCCCACTCCCCCTGCTTGTGTTCCCTCTCTCGCTGTGTCTCTCTCTGTCAAATAGATAAATAAAATCTTTTTTAAAAAATTACAAAACAATTTTTAGGTTCTTAAGGGGATTTGATACATTGTAAGTGACTGTGAAAGGGATTCATAAATCAAAAGTATTCCTGAGACAGTGGTTAATGGGGTAATATCAGGGATTCCAGAGTGCCTAGCACTATCTGCTGGCTGTAGTATAAAAGCTCATTAACAGTGACTAAGTTTTTCTGTCCACCATTAAAGTCAGGTGCAGTCAGACAGAATTAAGCTCTGATTAAACTCTCTGCACTTCAGTTCCTATGTTTATAAAATGAAGATAATAATACCTCCTTCCCAATATTGTTATACCCATAACAAATGGCAGTGACTAGCACACTGTTTAGGCATATGATCAGCATTCGATAAATTGCAGATGTATGTATATGACATTTATACATGTAGATATATATTGCCAGGAGAAGAAACACACCAACTCAAATTCTCACTAAATAATTCTCCATCTAATTAATTGATATCAGTTACTTTCCTGAAAAGGGGAGAAAGTAGAAAGTTAAAAGAGGAAGATATGGGGCGCCTGGGTGGCTCAGTCGTTAAGCGTTTGCCTTCGGCTCAGGTCATGATCCCAGGGTCCTGGGATTGAGCCCCACATCAGGCTCCCTGCTCCGCGGGAAGCCTGCTTCTCCCTCTCCTGCTCCCCCTGCTTGTGCTCCCTCTCTTGCTGTATCTCTCTCTGTTAAATAAATAAAATCTTAAAAAAAAGAGAGAGAGAGAGAGAGGAAGATATTCCTCATAGGCAGGAAAAGGCACAAAAAGTAAAGTCAAAATAGGACAAAAACATATTTTTTGCCTAAAGTACATTTAGGATAAAAAGTCTGCAAATAACATAAATGCACCTGTCTCCCTCTGAACCATCATGTGCCTGGGGACCTGGTACCCAGGAAGCACTCGAACATAATTAGACATCAGGAGGAGAGATTGAGTTAGCACCAACTTCCAGAAAGTTGGTGCCATGTAACTAAATATAATCACTAACTGAAGTACAACTAACTAAATACAATCAGAGGGTCACAGGATGGTGCAGAAAAAGGGACCCAAGAGACCACCTAACCAGCTCCAACCTTTTGCAAAAAGCAAAATAAAGTGCCGAGGGGACCTGCCCAAGAACACACACAATTAGAGGCAGAGGCTAAACTTGAATTAGGATTTCCAGTAACATACCCTTTCTTGTTTCGGAGAAAAAAACAAAACAAAACACTTGTGTGTATATGTTAGGGACATGGGAGAAAATGGGACAGCCTCTGGAATGTATAAGGCAAAGGTTTCTAACACTACCAACATGTCCCTTGGCTGGCAATAAGATCCAAGGTTGACAAGGCAGCAAGACTTTCCCCTAAGGACAGAAAACATGTTGCATTATTCCTCCTACAGAAGGCAGTTAGACTAAGACATCCCTGCTGTCAAAATAACTGCTGTTTCCGATATGTTTTCCACCTACCCTTCAGAATGGAAATGAGCCCAGATCCCTTTCTCAGAAGAGTTAAGCACGGAATCATCACTCAAATGGAGCAAGCAGCTTGCAGAATGGCTGCAATGAGTTGGTTCCCTAGTAAATAGATTGAACATTATTGCTCTACTTCATATCCTCAATGGAACTCCATCCCATGAATGAAGTGGTATATTATAACTGGCATAAAATAAGCCACCACTTTAGTTACAACACAGGATTGTGCAAATAAACAAGCATTAATCATGCACATTATGTAGAGCATAATGCTTCGGAGAGCTTCTGCAAGCAGCTCCAAATGAACTCGACCAAATTAAGCCATCTGACAGCTGTTCTGTGACCTGTGGGAAATGAGTTGGTGGTCTCAGTCCAGTTCCTAGTGGACAGGTGTCCAAAGCACAAAAACTACCCTCACAATTGGGCCTAATTAGCAACCTGGTTGTTGCAGCCACAGTAAAACCTGGAGTCCTGGAGTCCATGTCACTGCCATGCTGTTGGAGGCTTGTCTCGACATCAGGTGGCATGCACTAAAGGCTTAGTGCGGAAACGCTCACAATGGTGCCTGCACAAAATGTCGTTGCTTCAGGAGAAACAGAACTGTGTCCAGGACTGGCTCTCTGCCTCTTGCCTGACTCCCCCAAGCCAAAGATGTCAGAGACAGGGATGGAGTTTGGGGCACTGTTTTAATCCATGGAAGGAACATGTTTGTAACACTTCAAAGTGTTATGCACTCCTAAGAGCTGGAGACTCAATATTACACAAAAACGAGATTTCCCTGCATCCCCATCCATTTCTCAAAATCTTTCCCTTCACCTCTTTGCCTTAATTGAAACCTGCCTGTTTCTGAGGATAATGCCTCCCTTTAAACCCTCCCAAGTGCACAGTTGTTGTTCTCCAAAGTTCTACATACCTCAGCACCAGATAATGGGGAAGGATTCCCCTTGTTCCTAAATCTCACTTTCAGGCCGTTTCTTCTCTGCCCTTGCAAACGCCTTCTTCTCTGACACCCAGAGCTTTCAGCTCTACCCCTCTCCATTGACCTTCCGTTCAATCCTCTTGTTCTGAAAACATGTTAACTCCTGGCTTACAGTCTTCCTCGGTTATCCTCTCTTCAGATATCATCAATGGTATTTCAACACCCATGTTGGTGAAGTATAAACACTCTGGCTTCAAATCACCCTAATGATCTTTCTCTCCTCAACACCACCACCTCCCACTCCCATGGCTGCTCTCCAGACCTGGTCATTACCAGAAACTGCACCACCTGCAAAAATCTCAATTCAAATTCTACTTCCTCAGACTACAAGCAGTCATTTCTAGCTCATGTTGTTATAGCACACTTCTTTATGACTCTCTCGCCATGTGCAGACCAATACATTGGCCCAGTTTTCTTATTATTCATTGACTCCCCACCCTTCCCCTTCTCGTATACCATCACTGGTGCCTCAGTCTCCTTCACCCTCTCCAACTGATCTAACATCACGTCCTCTCAACTTTCTCTCCAAATTACATTCATTTATTGCTTATGCACCATTGTATTCCCAGGCTCTGGCTCACAATATAGACTCAATAATATTTCTCAAATGAATGAAGCATTAAAAATAAATGTAGGAGAGTTTCACTTCTGCTTAGGACGTAGAAGCAAAAGAGAATGTCACTTCCACATTGACAATGGAAAAAAAATGGATCATCTAAAAAATCATAACTTTGATCCATCCCAACAGAGAGCTAAGGTTATAAGCAAGCAAAGCAACCTGAATTCCAAAGAGGGACAAACGTCAATGAAGAGAAATAGGACACATGTACTTTCCCACCTTTGGCAGAACACAGGAGAGAGAAATGGCTGCCACGTAAGTAGAGAACCCAACTAAAATTTTTATTCATAAAGGCCAAGTGTGGGCTAGTATGACAATGTAGTATAGGTAGCAGGTCCAGATACAAGGGGAATTTGCCTTTATTCATAAGATTTTCACAGGTCTCCACTGGATGCTTATAAGAAAACTTAGAGATAGGATAGAAAAATGGAGTCAGCCCCCCTGAAGGAGGATGTACAGTGGGGTGGGTGTACAGAGATAATCATCAGGAAACTATCTCTCACCCAGTACCGACCAGAGATATAAGGCAGAGCTTGGCTGCCACAAGAGGAAGGGCAGGAATATGAGAAAACACCAAACTATGTCCCAAGCACATAGAGTCTGCTAAGAGTAAGACTAGGCTAGGAGAACACAGAACACTCCAGTGACCCCACACAAGTATAACACTAAGTAATAAGCCAACATAACCTACAATTAGGGAAGGATCAAAAGCTTGTAAAGAGTCCCTGTGATGGTGCAGAAGAACATGATTTTTGTTTTCAACCCATCAAGTTTCCACTCTATAACAGCTTCTAACAACTGGAGGAATTTAAGTTTATGATACACTGAAGGTAGTGATAGCTACAACAAAACCCAAACCCATTTCAACTTCTGTCTAGGGTAACTCAACCCCATACCAAGAGCTTGACAAAATGCAAAAATGCTATTTACTTTGGTCTTCTATGTATGTCTATAAACAATATTTAATAATCAATCAAAAACAGCAAAACCAACATAAAATCAAGAGAAAAAAAAACCAGCCTATTGCAAGAAAAAGAGCAATCAACAGAACCAGACTGAGATGATCCAGATGTTGAAATACTTTCAAATAATTATGATTAATATGTTAAAGGCCCTAGTGAAAAAAATAAGCATGTGCATAGATAGAAATGTTACCAGAGAGATGAGAACTATAAGAAAAGTTAAATGGGGGCAACTGGGTGGCTCAGTCAATTAAGCATCTGACTCTTGATTTCGGCTCAGGTCATGATCTCAGAGTCCTGAGATTGAGTCACATGTCAGACTCCCTGCTCAGCGGGGAGCCTGCTTAAGAGTCTCTCTCTCCCTCTGCCCCTAGCCCCCACCCCATCCCTGCTCAAGCACATGGTCTTTCTCTCTCTCAAAGGAAGGAAGGAAGGAAGGAAGGAAGGAAGGAAGGAAGGAAGGAAGGAAGGAAGGAAGGAAGG